>NC_047067.1:20058103-20369352 GCF_902459465.1 Asterias rubens
AACAACTGATTTTAAAAAGTACCCAATACACACCATAGAGTAGGGGTTGTCTTTAAACTGAAGTTAGTTTTGTCAACCCCCCCCCCCCCAAAAAAAAATCTTTATAACATTTCCCGAACCAATGTGATCTTTCTTCTAGAATTACGCCAGAATATAAAATTTTACTGAAGTTTCTGCCTGTATTACCAAGAATTGTTCATAGCTTAAAGGAAATAGTGCAATATTTTCAAACTACTTTGCTTGCCATCAATCTCAGTACGGAACTGTACCGTGAAATGCAATTATGAAAACAGTGTGAAAGATATTCATCATTCCGCAATTACACCGCAACGTCATCAACTCTCTAGCGGTATGTGTGTACACACAGATAAGGTGTCTAATAACAATAATGCCCAAGGCGTGAATTATGATGTGTTTTGACATCTCGACCAAGTGTCTCACAGTAATTAGCACTTCACTATTTTTTATTGTCAACTAAGAGTACTTTTTACTGCTTTTCCTTTTTTATGGTCTTAGGGTTTGACCTGGAAGGATTTTTCTCAACTGTGTGGCATTCTGGACCCCAATTTATTGGATGCTTTATTTATTTGCATTTCTTAGGCCTTATCAAAGTAATAAAAAAAGTCAAGTTCAACCCCAAAACCCCAATCCAAACATGAGAAACCGAGCACCAAGTATGGATTTTATTCCACTTTACAGATGTTCCCCCACCCACACAACCGCCTCTGACAAATTTGTTATCTGATTCACAAATTTTTTGAAAAAAAAGGCCGTTGCCAGATGAGGAAATCAACTACACCCACTTAGAACGCGTCGGCAAATTCGGGCCGCACAATTCACAAGGTCGTCTCTCGCACATTTTGACAGTAACAATCGGTAGCGAAGCGAGCTCTACAACAAATTCAAATGACTCATAATATACACCTACTACTACCGTACTAAGAAACCATTGGCAAATCCGGCCGTACAATTTTCGTTGTTCTCTTGCACATTTTCACAGTATCAATCGGTAACGAAGCGAGCGCTACAACAGATTCAAGGGACTGCAAGCTGCAGGAAGTGGAAAATCAATGTTAAGTGCTCTGATAAGACGGTCCAGTGCCTCAGCTGCCCATTCTTTTGATTAATTGCATTTCAATGGGAGGGGTAAATGCAGAGAAAGCCTTGCTTTACACACCACACTATAACCTTAAAAGTGCTATGCGTGTCGTAACACAATTCAAAACAACTTCAATCCAGCATCAAAACATTTTGTGTTTGTCTTGGTAAAATTGTAATCAACTTTTGGCACAGGCTCTTTGTACAGTTACGGATCAACATTTTGTCCGGCGTGTATTTTCAACGGAATCTTATCAGATTACTCTCAACTGCCATCAACAGAAATTATCAAAAAAAGGTTACAGACTGATAAAATTTGAGAATTAGATCAAATTTGAAAATTTTGACAATTCAAACCACTTTACACAACTCAGAAAAATGATATCGCGCAGAGGCATGGAATTTCTTTTAGAATACCGCCATAAATAACGACATCTAAATCTGTATTTACCAGACAATTTTTACTCCATATAATATCAAAAGACATACTGGTACCCCTAACTCCAACTACCATGAATCGCAACTGTGATGAAATGTGCACAATCATGGTTTGGCTATAAATAGGCCAACTCTTGAAATATTCTCCCCTCTCTCTCCACCACCCATCAATGTCTTAAAGCTGGCTCTTTTCGTTTGCACAGATTGAAGTCCCATCACAAACACAATCCCGTTGAGGCTGAATACTGATAGATTATAAATACTTAATGTTTCTGAGGGAGGGGGGATGCTTGATGACCTAGGCCTATTCTTAAAATGTAATCAGGCTATTTATAAATTGCCAACTAAGAGATCCTTCTCTTGAGCGGTTTATACAAGTAGGCGATGGGTTGTTTTCATTTCGGTAAACCAAACTCTAACTAATTAAAGGCAGTTTCCCTTGTGGTTTATTTCTTGATAATTTAAGGCATGGTAAACTTTTGGCAAAGATCAGTATCCTCACATTTTGTATCCCAACATATGAATAAGATAACAATCCTATGAAAATTTGGGCTCATTTGGTCTTGAATTTGTTATTTTATGCATGTTGAGATACACCAAGTGAGAAGACTGGTCTTTGACAATTACCAATAATGTCCATTGTCTTTAAGTTTCTAAAAATGTTTGGTAATATCAACAGCTCTTCAGTGCTCTTTTCAAATTTGAGGTTTTATGGTCATAATTTTTTAAGAATAATTACCAAAGGTCACCATCCCTTTTTTTCAATGATTTTTGATTGCTATGACAACTGCATCAACAATGGAGGCATGATACTTATTATAATATAACCTACATTTTAATGGCGCAACCAAAATAAACACCCCAAAATAATGCCATCATGTGTTGGTCTGGCCTATTTTTGTTTTCCTTTTATCATTTTTTGTCTTCCCCCATTTAGAAATAAGGTCATGGTCTCAATATTTGTTAATTTAACTTCAAGGCTGCAATTCTGCAAATCAATCTCAAAATCGGGTAATGGATATTGATCTGTGTGGTTTTGCACAAATGAAAAACAAGAACTGGCAAAAACATGGCAATTCGACGATTTGACAACATCATGTTTTTTTTTAATTCAAAATAACTAGGCTACAGCACAGGTTGTCTAAAAATTGATTGGGAAACTTTCTGGGAATCTGTGATGAAAAACCAGTGAACCATTAAAATAGTTCTCAACACTTGGTAACACACAAAATACTGAAACAAAAAAAAATAACACAAACATAGTGCCAGAAACAAAATCGACACAATTGAGTTTTATTTTTAAATTGATGATCCCAACTTTATGACGTTATGGAATAACTATAATCTACATGATTGTCAGTAAGTAACAATGAAGCATGCAATTCTTTTCATAATATTCATAAAAATAAACACCTTGCATGCAAACATGTTAATACCAACAACTGCTAAAGAACTTGAGTAAAAAATTACCTACAATTGGGGGTTACACATGCAATAAAATAATGGGATCACTGCATGTATAAAAAGGCCACCCACTGAACACCAAACGAACAAGTTCTATGGTAGTTACCCAGTGTATCCCTTCTTGGGTTGTTGGTTTGTGACTTCCACATGGGCTTCATTGGAAGCACTGTAAGTACAGGGCATGACATTGTATGCATTTGTATTAGCAGAAATCATTAACTTTCAATACAAACAAACAAACAAACAAACAAACAAACAAACAAACAGACAGACAAACAAACACTTTCCATTACATTCCACATTGGCTTCCTTGGAAGCACTGTAAAGTCCCGGCATGACATTGATATGCAGTCATATTAGCAGAAATCGTTAACTTTCAATACAAACAAACAAAAGAACAAACACACAAACAAACACTTTCCATTCAATTCCTTAAAAGGGCTGTGTCGTCATGATAAAAAAAAATTAAAATGCTCTCACACTAACTGTAACCTCCCTCCTTATCTCTATGGAGAGGGTGCGCGTGTGCAGTAACTGAGTGAGAGTCCATGGAGAGGGGATGTGCGTGCATCCATCACGGTGGTCTAGTGGTTAGACTTCAGTACTTGCACTCAAAAGGTTGTGGGTTCGAATCCTACCAATCAAACCACTGACTTCACAATGACTAGAATATGTATTGTCGTCTAGTACTGAATCGTGTGCAATTCATAACTAAAGACGCTTAACCAATGTATGTATGAGAGAGATTGGCTGTTGCCAGCTTGGTGTTTCCCCTTGTAGGAGTTTGCCGAGTTCCCTTGACGGGAAGATCATCTTATCAAACAAACACACAAACTGGGTGAGAGTATAAATTCCTTGTGCAGCCACAGGCCAGCTTTGATCATGCTGAAACAGCCCCTTTAAAATACACAAACCATGCCCACTTTTTTAAATACAAAAACAGTTCCACAGCATCCACAGTTATTGATCAACAGAAGACCCAATAAGTAGCGTATTAATCATCCATAATGCATAAAAAGTACAGTACACTTTCATAAAAAAAATGTGCCCCAAAATTTTGTGTTGCAAAAAAAACGTCATGGCGTGCACAAAAAAATACTGAAAACCGAGCAAGTAAAACACCCTTTTAAGGTGAAACAAATATTTCCTTTCACTCTTTGACACTGATAATTCTTGTCTTTTATATGTTTAAAAAACGAATAAAATTTAGGGAAATGAATGTAAAACTCACCTAATTTCACCCATTCCAAGGAGAAATCTATCTTTAAGTATTCCGGCGTTGTTTACAGTTCTTCTGATGTGTTTACAAAATCAAGTTGCTCTGGAATTGAGTTCTCTGGAGCAGCCGCGGCTAATCAGGCCTGTACAAACACCGTTTCTCTGGAGCTACCTACGCAACCGATCAACTGGAAGGAAAGAGGTTTGAATACGTGAGATTTGAATACGTGAGATGGTATTTTCCTTCCATACAGTGCTGGCCACTAGTGGTAATTAGTCAAAGTTGTTTGCATATAAACGAGCGAATGGAGAGCTGTTGATAGTATAAAACCTTGTGAGAAACTTAGTTTTTATGAGAAAGAGGTAATTTCTCACTCAATTTATAATAAAAGACTTCAGCTGAAGCCTTTTATTATGCATCTGAAGCAAAAAAAAGTAATGCAACAAGGGTATTATTTTTTTTCACTACTCCCTTACAAATTTGATGACCAATAGAGCCCAAATTTTCACAGGTTTGTTATTTTGTGCATTTGTTGGGACACACCAAGTGAGAATACTTGTCTTTTACAGTTACCAATTGTGTCCACTGTCCAGTGACTTTATTAAGAAAACACATGTGTACCTCTACACGTACTCCACATAAATAAGACACCCCCTCTACGTGTATACCATGACTGTAACCAGACCACTTAAGAATATAGAGCATGACGTTTAAAATGCACTCGTCACAATTTTGCAGCTCTCACCTTGTTCGTGTGCAATTTATGACTAAATGGACTTAAATTTCCCCAACTGTCCTAAATACAGAACACTAGAGTAGATAAATTACCGAGGACGTGTAACCCTGCCTAGAGTAAGCATTCACATATAATACACTCATTAAATTATTCAACAGCGTAATATAGTCGTACGTCAGCTGCCCATATTAATGAATCTCATTTACCTGTCTTCCCTCTAATATTGGTAAATTTATTTTAAATGATTGGTTGGAACTAGGATGCATAAACTTTGGCAGTCAACGTTTGCTTCAATCATCATAAAGGGTTAGGAATGCTTAGGTGAACCATTCCATGGGTGAACTGTAAGGGTAAAAACAAATTATATTCTTTATCCCGATGCTGTTCATGGTTGATAGTATAAAACATTAATGAGAAATGGCTGAAGAAGTGACATAGTTTTTGAGTAAGAGATAATTTCTCATTCAAATATTAAAAAAACTTCAGGCCGCCTGAAGCCTTTTATAAGGAACCTGAAAGCACACAAATTTGAGCAACAACACAATTGGTGTTATTTCTTTCATTATTCTCTTGCAACGTCAACGACCAATTGAGTCCATATTTTCACATTTGTTATTTTATGCATGTTGGGATGTATACACTTTAGTGAGAATAATAACTGGTCTACAACTCCCGAGGGTTTAGTGCCTTTAAGCACATTTTTTGAACCAACTGTAGATTATTGGCTGAATGGTAATACACTGCACTGCCAAGTTGTTCACACTGAATGTTAAAAGCCATGGACCTTTATGAAGGATCCAACCTAATTGACATTCAGTACTCGGTCGCAAACATGAGCATCATATTCATCGAGGATGCTCGGGTTATGATTAGCTCCGGTTATGAATGAATGGATTTAGTTGCGATAGTCATAACCTCCATCCTCCCGACACAGTCGGATGGAGGGTTACGATTATCGCAACTACCTTCCGACAGTGACACACAGGGAAGATGGAGGGTTGCGAGTATTGTGAGAACACGTATCTAAATCTCCCTAACAGTTTACACTATAAAGTAGGGTGTTCAAAAGTAAACGAAAAACTTTGAGAGGTTGAATACAGTGCAAACAGGGGTTAAAAACAAAATCCACTTAGTCAGGGTCCTAACTAACTAAAGACTCCTATTTCATCAGAACAGAATCAGACAGAAAGCACACAAAGTTGCTAAGCACAACAAAATTGTGCTTATTACATTAAAGATAAAAGAAAACCAGCCAAAATACCATTTCCCATGTACGATTTGTGACTGTAGGAGTGTAGTGTATCATCAGGCTCATTTATGCAGAAAACTGTCACTTTGCCCATTCATGTGATCATGTTGCCTGCCTCTGTACATGCAGACGTGTGTGTGTCTGTGCATGGAGGTAGGAATCCTGGGCTGTGTGGCGGAGTAGGAAATTCGGCCCAAATGCAGCAAAGACATTCCAGGAATAACTTACACTCAGAAAATGAATCGGTAGACGGTTATCTAGCCAGATTTGTGACGATATCTTAATCGAAATAACCAGGATTTCACGTGGTTCCAATCGTGGTTATCATGGAGATGCTCCCCGCCACGTTTGATCGTACGGTTTTCGATGACATCCGCAAATTTCGAGCATGCACCGAGTGCATGGGATGGTTGGAATGGCTCAAAAGTCAATAATGAATGCCAAAAATTAGCAAAAGCCGGTCACAAATTTCACACCCATATTCATGTGCTACACATTTTTGTATAATTAAATATTAATGAGAAATACACACTTACCAAATGTTACTCTGAATGTGTAATTTTCCGCTCTGTTTTCTGTTAAAATTTGAGAAAATTCTTCAGCCAGTCACTCCTTTACACTCGTACAACCGTCTTTACATCCGTGTGTGTGTAGTGTGATCGTACGGGACGGGGACGTAGCACGCACATGTAACGTGCTTTTACCGTTTGTTCTATAACAACTGAACTAGCATACTCAATATTTATCTTGTGGTTATGTGGCGACCGCCAAAACACTTCTCATTCATATGTAAATAAGGGGCGGTGCATGTAGACAACAGAATTGATTTTAATTGGACAGTTATAATAATTTACATAAAGAGCAAAGTGCTCGCTTTGTTGATTCGCCGGCGTGATCCGGGAGGCGAGGAATTTTATGAATGAAATACCAGCGGTCAAGCATGTCTAGTAGTATTTATAGTAGGGACCCTTGTAATCTTTCTTCGGACTGGCTGGACCTATACGACCCCCCCCAAACAAAAACAAAACACACACCCAAAAACCACAAACACACCCACCCGGATCCCAGATGCAAGAGTACAACTTTGACGAATAAAAATAGTCTAAATTTGGTCTTGAAGTAATATAATTTATATGTTTTCCTGTAATAAATTAAGAAACAGTTATTCAACTTCGAGGGCCGGGTAAAGTTAGCTATTAGGCACCGGTTCAAGCTTCCTCCATGGTAGAAGGAAATTACTTTTGATGGTGTGCTTAAAGGCAGTGGACACTATTGGTAATTACTCAAAATAATAATTAGCACAAAATCTTACTTGGTAAAGAGTAATGGGGAGAGGTTGGTAGTCTAAAACATTATGAGAAATGGCTCCCTCTGAAGTGGAGTACTTTTCGAGAAAGAAGTAATTTTCCACAAAATTTGATTTCGAGACCTCAGTTCTTATTATTATTTATTAGTTCGATGACCGATTGAGCTCAAATTTTCACAGGTTTGTTATTTTATGCATATGTTGAGATACACAAAGTGAGAAGACTGGTCTTTGACAATTACCAATAGTGTCCACTGCCTTTAATGTTTGTTTTTGTCTGTTTTGTTTTTAGCGTTTTTGTTTGATCCCCACTGTATGAACATAAATACACTTTAAACATAACAATTATTATTCCCGTTTTCTTCAGAAACAAAAATTGATGGCAAATTTTAACAAGATTTGAGATTTTCGTATAGCGCCCTCTATTGCTCAATCCTTTTAGTCTAGTCCCTAGAGTTAGTGAGTTCACCTATCTTATCTAAATGTACAAAGCACCATGCTACCAAGATGTCAGCCTCCATGAACCATAGCTAATCGGAATGATGTTGGGTGATGTTGGGTGGTAAAATTAAACTGGAAAACGCACCAGTTTCTTCTTGGTTATGAGTATTTCTGTAATAATTGATATCAACATTTGGATAACATCCTACATTCTACCATCACCAGCATGTCAACCCATTTATGGAAAGGTGGAAATGGTCTATTTTTAAGGCTGCGGCCAGCTAAATTTTGTGTCCATCATCATATTTCCAATCGACTTTTTGTGAGCAAAAAAAGGTTTGCCGACACGCTAAACCTGCCGAAAACTACTTTCGAACTTTGGGGTGCAGGAAAACGTGAAGAAGATGTACAGAAGGTAAATACAATTACGGAAAAGTTTCCGTATGGCGCCACCACTTCTTCATCCGATATGAAATAATATTGTATCTAATTTACCTCAATGAGATATCCCTTTTTATTTGTAAAAAAGAGTGGAAAAGTGGTGGCGTCATGCGGAAAGTTATCCACAATGACTGACTGGTGGTTAAGTAGTTAACTTTGCTGGGAACTTTCTCGTCCAGCAATTTTGCATAATTATAGCAAGAAATTTAGGCTGAAAATGGAAAAACTAATAAAAGTGAAACGTACGTAAACGGTGAACGCTGATATAGATAAGGTTTATCCCGATTCGGAACCGCAATACATTGTGGGAAGGAATATGGGGCGGTTTCTATGCAGTTTCTAAGACTCCCGCACACAACGCCTATACCTTTGCTTTTGGGTGGGTTCAACAGCGCCCTCTCTTGATATTTTGCTATTCGCGATAAACCTTATGAGCAAATCCCCCCATTTTTACTTATTGTATGGGCTGCCAACGACAACGTCAATCCAATCTGCTGATACCCTTGGAATTTTTAAAACTTCTTTGAGAATAATTTTAACGGCACTTAATAAGTAATATTGTTATTCAACCCAGTATTTATTTTAGGTATTAATGTTATAATATTTTTTAATTGTTAATCAATTTATCTGTGTGACTGTGAGGGCACTCTCATTCTCAATCAATGGCATTTTTATCACTTCCAAGTTCCAGGCCTCTTGTTGTACTTTTGTTGCGCCATAGTTGCTTAAACATGTTTAAGTTGCTTAAAGAGGTGGGTATTACCAGTTATAATGGCTCCTCTTTTTAATATTAATTAAAGGTCTTATTGTCCGTGGTGGATTAGATGTCTGTGGGGGTATGTGTTCCAGTCTTTTGTTGGGTATGAATATGAGTATACCCTGAAAGTGATACAATTACAAATATGTTTGAGAGCGCCCTCACCCGTTCAAAAATACGGCACATTCTTCATACTAACTGTCTATCCAATGTGACATGGAAAAAGTTTTTTTAAAATAATAAATAATTATCATCATTTTTTTTAAAAAGTTTTGAGTAAGACACTACTTTTGGTCACTCCATTATAATGAATGTATATTCCCTAATGCCGTTTTATCTTAAAGGTATGTGGTTTTTCTGAGCTATATTCCTGGCAGAGGACTCAAGAGCAGGAGAAGGATTTCTGTCTTCATGATGGACCTCCTTATGCTAATGGGGACCCACATGTTGGCCACGCCCTTAACAAGGTAGGTCATTCACTGAAACACAATTATCATTTTGTTTGGCATTAAATTTAAAGGTAGGGTCTTATATTGGTACGTATTCCATACAATTATGACAAAAAAAAAACTTACTTGGTGAAAAACACTTGCAGCTGTTGACAGTATAAACTGTTTTGAGAAAGGATTACCTTCAAAGTAAGAAGGTTCTCTGGTTTGGAGAATTTTTCACCCCCCAAAAAAAATTTGAATCTGAGAAATGAGCCACTGTGCATGAACCATTTCATAGATTGTCGAGGGTTTGTCTCCATTTGCTAATGCTGCAGCCAATGATGCAGTTGGTATGTTCTGTGACTTTGCCTAACGTGGATGGAGTTGAAGTCTAGTGAAAATTCAGTGACAGTTTTTTTGTGTTTTGTCAGCCAGTAGACACTGTATTCAGCTGAAACTTTCACACAAAAAATGACTTTTATCGTAGCTTTCTTTATAAACTTGCCTATAAATCAGCATTACGTTTACAAAAACCGATCTATGACCCTACTTTTAATTGAATGTTTGTTGCTTAATGTAAACAACTATTTCTGAAAATGTTCTCCTCTTTTTCTGTTAGATCCTGAAAGACATCATCAACCGTTACAAATTATTACAAGGCCATCGGATTCACTATAAGCCAGGCTGGGATTGTCATGGACTCCCCATAGAGCTCAAAGCGCTGTCCCAAAATAAAGATGACTTCAGGACGCTGAGCCCTCTAGATATCAGGAAAAAGGGTAAGCACTCCCATTTGGGGTTGTAATGATATTTAATTTTGCAATCAAAACTTTCAATTTTGTATAAAGTTAATAGCTTGGCTTATAATGTTTCATTGACAAATTTTGCTTGAAGAAAGAATGAAGTGAGTTTTCATCGATTTTTAAGATCCTTTTTTGTTTGTTTCTCCAGCAAGAAGATTTGCAGAGAAGGCCATCAGCAGACAGATGCGAGCCTTCAAAAGATGGGGTGTCATGGCGGACTGGTAAGAATAGTGTCTCACTCAAGAATACACTTGTCCCGACTGAGACTCAAATCTACACTGTGACAACACCAGACCTTGAGTTCAGTGGGCTAAACCGCTAGCCACCACACTCAATGACATGAATACAATTTCATTTTGTTTATTCTGGTTGTTAAGCTAGGGACTATCAGAAAAGCTTAACCACTATACAAGTCAAGAACCAAATTGAGAGAAGACTAAGAAGGCAATTTCAGTTTTAGATGTAGGAGGAAAACCCCAGTGATATATTCCAGATGAAAACCCACACAGTGAAAACCCAATCCAAAATAGTGCCCCCAGCAGGGTCCTAGAGGTGGAAGGCGAGGAAAGATACCGCAACACAAACCTGACTACTCAATTCAGTGCTGCAAGCTGCAACTAACTTAACCTTTTTATTGTTTATTTGTTCTGCTGCTAAGGACTGACGGCTGCTACTACACTTTTGAGAAGGACTTTGAAGCATCTCAGATGCAAGTATTCCATCAAATGTATGAAAAGGTAAGGATAACCTACAATCATGATAACTCAGTTAGGTATTTTGGATGTTTCTACACTAAAGGGATTGAGGCAAGTTCAGTTCAATTCAATTCAATTAATCTTTATTAGATCCCAAAAAGGGTAATTCAAATACTTGCATACAGTCAAAACGTTGACCCTTAAAGGCAGTGGACACTATTGGTAATTACTCAAAATAATTATTAGCATAAAACCTTACTTGGTGAGGAGTAATGGGGAGAGATTGATAGTATAAAACATTGTGAGAAACAGCTCCCTCTGAAGTGACATAGTTTTCGAGAAAGAAGTAATGTTCCTCGAATTTGATTTCGAGACCTCCGATTTAGAATTTGAGGTCTCGAAATCAACCATCTAAACACACACAACTTCGTGGGACAAGGGTGTTTTTTCTTTCATTATTATCTCGCAACTTCGATGACCAATTGAGCTCAAATTTTCACAGGTTTGTTATTTTTATGCATACGTTGAGATACACCAAGTGAGAAGACTGGTATTTGACGGTTACCAATAGTGTCCAGTGTCTTTAAAACATGTTAAAACAGATAAGGGCTATATACAATTACAAGAAAAACCACTAAAAGGCAATTTAATAAAACTACCTGGTTGGCCTGTGGATATTCATTCAATGTGTCATCTTTGCAAGACTTAAGGGTCTGCATATTATGTTTTTAAAGACTCTGAGAGTTAATCGCAACTAAAACTAACACCAGCTTTGGATAGTATAATTCATATTGAGAAACTTTTCTTTTTGAAATAGTGCTGTTGTGGAAAAATTGTATCCCTTAAAGTTGAATCCAAAATTGAATCTGAGAAGCTTTACTGAGTAATTTGACTAAATTGGAAAATATAAAACCTTTAAAAAGTTACTTTCATGAGGAAAGCTGTGTAATATAAAAGCAGTTTTATTTGTATTATTATTATTAAATTGATATTTATCTAAAATTGAAGGACGATGCTTTGTTTTTCTTTCTAGGGATACATCTACCGTGACCTTAAACCTGTCAACTGGTCCCCTTCATCGAGGTAAGCACTTACTTACTAAGGACTTAGTTACCTACCTGACTAGGACCCAAGCTTGTATACGAGTGATACATTCAATTGTGTTGAGAGATTTGTGTGAGCACAACATTGCAGATGCTCAACATTTTATTTCTACCCTAAAGAGTTTCATACCTTTTTTGGTCTGGTTTTCACAGGACAGCCCTTGCCGAGGCAGAGCTTGAGTATAACCCCAGCCATGTTTCTCCTTCTATCTACGTCAAGTTCCCAATCTCAAAACTTCCACAGAAACTATCCAGCTATTCTGGTGAGTAAATACCTCTTGCAGAATTGTAACATTTGACTGTGCTCCAATGATGTTCATTATGATAGTGGATTGTTTTGGTAACTATTTAAAGGGACGGTATTTGTTTGGTAATCACTCTTGAAATTAATGGCAACAAAAACATTTGTTTAGAAGCCTACAGCAGCTTTCAATAGTAAAGAGCACTTTGAGAAACATTTCACTTCAAAGTAATCTGGTTTTGTATACAAAATGTTAGCCATTTTACTCCAAAATTTGAATCTGAGAAATTAAGATTGTGTTTTCCTATCAGGGATTATTCTTCCTGCATGGACATACTAGCTCCCGATTTTCGGTGATATCTTAAAAATGCGACCATTGAAATGAAATTTATAACTTGAGGTTTTTAATTTATTTGTATTTATTTTTTTAAATCAGCAAATCTCTATGCTCCTATCTGGACCACAACGCCTTGGACGATCCCAGCCAATGAGGCGATCTGTTACATAGCAGCTAGGGACTACAGTATCGTTCAATGTACAAAGACGGGTGATAGATACATTCTTGCCGCAGAAAGGGTCAACGACATCACTCAGATTCTAGAAACAACCCTGGAGACTATTGTGACCTTTTCAGGTAGTTATAACAATTGTAGTATTAAGTTGGAAGGCTAATCATCCCTACCCGCAGCTGAGAAGTTGAATTTTGAAGGGCGGGTACAATGTAGTCCAGATGTAGGCATGTTTTGCAGCCAGTAACATTTACCTCTTTACGACCATGGACCACAGACTTTCGACATAACAGGGCCCAAATTCATGTTTGCACTGACTGCCAAATTCTGTGCTTACAATCACCATTTTCCGCTTACTGCCTAAGTGCCAAATTTCTGCGCCAGCTGTGTAAAATGAAGAATGCCTAGTATCGTTGTGTATGTAGCGAACAAGCAAAAAATCCCTGCTAACCTAACCAGTAAAATATGCTTGATGTAAGCACATATTCTTTGCCTATGGTAAGCAGAGAGCCATGGAATTGGGCCCTGTTTAAGCACCACCCTTGACTGATTTTAAAACCAATGTGCATTTAGTGCAGTAGTTTTAAATGATTGGAAAATCTCAAGCAAGATTTGATGCAGTTCATGTACATGTAGCTTCATGAAGTTTTTTTTCAATCATGGCCAGGTTCTGACTTAGAGGGGGCTGTTTGCAGTCATCCTATTAGTCAGAAGACGGTGCCATTACTACCAGCGTCTCATGTAAAGATGACTATGGGTACCGGACTCGTTCACACGGCACCAGCTCATGGTCCAGAGGATTATGGGATAGGTGTCCAATTCAACTTGCCATTGGTGAGTCTCTCGTAAGATCTTCGTAAATTTGATCTTCATGAATTTCTAACACCTTCAATAGTCTCATTCACAAAGAATTGCTTTAAAATTATTGGAAATCTAAAAAAATGTTGTCTATAGGCGTCATTGCCGAGTGCTTTAAAGCATCAAATTCAAGTTCTGGTGGTTAAGTCATCGGAGTGTGGGTTCGACTCCTGATCATGACACTTATGTCCATGAGCGAGGTGCTTTGCTAAAATGATTCTGTTCACTCAGGGTATAAATGGGTACATACGAGGGTAGAGGTTGACATTGTGTAGAGAAAAGCCACTGGTGCGCCATGGCTGGGTGATATTCTCCCCAGGGAGTTGAGAAAGATTAAAGGAATGGTGTTGGCCCAATGACCAGATCACTAATAATGTAAAGCCCATTAAGACGTTATGGTAAAATGTGCTATATAGTATAAGCACTAGTTGTTATTCTTATCATTACATATTTTTCTTTATTTTCTGTAGCATTGTACAGTTGATGAAGATGGCGTCTTTTCATCAGATGTTGGTCCAGAGCTAGCAGGAAAGAATGTACTCACAGAAGCAAATGACATCGGTGAGAATATTCAACCAGTTGTAATTTCTAGTTTTATTTAAAAACTATAGTTACCATGTGAAGCCAGTGGTTGCCTGCAGGATAAGGACGATCAGAGTATATTGAACAAAACGTTGGGTCGTCAACCACCGGTTCTCTTAAGAACCAACACTACTCAAAAGACACTTGTTACTCCTGCAAACCTCACCTAATTACTCGGTTATTCTTTGTTATTTTCTATAGTTATTGAAATGTTGAGAGCCAATGGAAGTCTACTTCTGCGATCAGACTATGAGCACAGCTACCCGTATGATTGGAGGACGAAGCAACCAATCATCATCCGCCCTAGTAAACAGTGGTTCATTAACACTGGTGCAATTAGAGAAAGAGCAATGGTAGGATACGTCAGGAACCAAAGTGCAACCTCAGTGTTCGGGCTTTTATGATTTGCATATTGGCTCTGGCCATGCTCCAAATACAAGTTTTGAGGGCTAATTGAATCATTGTAAACTTGTGTGTGGCCAGCCTTGTGTTGTGCTGACCTTTTGCCCTTAATACATGTAATAATAAGGGAGATTGTTTTATATTTGTTGACAGTATAATGATAGCTCAGTTGGTAGAGTGCCAGCAACTTAATCTGGAGCTTGTTGGTTTAAATCACGCTCTGTAAATTTGTCTTCGTTCAACCCCAAGTAAAGTTTACACAACCAACCTTGAAAGTTTATATAATTTTTTGTAATTAGCTTTGGTTTCCATATGCTTGAAATTGTAACTTAGTAAATAGATTCTTCCAGATATTTTCTAAAAGTACACAATCGTGATGTACAGACCATGTGACAATGTTTCAATTGTTGACGCTCTACTTGTTTACTAGCAATGCCTTCAAAGTGTGACCATGCAGCCGAGCCACGCCCTGAACAGCATGAGGGTGCAGCTAGACGGGCGGACATTCTGGTGTATATCAAGGCAGAGGGTGTGGGGTGTTCCCATCCCGGTGTTTTACAACAAAAAAACAGACGAGCCATTTATTACAAGGTATGGTTTCAGTATTTGTTGGCTTGGGTCAAAGAAAAATCTTCATGTTTAAACCAATAGTGGCCACAAGCGGCTATTTAAAATAGTATTTTTTTTGGATCACACTAGAGTTTACAAGACAACCTGGGAAGCGACAGCCAGGGGATCCAGTTTGGTAGTGATATTTAGAAGATTAGTCTACTTTGAGTTAACCTTCTGGTAAAATCTGGATTTACTTTTAGTGAGAGCTTGAATCATGTGACTAATCTGATGAAGAAGCATGGCAGTGAGTGTTGGTGGACATTACCTATAGAGGAACTTCTACCTGCTGAAGTATTGGCTAAGGTTGGTTTACTTATGTAGTACCCATTCATCTTCATACAAACTCAAATCCTCGGTTCTACTTGGTCAATCCAAGTGTATTGCACTGTTATAATGTTGCTTTGTTAAGCTGAGTATCAAGTTCGCTTGAAATCGTTACACACATCTGCTCATGGACTACTGAAAAATAAAGCATGGCTGTATCTCAAATTCAGGCAAAAGGCAGAATTGCTGTATTTTTCTGTATTCCACTCACGCTTGTGTTATTAGTAATTAGTCTCCATTTCATAAAGCTTCATAATTTATCTTTTCTTCAAATTCATTATATATTTCTAAACTATTAAACAAATTATTTTGTGTATCCCTGTCCACAGTCTGGTTATTCTGCAGAGGATTTTGTGAAAGGTGAAGACATTTTGGATATTTGGTTCGACAGCGGCTCATCTTGGGCACATGTGCTGAAAGGTAAAGATAAAATTAGATGTTATTTACTGGTTCACAAAACAAGCACAAATATAGCGGTATACGTTTGGTAGCCACTCTTGAAAATAATGGCTTTAAATATTTTGGGTCAGAAGCCTATAGCAGCTTTCGATAGTACAAAGCATTTTGAGAAAGGTATCACTTCGAAGTAATGTGGTTATTTTGCCAATGCAAACTTTGAAATTTGATTTTTAGTTATTTTAAATTGTTTTCTTCTTGTTCAGACACTGGTCAGCAAGCTGATCTATACTTGGAGGGTGAAGACCAGTACGGCGCTTGGTTTCAAACTTCACTATTAACAAGTGTTGCCGTCAATGACAGGGCACCGTACAAGTGAGATATTCCTCTAAATATTTCTTCACTTTAGTCTCTTTTGGCTGCATCATTGGGTACTTGGTTCCTGGTCATTGAACTTATGCCTTTGAGCAAGGCACTTATTCATAGTTGCTTCTTTTAACCCAGGTATATTAATGGGAACCAGGGAGGGCTTTTGGATTAATCCTTTGGTGCTAATTTAAGCTGTACGATTGCTCCCAGGGATTTGAGAAAGTTTGTGGAATGATTAAAAAGTATGCCTGATGAATAGGGATAACAGTGTTGTAAAATACCTTTATCTAGCTACTAGATTATGTGTGCTACATGAGAACCAAGTAATATGAGCTTCCCTTCTGTCTTTTTCAGGAATGTTATAGGGCATGGATTTACGTTGGATGGCGAGGGAAGAAAGATGTCAAAATCCTTGGGGAATGTGATCGATCCAGATGTTATCGTCAGTGGTGGACAGGTAGGATAAATATAAATTTGTATTAAGTCCTTGGGCCTATTTCGAAAAAGAGCTTTATCTTAACTGTGTATCAATCTTAACTACTAAGCAACATGTGATGTCACTATGACTTGTAAAGTGACATAACATTTTGCTTATGGTGATACTCCTAGTTTGTTAACTTTGTTAATGCAAGTTTGTTCTAAACAAAGCTGAAAGCCACTCTAGGTAAGGGAGCTTTTTAAGGGAGCTAAAGGTACATTTTTCTTAAAACATGCAATTTACATGTGACAATTGGACTTGTTCCCTATGTTCTATTGGAATTATATATATAGTGGTTCTCATTACACATGAACAGGGTCTGACTATTTAATCCTACTTGCCTCATTTTGGTTATGACTAATTTCAATTGTGAAAAGACTATATGGCCACACCACAGGTTACAATAAAGTCTTAGATTCATCATTAAGTTTGTTTTTAACCCACTGTCTTGTGCTGCAGAACAAGAAGAAGGATCCTGTCTATGGGGCTGATGTCTTGAGATGGAGACTAGCAGAGTCCAGCTGGTTGACCAGGGTTCATATCAGTCCGGACCACTTTGCAATGACCAACCAAAACCTATTAAAGGTATGGAAACCATGCCACAACCCTGGATTACATCGAGCCATCTAGTTCACCGAACCCAAGCTCTGGTGTTGTCAGCAGCAGAATGTGGGTTTGATTGCCGGTCATGACACCTGCACTCTTGAGCAAGGCACTTAACTATAATGGCTTCGTAAAAGGTGGGCTGTAAAGCATTCTGCTCGAGCAGCCAGGCTCCTAGTGGATGATACCCATGCCTACATCCTTACGGACTGTGAAGGGGGTAACCCTGTTTCATCCCAGTGAGTAGGTAGCAGTGTGCCCCTGGTGGCAGTTGATTTGGGTCAATCCCCAAATCAGTTAAAAAGTGTAGCCATCACCTTGAAGTGGCTATCTGGCCTTGTGATGAAGGCAGTCTCTCATAAAAAAACAGTGCCCAACCAAGCTACCTTTCTTTGACTCACAGCACTGCTGATGAAGTGCCATCAGTTGCCGATCATCTCCGTCAGTCTTACATTGCTCACATGGTCTTGCCACTTGATGCTAAGCAGGTGATGCAAGATAGTTCGGCCGAAGCTTTATAAGTGTGTAACATTATCTGTAACGTTATGGACCAATGATCTTCCAAAGATTCAGCAAACATCTCTCTTTTTTCCCTCTCTTTATACTAGCTGAGGAACACCATTCGCTACTTCCTAGGCAACCTGTACGACTTTGACCCCTCCAGTGACCTTCAACCTCATGCCGACCTCTTCCCAACAGACCAATACGTGCTTCACCTTCTTTTTATCTACGGGTCAAAGGTCACCGCTGCGTATGAAGGGTACGAGTTCGGGGAGGTCACGGCAAAGGTCACAGAGCTAGTTCATGGTAAAATCTCCTCTTTCTACCTGGATACTATGAAAGATAGGTGAGATGAAAAAAAGATTTCTTTTCAAATAACAGTTTTTTTGTTGGTTAAAAGTAGAGTATGTATTTTTTTGATCTACCTCGTAATGTTTGTGTTTATTGAAACTATATGCCCACTTCTGTAAATAAGGTTCTTGTTTCTCAGTATTTTATTGGGCGTTACAATTTGTAATCCAATTATTTTTTACTCTCATGAGCATGCGAGTGCAAATTCCCATTTTGTGTACAACAAATAAATTTAAATTTGAATTTCAATCATTTCAGTCGGTAAAACTAAGTGTTTAGTGGTTTTGGTCCAAATAGTTGGTGGCCTGACATTAAATGAGAAAGAGTTTAGCCTTCCAGAAACACCCTGCTAGAGTCGACACATCAGGCCACAAACTTTTTTTTACATTTATAACATGGGTCCGTTTGATTGGTAAGCAGCTTACAACAGGAAATTCTATTTTGTCTAAAATAAAAAATATTTGATTTGAATACCATTTTTCAGATTGTATTCGGAAGTGTGCGATTCCGTTGAGAGACGATCATGTCAGACTGTTCTTCATCACATGCTAGAGGTCATTGGGAGGTCAGTAGCTCCTATTCTACCACACCTGGCTGAAGAGGCATTCATCCATAGGAAAGGTGAGCAATGAGTCTGCGTTAGATTAGTTTCCCCGTGTGTACCAGGTATTTACACTTGTGGTAGCAACGAAACGAGGCTAATCGAACACTGTTTTCATTTGTACTCTAGTACAAATAAGTTCAAAAGGTTGTTGTGTAGGGCTGCCTGCCATGGTGCTCCGAAGTCCTTTTCAAACACAATATCAACCTCTCTTTGCAGTTACCCTTTTATACCCCTGGGTGAGGAGAAGCAGTTATGGTAAAATCTCTTGCTCAAAGAAACAAGTGTTGTGATCGGGACTCAAACCCACATCCCAATGACTTGACCAATAGAACTTGATGCTCTTAACCGCTCGGACATGACACCCTAGAATATGGTGATCGCATGAACAGTGGAAAGTTTGTCTGAAATTCGGCTTTCTGAGCCAAAGTGTCCTCTTTAGTGCTGTGTGCTTTTAAGATGACTGTGAATGTTGGAATCTTTTAATCTTTGATTGGAACCAGATGCAGTCAGTGTCTTCAAGACAGGTTGGTTCAGCTGCGAGCCGACATGGCATCAACCGGAGCTGGCCGAAGTCTTTAACTCCCTGAGCAAGATACGAGAGTCCTTCCTCACGGTCATTCATGCACCCAGGAGTAGGGAGTACGATGTGACGATAAGCACATCGGACTCAAGATTGTTGGGGTATCTCAAGGTATGTTGAAGGCGTCCTACATAATGTGGAAGACTTAATTGTAAAGACTTCCCTCACTGTTTCATGTCTGTGGTTTTTAACGAGATAGGGACTTGCAACATCAACGTGCCAACTAAGCTACCTGTCCCTATGTTGGCTGTTAAAGCCATCGACACTTTAGGTAAACAGTATTGTCCAAGGCACACACTTATATATTAAATAACAAACCTGTGAAAATTTAGGCTCAATCAGTCATCGGGGTCGGGAGAAAAAAAAGGGAAAACCCACCCTTGTTTCCGCACGTTTCGCCGTGTCATGACATGTGTTTAAAATAAATCCGTAAATCTCGATATCGAGAACTGATATTGTTTTACTGTTTTCTCAAAAAGTAAAGCATTTCATTGAATATTATTTCAAGAGAAGTCTTTCACCATTACCTTCTGTAAACCCTGTAAGTTATTTGTAAATCTGTGAACTTTTACTTTTTGTTCTGTTCCGAAAGTGTCCAATGGCTTTAAAGATGTTGACATATTAGTGAGATTGCCAACGGAGGCCTAGATAACTCAGATTCAGGTTTAGTAGAGCAATGTAGGTTTCAGTTGGTAGAGCATCGGCACGTTGCACAGGTTCAAGTCCCACTCTATTCATTTGTTCTTTTAGCTTAACCAACAATTAAGAACCCATTTACACTTCTCGCTCAGAGTACGGCTTTACCCCTTTGTTTCTGGCAGTGGCTGCTGTAGCACCTTCTTAACCAATGAAGGGTGCTAGTAAATGGGTTATCTAGTTCCAAATGTAGCTCTGCTTATCATGTTGAGAAAAACGAATAGCTGGTGCTTTGATATGCCCCTAGGGTTGTATTAAAAATATACAAAAGGACCCAGCATTATTGTTTTATTGTAAAGAAATCATCCAACTTTTACTATTTGTTTTCAGGGTCTTCAGGAAGACACCACTTCTTGTACTTCTCATCTCAGTGAACTCATGATGGCTTCCTTCACAACCGTTGCTATGGAGGCAGAGAGGTCACCAACAGAGGGCCAGATTGTCATCGACAGTAGTGTTGGCGTCATATCCTCTGGTAAGATTTGATCCTTCAATTCCATTTAAAACCTCATTTTTGAATCAAATCTCAAGAGACTTGATGGTTTATGGAATGGAAAGAGTTGCCCAATGACCTTGGTGTGTTTTTGTCAAATCAGTCTCTCTATAATAAATTGTATCTACATTTTGCAATATGGAAATAAACTTTGAGTCGAATTAAATTGAAGTGCTAATTTACAATTTCCATTGATCTTAGATGGTGTAACATCGGATGCCCAGTATAGTCTCCTTATCCAGCCTGCCAGTCGCCCTCAGTGTCAACGATGTCGTAAACACACTGCAAAGACTCCCAATCAACCATGTAGTAGATGCGTAGATGTAATGTCTGGCGGCTGGGAATGAGACTACAGCAGGCTGCTGAATACTATTTTGTGCCAATGTGGAATTTACCCCAAACTCCCTTTTACACTATTCAAAAGTAATCAACATTGTGCATTGACGTCATCCAGTCGCCATCTTAGAGGTAAACTAATGATGAAAGCATTTGTGCGTCTGCTTGTGCACAACTCTAAAGCCAATCCATTGTTGTATGCTTGTTTGAATGTAATGAGCATATTTCGTAGTTTATTGGTTCCGAGCCCTGTACATGTATATCCCAAGATCTGTTGAATTCTATACACATAATGAATGTTTATGAGTGCAATGGTGCGAATAATGTTCATGAGTTGAAAGATGGAATGTTCTATTCAACGAGGCGGAGCCGAGTTGAATGGAACATTCCAGCTTTCAACGAATGAACATGTTCGCACCATTGCACGAATGAAAAACATTCATTATTTGTTTTATATAACATCCAAGTAGATCTCTGTCATTTTGATTGAAAGATACAACTTTCAAAACAAACCAAGCGTAGGCCTACAATTTTTAATTGTAGAAGCCGAATGCTAGAAATTTTACTTATTTTTATGCCTTGCAGTAACACATGCTGCGTTACCAAAGGCACGCGCACGCAGTGATTTTTTTACTCGGCTTTTTCGTTCCATCCGAAAAGTACCATTGCACGCTGCCAGCGTGCAATGGTACTTTTCGGATGGAACGAAAAAGCACGGTGAGTGATTCAGCGTGCAATGGTACATTTATTTGCTATCACGTGACGGACAATCCTCCAATCAAATGGCAAGGATCTGATTGGGTGTTATATAATACCTTCTAATGATAAAACAAGGAAGGTCGTGGTAGCACTTAAAGACTAACTAGTTACATGAAAAACTGCATTAGCTTTTGTAGCAACAACTACTTAATCAGATGCAAAGAAGGGGACTTGCTAGTTACATGTGATTTATGCACAAGAACGTAATGGGTGATAAAGTAGTTGTTGCTACGAAAGCTCATGCAGTTTTGAATGTAATTAGTTAGTCTTCAAGTGCTAGTACAACCAACAACCTTGCTTGTTTTATATATCAGACTAAGGCAGCTTCTTTTTATTGTTCATATGATTTGACCATCTGCTACAATTTACCCTCTTTGAAAGGAGACACACAGGGCACTGTTCAAGGTAGTGCTACAGTTATAAGTCAAACAAATTTTACTCAATGACTTTAAAGAGAGTTAATATTTTATTTGCATTTAGGTTGTTACAATTTTACAAAAGTTGTACATATTTATATTTATATTAAAAGATGACTTTACGTGCATACAATTTTTGCCCAGCTGCCAGTTTTGCATATTTCTGTAGTATTTACAATCTAAATGTTGACCTAACCCCAAATTAACCCACCTTACCGCCACGCACTCAATCTGGCGACGGACTTAACTGAACTAAATTAAAACGTCTTGCATCCTATAAAAACTAGAACTATCTCAAACACTTTTTGAAAAAATACAAAATAATTGTTTCAACAGTCGGTAGAGTGCCGGCGCGTTAATCAGGAGGTCCTTGGTTCAAATGCCGCTATTGTAAATTTTTCTTTGTTCAACCCCCAAATCAAAGTCTTCAATATCACCTTGGTCTCCCCCATTTGTTACATTTCTCCCTCGTCTCTCGCTCCTTAAATAGAAGAGGAGGCGAGGCAGGCTGGAGCACAACTCCTTGAGACTTCTTAGTCGTCTTGCTTCTTGGACCACTCTTCTTTTTTCCTCCTCGGTTGTCTTGGCCCTCTGTGGGTTTAGGGATGTGGATCGGCATCCATGGAACTGGGTTGTAGTAGTTAGGGATTGGGTACGTGGCTGTATTGTAGTAACCTGAATGTGGGGGACAAAAAGTTATAATGAAATCTATTCAAACAGATGACTTTGTACAAATTTGGAGTCCCATGCCCAAAGCAGGCTACCTTCCTGCCACAACTCAAAGTCTGAGTTTATTTGATCTTATTGTACAATTAATTTTTTTGTATTAACTTATCAGCCCAGTCGCAAATGCGCAACAAAGAATTTGGAAGATTGTGCCCGAACTCCTGCGAAACATTCAGAAGTTGAGCCAAAAGACACTGAATAGAAAAGAGGTCTTCGGAATGTTTATCTTGGTGTGTCTTTGTTTAAAATGACCTAATGTGCATTCTGGAGCATTATAAATGGTTTTATTTTGAAGATTTTTGTGTAAAGGAGGATTGTGCGCATATCAGCAGCACACAATCGAGCATATCAGCCAGATAGGCAAGCTTGTGCACTGGGAAAACCCTGCATTCCACTATTTCTCAAAACTGCCAAATTCAAATCAGCTTGGGACGTCGCATACTGATTTATCTCTTGCGTACCTTTGAGCATTCCTTGACTGACTCCAAAACTACTTGGCACTGGTTTAGGTTTCTTGACGGCATCTTTGTACCATCTGTTGTAAGCCTCATCTGCCTTAGCTTTGCGTTCTCGCTCCTCCTCAGCTAGTCTTGACTTCTCTTCATCTTCTTTTGTCTTCTGCTGTAGTGCTTTCTCTTTCTTGTCTGCCAGCCATTGCTCTCTGCTCGCCTGTATTGGAATAAGCCCTCAGTCTGATAAATTATACAATTCTATTGATTATCAAAGATAACTTACCCATTATATACAAATGGGATCAATCTAAACTAAGCTAGGTTGCGGCATTTGAATATCTCTTTTGAGTAGTGTTGGTTCTGTAAAGAACCGGTGGTTAACAACTCATCGTTTTGTTCAGTATGCTCTGATTGGCAGATGTGAATCGTTAATAACCATCGGTTCTTTTCAGAACAAACTCAACAGAGATTTCAATTGTTGTTTACCGCAATCCTCTCTTTTACTTCCACCATGCAAAGTTTCAACTCCTACTTCAAACAGTTCAATTATTAACCTATGTCAGAATTTGTTTCTCGCTTCAATTTTGGTCCTGTACACAAAATTCCAGTCAAGTAATTATTTTGAGCTACAAGCCCTGCGGGGTTTCAGGCCTGTGTACATGTACTTCATTTTTGAAAGGGTAATGGCACCAAGGCATTTTCTCCTTGGTAAAGGGCACCCTATGAGGAAATTGTAAATTTCTATTGGAGCATTTCAAGGGCACCAAGGCAATAACCAGGGGGCCTTTGTTGCCTCCATGAAGTATCAGCAATGGATATAGTACCTTAGCTCTATCCATTATTTCCTGCTTCTCTTTTTCTTTCTTATCTTTCTTCTTCTGTTCTTTCCTCGCTTCCTTCTTCCTCATCTCCACCACCCAGTTCGTTTTCTCCTCCACCCATTCATTGACTCTCACTTTGATGACCGCTTCCTTTTCCTTCTGGGCCCTCTCCTCCTCATCTTTCTTCCGCTGTTCACTCCTCTCTTTTCTGACTAATAGTCTCACCCGCTTTCTTTCCTCTTCAGTCTTCTGAACTAACCATTTCTCCCACGGGGAGAGCTCTGGCTCATGGGGGGATGATTGCGTGAGTGTTTTTGATGAGGAGGATGAAGAGATGCGAACTGGGGTTGTCCTTGAGGTTGACCTGGTACTTGATGATGCGGCAGACTTGGATCTCTGTCTTGATTGGCTAGACGCTGCTGATGACACCCCTTCTTGTCTTGGTGTTGATTGTTTGGATGTTGAGGCAGATCTTGTCCTGGATCCTGATTGGTTAGACTGGATTGAGGACTTGGAATGCGTGATCGATGAAGATGGTGGCGATTCTGATCTGAAAAAAAAAATGTTTTAAAGAAATTACCAAAAACAGAGCAAAAATTAAAAAAATTAGAAGAATGATGAAATTGTGGCACACTTTGTAATGTATCTAATAATTTCTCTGTTCTTTGTAGTACACCATTTGCAGAGATGTCAACATTGCTATAATCAGGGACGTTTTAAAATTTTGTTTACCATTAGAACATGGACATATTGGTTTAGGGCTTTCTGCAGAATTAGAGAGTTGGCAGAGCTCTGCACTTATTTTTCCTTGAAGTTTTAGAAAGAAAACAGGTTGACAAACAAATCATGGAATGACATACACCCAGTAGCTGGGGCGCACTACACAAATTGTGACTTCTTCGGTCATACTAGCATGACTGCTAGCACTCCAATTATTGGTTCTAGGAATTATACAAATTTGTTTGATGAAGTGAGAACCACACCTCCTTTTCCGAGATGATAACTTTGACGAAGATGACGTTGAACTCGAGGAGCTGGAAGAATAACTGCCATCAGAGATGTTCTCCACGCTGCTATGAGACAAAACGGACAACAACGACCTTGTTGATGCCCCAGTCCGCTCCAAGCCACTGCTCCTGCCAACAACTAACTCTGGACTCCCCAAAGAATCATCATCGATGTTCCTCTCGGATGCGGCTTCCTCCCTCTTTGGGGTGGAGTGAGCTCGAGGGTCGTTCTCTATATCACTTTCCATTCTGTAGAATTAGATCTTCACATTGGGATACTTTTTAATGATAAACAAGAACAAAACTAAACATTAAATCAATTGCCAAATTATGGTATGAGTTTCATCTTGCAATCGAGAAGACTTCGTACAAAAATCAGGCGCTATTTCGAATTACATTCTTTCAATATAATTAATGGAGCAAAAAATTCCTTTTATTATTTAAAACTAAAAGGGGAATGGATTTCCATATGTTTTAATCAGAACCGGTGGAATTTTGGACTGAGTATGTCTCAATTTAACTATCTTATAGTAACAATAATTTGTAACGGTATGGATGACTGTTGTTTTGACATTTTACAGTTTTATAATAAAAAAGAAAACAAAGATTATACTGAAAGAAAGAAATTATTGGTGAAAAACGTTGAGAACTTTAGAAACTAGAAAGAGTTACAACAAGAAAAGACAAATTAGATATTAAGAACATGGCTGTGAGGGATGCACATTTACAAATAAACTAATAATAATTTACTTTAGATGAAAATAGCCTCACCAAAATAGCGCAAAAGATTCACCGTTCGTTCGCCTTTTTCATTTTGTATTGTAAATACGAAAAACTAAAGGGAGCCCTCCATTGGCAACAAACCGTCAGTATTAGTCTGATACCCAAAATTTACGTTCACTTTATCATTACCTGTTACATAATGACAATGGGTAGTACGTTGATTCAACCTGCTACTTTTTGCGCGGGGTAGGCGGGGCGTGATGACCCCTCTAAAGTTCATTGCACAATTCGATGTCAACCAACAACTACTCACTACTGGGATCTCTAACCAGCTCTTGAATTTGATTGCATCAATATCTTGTTTAGCTCTTCCTTTAACAGGAAGACGGCATCTAAAGATATGATTCTGTTTGGGGCATTACTGAGTGTGGTTGTGCCCTTGTCATTGCTGGTTTGGGCAGTTTCCTTGCTTGGTTTTACGTACCTCGGATCAGAAGGTAAGACTGAACGTTCATGATTTTTTTTTGATAAACAAGTTCTGCACTGGATGACTGTGGAATTTAAAGGGGGCACATTCTTGCCCTCGGATTTGATGCTTTGGCCTTGTATTTATTTTGGATTTATTTTGGGAAAAGTTTCCGTATGGCGCCACCACTTTTTCATTCGATAAGAAATAATATAGTATCTAATTTACCTCAATGAGATATCATTTTTTGTAAAAATTAGTGAAAAAGTGGTGGCGCTATACGGAATGTTATCCGTTCAGTTGATAAACTATACCTAGCTGATTTTTACTTACTTTTTTATTATTAATAATTAGTTATTAAATTAAATAAGCAGAAAGTATTGCATAACAATTGTTTGCTTAGTAGAAATGAGCACGCAGCTCACCACTTCTACTTTGATACTCGGAGAATCCATCAGACAGGGCAGAAAGCCGAGGGACTTCTTGTCCATGATTGCGATATTGATCCCTCCTCCCGCCAACGGCTGGACTGGAGGAGCGTTATGTGTTAACGAAACTACGAATATGATTGTACTACTCATACTCCATGAACTATGAGGTTAGTTCTGCTATCGCCTCCACAAAGGAGGAAGAGGCAATAGCGGAACAAACCTCATAGTTCTAGGAGTATTTTTGTACCAAAAACTCATTGCTGTATGTCATGTGTGCAGCCTCCACTCCCCTAAAATGATCTCAACTAATAAAGGGGAGGCAATGATGTTGCCAGGGAGTGAGTTCCACCAGATGACAGTTCTTGGGGAAAGTGAGTTCAAGAATAGCTGTATCCTACACCTGGGATGATGTGAATATTTATTTTGGTTGTATGACCTTGTATTACATGAGATGGCTGGGCTAAGGTAGGCCTATAGTATAGGTCCTGATTGGCTCCTGCAATAGTTTGGATCTGGATTTTGTAGAGGAGGGTGAGGCTGGCTGCCTGTCGTCGCCTCTGAAGGTGTCCCATTCCAAGGTGTTCAACGAGGCTGAAACGCTTTCAGTGCGGCGGTATAGCTGAGAGCGAACCTGACTGATTTAAATTTTGGTTTGTCTTTCTGGCTGCAATATATTCCAGAATCCAGGTGAGGTCTAACAAGTGACAAATAAGCTTGCTGGCGTATTTTGATGGAGCATTTTCTAAGGTTACATCGAACAAGGCCCAACATTCTGTTGGCAAGAGCTTGATTTTGTTGTGTTTCTGCCATGCAAGAAGGTTAGGCCCAGGTACGGATGGCCTGGTGACTGTCGCAAGATTTTTTCCACCAAGGTGGTAATTTGACCAGTCACAAATTCTACATTCATGAGACACATTATGCAATGGCTGGTAAACTTATTCTAGCAATACTAGTAAGCCACAAAAGTGGGGCTAGCACAATCCTCGTTGGTTTCAGTTAGGGTGTAGGTCAGTCAACTAACCCACACGCTTCACGGACCTAAGCCCAGCTTATCCAGTTCAAACCTTCACGCTCCGCTGAGCCAATTACTTGGTTAGCATTCAGCAATAGCGTCCAGCATTTTCCTGAAGACAATCAGAGCATACTGATCGAAACTTTGAATCATTAACCACCAATTTTGGTTGTTAAACTTATTCTGGTAAGCATAATTTTGTTGTGCTTAGCATCTTTGTGCTTAAGCAGCTCTATAAAACTGGGCCCAGGTCAACATAAAGGAATGCTGAGTGCCGCAACCTTGGCTTGTCCTTAGAGCATACATGTCCATTCTATAGTTTGTCTGGGTCCCAATTCATCTATTGTTACTAACACCCTGGATTCTAGGGTAGCATATTACGTCTCTCTTCAATATGAAAGGTTCGCTTGGCCCCAGCAGCCAGTATGGATGGGCTAATCAGCTAATCAATGAGCGTGCATGATACGTTTGCCCATCCAAGCGCCTTCGGTTAAAGCAAGGGCACTGGGGACGAGCGAATATGAAAGGGTTGACAGATATTTTCAGAATACAATTTTTTTTTGTGGGGGGGGGGATGTTATTCCATTAAAAATTGGAATGGTCAGAACAACATTTTTTAGTCAACATGTTCAGCTGGTTGAATTTTCAGAGGCAATTTAATTTGTAATTTATTTTTGTATCACTACTTACTGTTACAGTTTTTAAAAATTACTCTAGGTTTTCTAAGACCCCTGAAAACAAAAGCAAAAATCCCACAATATTTGTTTTCTAACATAACAATCTTGCCTGGCTTGAAAAAAATGCTTTTACTAAAAGCATAATTTGTGTTGATATTGTCTTTGTTACTAGCATTTCAAGGGCTTTGTTGCCTCCATTAAGTGCCAGAGGCCTGCCATACCCTTAGGTGATTAACTTTGGTCCCCAAGATCAAATTGAGTTTTGTGATCTACTCATTTTCCTAAAGATAGAATCCTCATAAAAGTTGCAAATAAGTTACTGAGTGACTTCAATTGTCTTCATCTTCATCATTCCCAACAATTACCTGTCTTGGTCATCTATGTCATAATCCTCTAACAACTGCTATTGTACCTGGGTATCCAAACGATTATTTTAAAGAAAATTCTAGACGTAAATAAAGATTAATCAATATACAGTAGTTGTCTGTTTAGGTGCACACAGCATACCTAGAATAATACAGTCTGCGTGCGCTGAATTATTGTTAACCTCCACCCTAGGCACCTCTTACAAATTCTATGGCCTTGAAGTATCTGAATTGGTGTCTACAGCTACGGCTACGGCTACGACTGTTGCTAAGGGTGTTGCTAAGGACGCCCTATACCTTAAAAACATAATGATGAAGAAATCTAGCCATAGCCAGTTCGGACTGCATTTAAGTACCTGGATTTCCAAATGGTGCTTTCTAAGAAACTTCCAGACCCAGACATAATACAGACTAATCAATGTACACAGAAGAAGTCTAATTGTGTGTCTTGGTGTGCACAAGGCATACATTGAATAATACAGTCTGGGTGCACTAAAGGGATTAAAAACTAGGGTGTTGTTGTGGCTGCACAGAGCAAGGACGGAGCAAGGACATGGGGAGTTTGATGGAATTGTTGGACACTGCCTTCTCTGCAGGGGGTGCAGGGCCCAATTTTATAAAGCTGTAAAGCAGAAAAAAGGCCTACTGGTGGACAAATTTATTTATTAATTTATATGTTCATTCTAACCAGTGTGGTTTGTTTTTGAACAATAGAAAGGTCTATAGCTTCACTGTATCTTAAGTATTGGACTTGTATTAGAATTAGGAATGTTTTATGCTTACAAAGGGTGAAGAAATGTTAGACTTTTAAGAAAGAAAGGCATGCGTTTGTTTTTTTGAACTGTTTGATTGTTTTATTCCTAAAAATGTAGACATGTACAAAATAACTAACCTGTGACAATTTCAAATTAGCATTTTTGAGATATCGTCAACAATCTGTAAATTGTTCTTATTGGAATGTACAATCTGAGAAAAGTATCAGACAGAAACAGTTTCCCAGACTCAAATTGTTTGTGTTTTAAAATCTGATGTTTTTTTTCATAACCACATTACTTCAAAGTAAAATTATTCTCAAAATGCTTTTTACTATCGAAAGCTGCTGTACCAAGTTTTTGTAGCCATTATTAAGAGTGATTATCAATAACTTCCCCTTGAAGATAATTTTGAACATTAGAAATTTTTTGTTAGTAATAGTATATCATCCCTAACTTTTTCTTTCTTTCCTCCAGCACCAATCTACCCAATCTCACCAGGACGATGGCTTCTGACTGTCACACTGCCGTTGTTTCTTGCAACAAATGGTCTGAGAAAGAAGAGTGTCACTTCAGGAGGTGCCATTCTAGGTATAAATGTTCTGTCCCAACTTTAGAATCAACCCAACTTAGCTAGGAATCCCAACTATATATAGGACTGGCACCAACTATAGTTGGGCCCAGTCCCAACCTGAGTGTTACAGTTGGGTCGGCCCAACTATAGCTGGGATTGCCTGATAGTTGAATTCATCAGCTTTAGAATCGTCCCAACTATTGGAAGTCCCAACTTGAGTTTTACAGTTACAAAGGTAAAACTGTAGCTTGGATTGCCTGATAGTGTAATCTGTCTGTTATAGAGTTGTCCCAACTATAGTTAGTCCCAACTTGAGATTTACAGTTGGGATGACCCAACTGTGGTTTCCTGATAGTGTAATCAGTCAGCTTTAGAATTGTCCCAACTATGGCTGGGGTCCCATCTTGAGTTTTACAGTTGGGCCCAACCATAGCTTTGGTTGCCTGAAGTAACTGGTAGTCAGCTGTAGAATCATCCCAACTATAGTTTTTCCTCCATGGTCGGTCCTCCATGGTCCCAACTACAGCAAACTTCAAAACATGTTTCTTGTAAAATGGCAGCAGTTAAGAACTGCTCAGTATGATTGGTACAAAGACCAACTTGACTTCTAAAAACCTTTTTGATGAACCCGATATGATTACTGCAGGCCTGGAATTTCAGAGGGCAAGGCCCTTTTCTTTAAGCAAAGGAACACATTGCCTTGGATCGGACGAGTTGGTCTTCAAAAAACGTTTGAAACCGTTTGTTATGAAATGCATATGGTTGGAAAGATATTTTAAAAGTAGAATACAATGATCTACAAAAGTATCACTAAAAATGCACGGTTTTCATTTTACGTCGCGAACTAACACGGTCGGCCATTTATGGGAGTCAAACATTTGGCTCCCATAAAAGGCCGACCGTGTTAGTCGACGAGGTAAAAAGAAAACCACGCAATTTCGTGGCATATTTGTGTAGATCATTGTATTCTACTTTTACAACATCTTTCTAACCATAACGATTTTATAACAAACGGTCACAGAACACTTTTCAAGGACCAACTCGACCAAACCAAGGCAACGTGTTCCTTTAAGCAAGGGGCACTTCAATTTGAAAATCTTCAAGCAGATAGGAAAATTGTGTAAGGTTACAAAGACCATGAACAGTGCATGCCAGCAAAGGCCATGGGCTCTGTGCAATGGACCCTTCCCATGAAATATGCTAATTACATTCACGCATGCGTACAGACCCTGTTGGTTGGCAAACGCCATAGAGTTGTGCACTGAGCAGACGCGCAATCGCGTCTGCATCACGCAGCCATTAGCCGTGCACAAAACAGCGGGATGTTCCCTCATTTTGCCAACCAAAACGTGTGCGCACGCGCTATGTGCAATTTACATATTTCATGGGAAGGGTCTATTCCAGGCCTCTTGTGTTTGAATATAATTTTTTTCCAGACGATTGGCTTTTCATTGAATGATTGATTCTTTACAGGTTACATTGTTGGTTTTATAATGTTGATGGCCAGCTACTCATTCTTCATGGCTCTGCTGGCGTTCTTCTACACTGCCTCCAAAGCCACCACATTCAAGGCTGAGATGAAGAAGAAAATTGAGACTGACTACAAGGAAGGTACAAAGCCACTATAAGTATCAGTGGCAAACTGGCTCATGCAACAAAATACCACAGGAGACTGGAGACTAAGTTCACAGTACACACGCTACTGTCTGTATACTCTTATGCCCAACTGGCTCATGCCACAAAATACCACAAGAGACTGTGGAGACAAAGTTCTCAGTACACAAGCCATTATCAATTTACTCTGATGCCCAACCGGCTCATGCCATGAAACACCACAGACTGTGGAGACTAAGTTTACAGTACACAAGCCACTATTGTTATACGCTCCTGCCCAACAGGCTCAAGCCACAAAATACAACAGGAGACTGGAGACTAAGTTCACAGTACACGCTACTGTCTGTATACTCTTATGCCCAACTGGCTCATGCCACAAAATACCACAGGAGACTGTGGAGACAAAGTTCACAGTACACAAGCCATTATCAATTTACTCTGATGCCCAACCGGCTCATGCCACGAAATACCACAGACTGTGGAGACTAAGTTCACAGTACACAAGCCACTATTGTTATACGCTCCTGCCCAACTGGCTCATGCCACAAAATACCACAGGAGACTCTTGGAGACTAAAAGTCCACAGTACACTACAATTTCTGCCATTTTCGGGGTCAGTTCCTTTTCGTACATTGTGTAACCCAAAGCGGCGGACAGGATAGCGTGTGTGAGTGTACTGCACGATGTGCAAGGGTTCAAAAGAAAACAAATGTTTTACCACAAACTGAAATTTGTTTTTTCTTACTGATTTCTATCCTGTTTTCTGTTAAAAAGGTGGGCAGCGAGACTGGCTTCAGGTCGTGTGCAACGCTGGTATCCCGATGTCCCTGGCTATCATCTACCTCATCGACAGCGGCTTCAGAGACTTACCGCTGGACTTCAGCAGACGCTACGACACAACGTGGACAGCGCTGGCACTGATGAGTTCGTTCGCATGCTGCTGTGGGGATACGTGGTCTTCGGAGATCGGATCGGTCATGGGTTCAAAGACACCACGACTGATTACTACCTTGTCCAAGGTGCCAGTAGGTTGGTAGAACTTTATTTGAGTTGCTAATGGGTTTAGCACTACCAGTTATGCAGGGTTCGAAATTAGCGGTCGCCCGGTCGCCAAATGCGAGTGAAAATAGCGGCGGGCGAGTGAAAACCCTTTCTCACTAGCCCGCCGGGCGAGTCGATTAATTATTCCTTTTCACATATAAATGAGGGTTCAGTGGCAAAATCCCACAGAAAACTTTTACTAAAGCTTTTAAACTAGTAAGTTTGACAATTCTAGATACTTGCTAGATTTAATTTTGCAGTGATCGGGACCGGAATTGCTGTCTTTCGTTTCAGAAAACACGTACAATCAATTGAAAACACGTACAATCAATTGAAAACACGTACAATCAATTGAAAACACGATGCACAAACCACATGTCCTTACAGTACACGGTCGCCCACTGGTACGTCCATGCAGTCACATACACAACACACACAGTCGCCCTGCCAAAGTCCATTCTGACCAACACTCTGCACGCTGTTGATTGGCCGTTGATGGCTGTTGATAATTCCATATTCATGATGTTCTTGACTAGACTTCAGTGCAGTACACGTTCACGAACGGAGTAAATAATTGCTGCATGTTGTGCATAATGCCTGCAGACTGTGCGCAATGTACAGCCTTGGAGGAATTCCAATAACATGGACAACTTTTGCCAACAGAGGGCGTTGAGTGGCAAAGTTCATTGAATTATTTCTCGATGTGCGTTGTTGACTCATCGTTGATTCATGAAGATTTTGTTGCAAACGGAGTTCAAAACATGTTCAAATCAACCTACCCCCTAACCATGAAGTCATTAAAGTTGTTGTTGATGGAAAAGGGATAGTTTAAGGTAAAAATTCAGATATAAATTCCTCCAAAAAAGCAATTTTAAGGGCTTCATTTGCGTGTTTTTTTTGTGTGTTTGTGTTGTTGTTTTTTCTGTTTTGAAAATTTTGTGTATATTCATGCGGGCTATTGAAAAAACCTGCGGGCGATCGAGAATTGTGGTTGACTCGCCCGGCGGGCGATTGAAAAAAAAAGTGAAGGGAAACCCCTGTTATGGATTTAATGTGACCTAACCTGAACACCATCAGCAGTCTAGCATGCTGATGTACAGTGTTGTGACTAGACCAATTTCAGTAGTGGGCTCTAAATCCAATTATGTCCACCAAGGGTGATGAGCAGTTCTAAAAAAAAAAATTAATCATGTTTAGATATGGGGGCCATCATTACTGAAGAGCTGTCTGGGTGAAATCTGTGCTGGGCAACACAGTGCATTGTGCTCAGACTGCTGGGCAAATTTTGCAAGTTCTGGGCAGGTCTGCCCGACATTGCCCAAAGTAGCTACAGCACTGCCCCTAAAAATGAGTAGAGTAAACTGTTTGAAACAGACTCTTTAACCAATCTTGTGTTTCATAACTATTTACTTCTTCCAGGAACAAACGGTGCCATCTCTACAGTGGGTATCCTGTCCAGCATCGTAGGCGGGTTCATGGTTGGATGCGGTTTCTACATTGGTCTCCTTATCTCCTTTTCAAGTCCCGTCTTCAAGACGTCCACCCCTCAGTGGCCGGTCATCTTCTTCGCTGCGATTGCTGGACTCGTTGGCTCACTTATAGATTCTCTCCTGGGGGCGCTGTTCCAATACTCAGGTTTGCGAAATTTGTTTTGTTGTTGACTTACCGAAACATTAATCAGGGATAGGAAGTTTCAGACTTTTATCTGAACTCGGACTTTTTGAGTCGGCCTAGTAAAGAAATGAAGCCGTAATTTTGTTCACAATTCCAGTACTTTGGTCTCCTGTAATGCTGAAGGACCTGTTCAAAAAAGCCCTGTGAAATCAAAATTTGAGGGATTTCCTAAAGGAGAAATGCCATCATTTCAATATACCGGTTAAAATTAAGATCTTAGTTTCAGAGTTTTTGTCAGCAATGACTCTCACACAGATTAATAGGGACAACGGGTACTGGAAATAAAATACTGCAATGACTCTCACACAGATTAATAGGGACAACGGGTACTGGAAATAAAATACTGCTTTAAATCTCTCTGTTACTTGGAGTTACTTTTTGTCAGCAATGACTCTCACACAGATTAATAGGGACAACGGGTACTGGAAATAAAATACTGCTTTAAATCTCTCTGTTACTTGGAGTTACTTTTTGTCAGCAATGACTCTCACACAGATTAATAGGGACAACGGGTACTGGAAATAAAATACTGCTTTAAATCTCTCTGTTACTTGGAGTTACTTTTTGTCAGCAATGACTCTCACACACATTAATAGGGACAACGGGTACTGGAAATAAAATACTGCTTTAAATCTCTCTGTTACTTGGAGTTACTTTGTCATCCCCTATTCTATACACTGAAGGCACACTTGGTCTCTCTACACCAGAGCTGTTATTATATTGAGTGAGTTGCCACATAGAGTGACCTGTGTACTTTGGTCAAGTGGTAGCTGGACGCCATTTTGGGTCCAAATGCAGCATATTGAGCAGACTGGAATGTCACCCTGTGTTTGCAAAACTCTCCCACTACACGGCTCTGTAATACACAACTCAAAACGAGCCTTGAGTCAGCGTGGACAAATCTTGGAAACCCTGTGCCAAGGTGTCAAGACTTTAAAGAAGGCGAAACAAAATATTTGATTTGGCTTTATATATTGACACTAATTTTTGCTTTTTTATGTCTCCAGCCTATGACCAGAGAACTCACCGTGTTGTCAGCGTTGCCTCGACAACAACTGAGCACATTAGCGGCTGGCCAATCCTAGACGGCAATGGAGTCAACGTGTTGTCCTCTCTCCTCACCTCTATGATCATGCCAGGCATTTGCTTTGCCTGGTGGCCAGTACTTGTTTAGAGAACACAGGAAAAACATCTGCTTATTAAGTTTCCGCTTAGCAAAAAAAGGCAGGACACCAGTCACAAATGGTACATGTGACAGGGTATTTTGGCTGGTAACTGTATTCTGGTAAGCATAATTATTTGTTAAGGTTGCTTTGAGAACACCATGGACTCAAACCAACTAACCACGGACAAATGTTGCTTAACAACTTATCGCTAAGTAAAAATAAGCAGGATACCAGTCTCAAATGGTACATGTGACAGGGTATTTTGACTGGTAACTGTATTCTGGTAAGCGCTATGATTTGTACCTAGCTACTTTTTGTGCCAAAAGGAAACTGGCAAATTTCAATTAATTTGGGGATGAACAAAGAAAATTTGATGTTATTGTGGTGGATATATCTCTCAGCTCTTTAGTGTTTCTCTGTAGAAGTTTAAGTTTCATGGAAGCACCGTTGAATATTATTCTTGCTCTCTGTGTCCTAACAGATTTTTAAATAAGTGTGCTCTAATTGGCTTAAGGGTCAAAGTCTGCGTGGACATTTTCTTCTAATTTTATTTATTTATAAACTCAAACACCTTGTCTTTTGTTTTGTTTTCCTGAATGCTCAGTTCAACAGGTTGTGACCAAATTCAAAATTATCTGCGAATATTCCATGTACAAAAACTCAAACCATGATTGTTATTTCCACTCAATTTACAATTCAACACTATTTTTGAATATTGTGAATCAATGTACAAACTGTTGTATCTGTTTTTGATTTTCTGTTGTATCATTTTTTGGTTTCCCATAGTTTCCAACCTCGGTTGGCAAAAACTTGGGCTGTGACGTTGCAAAAGAAAGGTCATTGGTTTGGACCACCATGGTCCCGGAAGTTGGAATATACATTAGACCTGCACAAACTATTTCGCTTCTATTCTACAGCCAAAATTAATTTACTGTTATTCTATTAACAGTCTAAATCTTGTTTGTTCCTCTCCCTATAAGCATTACAGGGCCCAGTTTCAAAGCTCTGCTTACCGTAAGCAAAGAATCCACGCTTATGTCGAGCGTATTTCAAGAGTTAGCAGGGAATTTTAGCAATAGCTTGTGCATGTGCCTAGTCCATGCTACTAGCATTTTTCACTTGCACAGGTAGCGCAGAAATTCAGCGCTTGCAGGGTGATCGTAAGCGCAGAATTTGGCAGTAAGTAGAGCCATGAAATTGGGCCCAGGTGAACTATATACCTGCTTACTAGATTGCTGTTTGACTTCTGTTTTGACTCTGAAGTATTAAAGTTGATTTATACTAATTGTATTGAACTTGTTGATAATGTTTAGTATTATTTTGTTGAATCCACCCTAATTTTAATGTAATTAAAGTTTCTGCATTGTTCCTCCTAGTGGTCTTACAGAGGGCCTCAGATCAAAGGTCAGTTTTGTGATGCACTTATTTTCATTAAATGAAGTGATAAAAAAAGGTAAAATTTAAGTTTTCTATTTTTTAATTTTTTTTTAAGCGAAGTTTGAAGCGTGACTTCAAAAACCACTGGGTCTGTGCATTCCTTCAAACCCATACTAAATCACAAAATTGAATTTGATCTCGGAACCCCTCTTTAAATTGTATTTACCTTTGTACTATACATATATAATTATGCAATACTATATAAATATTGGTTATTTTAAGAGGTGAAATCTGGACTATTCCATTTCATGAGGCGAAGCCGAGTGAAATGGAAAAAGCCAGATTTCACTGAGTGATTATATACTCTGACAATGCATTGACAAAATTGATTTAATATTATTTTGTATACTCACACACAGAATGATGTAAATATGGCAGGTTTTAGAGATGTGTACCGCATTGCTTTAAAATCAGTGCCCCATGAACGCAAGTTCAAGGCAAGCAAGAAGTGAAGGCGATCACTTTTCAGTTTTCTTATTATTTTAGGGAGATAGTGAGTAGAAGAATGTCTCTTGTGCTGTTAAAGTGTTCCTTGTGCCTATTTTATATTAGTAGGATATCCTTTAATGACTTGTTTGTATCGAAACATTTTCCATATTTGCCGCCTTAGCCTGTGTCAGAATTGGCGGCTTTGGCTACGTCTGTTGCTAAGGGTGTTGCTAAGGATGTCCTATACTTTACCTCTTGGTTATGCGGTGATCTAGCCATAGTTGGAGCCAGAGCCATATCTGCCAATTTGGATACTGCCTTGAGAACCTGAATTTGTTCAAACTGCTTAAGTTATGTGTTTTTTCATTTATTTAAACATATGGTATTTTCTTGGTTGTTTAACAAGTATGTTTTACACAGATGCACAGTTTGTAATGGTTTTTTGTACTAGTTTATATTCCTTTACCCTTGTGAGCTGTTAGTATAAAAAAATCTCTTCATCATACGCACAGACATTTTTTCCTTCGGTTTGTATACAATTTTCCTTAAGAAATGTCGGATAAAAAGAGATAAAACAGAAATTTTGTTTTGTTTTTGAAACACACACTGGTGCTGTGTTTAGGGTTGCATGGCCCAGTTTTGCTTTGCACTGAAAAAATTTGTGTTTTTGTTCTTTCCTGAACGAACTGTGAAAATATTGCTGTTTCAAAATGAAAAACAGTCAAAAACATTGGCACATGCTGCAAACAACTTGTTTGTACATAATTGTTGAACCTGATTCATCTAAAAAAATTTTAACTAGGTACCACTAATCATAACATTCTTGAAATAGTGAGTTAGAATTCAAATTTGGGGTAAAAGCGGCCAAGAATCAAACGTGCACCCTTGACTGCGTTTTTGTAGGCAACCAATCTGTGCCCAACTACATAAAGCTTGTTTGCAGAAAATACTGCTTAGTTGCTAAGCAAAAGAATGAGTGGGGCACCAGTTTCAACAATGTAACTTTATTGAAGTTTGGATGCTAACCAAGATTTATCTGTGCTTAACAAGTGTGTATGCTTACAGGCTTTATCATTAAATTGGGCTCTGGTCTCTGAAGAATTTAGTTTTGTAAAAAATTATTGTGTTTAGCTAATTATATTTTTGTATCCCTTTTCTTGAAAGAATCACTACTAAAATCGTATGCAGTTGACTATTGTTGATGTTGAAGGTCCTATGAAGTGGTATTTTTTCAAATTACATTGTTGAGGCTTATATATGGTTTGATGTTAATAAACGATAACACTTTCTACTTTACTGAATTTGGTTTACTTTTTTTTTTTTTTAAGTCGTCCCTCAAAATGTATCTTATCCATATACACTTACTTCAAGTTTAACTGATGAAAAGTGGAAGTTTCATTCATCTTTAGACGGGAAAACTGCCTACTTTTAGAGTGTTTTCAATTATGGGAGCAACCCTCTAGAAATATTTTAGTTTTCACAAAGGAGGGTTTGGGTTGGGTTAGACTTGTCCCCTGTCCATGTCCCCAAGGCTAGACCCAGGTATTGGCTTTACATGTATACACATGTTTAGTATGAAAGGATGGGTTACTGGACCATAAAAGTGGTAAATGTATTTAAGACCTATATTTAAATACCCATGCATACCAAACTTTAATGTCTTAATGTTTCACCTCAAGCAATTTGTGAAAATTGCAACAACAACAAAGTTAATGTTTTAATATAATGTAGATCTGTAAAATTAAAATGATCCTTTTTGTGTGTAAACTTTTGAATTTACTTAAATGGTTTTGGTTCTGATTTTAATTTGTATTTCTCAAATTTTTCCCGTTGAAATGTATAAGGTTATTATATAGCTTTGTGTTTATCCCTTTTGCTCTAAAATGCACAAGACCTTGTGTATTTATCAAACTTTTGCTCTAAAAATGTACAATCTGCAGCCTTGTGTATTAATTGTCTAATTTTGCTCTAAAATGCCCAAGGCTATTAATATTATAGCCTTTTTCAAGCAACATTTGACAAGTTCACATGGCCTTATAGCCTTGCAAACCTTTTCAAGCAAAATTTGACAAGTTCACAAGGCTTTAGCCTTGCAAACCTTTTCAAGCAAACTTTGACAAGTTCACAAGGCTATTTATAGCCTTATAAAAAAAAATCAAGCAAAGTTTGACAAGTTCACAAGCCTTGTAAGTCATAAGCCTTGTGAACTTTTCGCTCGAAAAAAATCAAAAGGCTATATAGCCTAGTAAATTTTTTCAGGCAAAATTGGACAAGTTCACAACGCTATAGCCTTGTAGACTTTTCAAGCAAAATTTGACAAGTTCAAAAGGCTATAGCCTTGTAAACAAAATTCAAGCAAAATTTGACAAATTCACAAGGCCTTGCAAACGTTCACAAGGCTACAAGGTTCACAAGGCTATAGCCTTATAGATTTTTTTTCAAGCAAAATTTGACAAGTTCACAAGGCCTTGTAGATTTTTTCTAGCACAATTTGACAAGTTCACAGGGCTATAGCCTTGTAGATTTTTTCAAGCAAAAATTTACAAGTTCCTTTTAGCCTTGCAAACTTTTTAAAGCAAAATTTGACAAGTTCACAAGGCTTTATAGATTTTTTCGAGCAAAATTTGACAAGTTCACAAGGCCTTCTAGATTTTGTTCAAGCAAGTTCACAAGGCTTCAAGCAATATTTGACAAGTTCACAAGGCCTTCTAGATTTTGTTCAAGCAAGTTCACAAGGCTTCAAGCAAAATTTGACAAGTTCACAAGGCTATCCTTGTAGACTTTTTCAAGCACAATTTGACAAGTTCACAAGGCTTTAGCCTTGCAAACCTTTTCAAGCAAAATTTGACACGTTCACAAGGCTATACATAGCCTTATATAGCTCTATGGGCGAGATCGATCACCCCTAAAAACGAGGTTGGTGCACCCCTTTACTCCCGCGGCCATTTTCTTTTTTGAGCACGGGCATGGTGTGTTCAGATCCACGTGTGTGGTGAAAAAGCAGATTTTCTGCGACATTACATCGCAAACCGACATCAAAATTCAACAACTTCCACGATGATAACGGAATCTTCTAAATCAGGTAAGTGATTCATGTGTTGATGCAAAAGAGGAAATTTGAGGAGGTTTCTAAGACGAGATTGTCTTGGCAATACATACAGTCAAGTTATTGTCAGCTAATGATATAACCCAAGACAAATCGAAGAAACGTAGACAGTGTTACAATTTATTCAACCACTGAATTCTCGCTCAATGCAAGTGAGGAAAATATTGTTGTTGAAACATTTACCCCGCGACATCGATTTTGCTGATGAATTCTAACGCTTTGCACTATACGTTTTTTGTTTCTTCAATTCCTTCAATGCAAGTGGTAAGACTCGGAGTAAAATCACAGGGCGCACATATTTTTCTTTAAATTGTTTTCTTGTGTCTTGCATCGGAGGAGTCCAACCTGGGGATGTTCATGTCATGTATATGTGGAGACAATTTAAAGGCCCCTGAACATGCTGTCCTGAAGTAAATTTCCCAATGCCTTATGCTTTCTTTATCCCCTCATTTGTATGGACACTAATTTACATCCATACTCTAAATATAATTTTGTTCTTTTTCAGAGTTCGTGGAATCTGATGTTTCCCCTTCATCAAGTGTATGCTGCCTCTCCCTGCATCTTAGCAGTCTTTCCAGCCACAACAGCAGTCACTGAGGTACAAAGCATCAACCATTCTGTAAGGCAACCAAAATGTATCATTTTCTATCACTAGCTGTAGGGCCAGAATAATTTATACCAACACATTTGCCAAAATTTCTCTCATACTTTTTTTTTTCTTCTAAGACCCACATTATTTATGATTTTTTTTTTTTTTTGGGGGGGCCTCCGAAGAATCAGTTAAATTTCTATCAACAACTTTCGTTAAGGTCAGCCCCCACGGATTTTGAGAGAAAAAAATTAGCTTAATAATAAAGCATTCTATTAAATAGCAGTACAGTTTATCTGATACATGGTAGTTACTCCAAAAATTAATTACCATGAAAACGTTAGAGCATGTAACAAAAATGTTGTTGAACACCCTTTGAACTAAAATGGAGTTTTAGGGAAAGTGGTAATTCTTTTTCACACCCAAAAATTTGAATCTGAGGAAGGCTTCAGGCATAAAGCCTTTCTCATGCATCTGAAAGCACACAATTTCATGCATGGAATATTGGGTTTTCTTTCATAATTTGTTTTCAACTTTGATGACCATTTGAGCCAAAACTTCCATTGGTTCGTATTTATGCATTTATTGAGGCACACCAAGTGAGGAGACTGTTATTTGATAATTACCAAAAGTATCCCCAACCTTAATTATTTTCTAAAAGTTATTTTTAATTAATTCATCAACACCAAGAAAGCATCAAAGTTATAAGCTATTCATATAACCAATAATTGTCAAAATATTAGGATTCATCAGAAAATAATAAGCAAACCAGACTAGATTGTTTATTTGAATTTCAAGACTTTATTTGAACAAACTTTAAATGTCTTCCAAAGAAAGAAAACAATAACACTCAATTAGTGCATCCACACTGTTAGACATTACCCCCACCCACCCCAACCTCAAGAACTTGATTATGACTATGCTGTATGTTATGTTTCCTTAATGTTTTAATTAAAACAAATTTTGTTTTTGTGGGTGCTTTGGCACTCCTATTGCTTCCTTACTATTCATTTTGAGTTGCTTAAATTGATGGTTGGAAATATGCCAGTTGATGTATAATTACTTTTTGAAAACCTCATTGAAATTATTAAAATGCACTTGTCAAGTGCCACAATTCAAAAATTGTGTTTGTAAAATCAAATACAGCTTTCAATTCATACTTGTTTTTATTAAAAGTATTGAAAATGTGTAGTTTCAAAATTCAACTTAAACCCCCAAAATATCCGAGAAGAAATATCAGCTGGCAAATGACAACCATAGCTAAGAAATATAAATGATCAACCAAGGAAGAAATGTAACCTGTTTTATCCAAAAGGAGTCCACATGGCTAACAAAAAAACTAGTCTCATGAATTAACTATTTGGTTTCTGCAAACTTGCAAAACATTTTGTGTGTGCTTTTTATTCATCTTACAAGAACTCAGAATATTTCCAGAATCAAAGCGTTTTTTGTTTCTTTTCAAACAAATCTAATTAAATTTGACTCCTTTATGGTTTACAGGTTGCATTTCTTACTTATAAAGAAGGTACAACATTGGTATTCATATACTGCATAAAGAGTGCACAAATTTTGACACAAAAAACTTTATCTCAAACTTGCAGCGTTTTCAAAATAAATTTCTTTATTTATTGTTCAACTCCATCAGTTTTTACATCAAGCGGACATTTAGATGAATGTTTACTTGCATGCTTACCAAAATTGAAGGTAATGCATGTTCACTAAATTCCCACATTAAACTTATAAGTTCAATTCACAATAGCGTAACTACCAATGTTGTATCTTCTGAAAAGGCCGCATCTTATAGCTTGTTCTGTGACTTTATAATCTCAATCTTGGGAAGTTTTTGAAGTCCACAAAGGGACACAGCGAGTCAAAAATTACTAAGTGTTTTTGTCAAAAAATGACTAAGTCCAAAAAAAGACTAAGTACAAACATCGACTATAAGTTTCTGTTCAAAAAAATTACTAAGTACAAACAATGGATAGTGTTTTGGTCAAAAAATGACTAAGTCCACAATAGGACACAGAAAGTCAATAATTACTAAGTACAAACATTGACTATGAGTTTCTGCTCAAAAAATTACTAAGTACAAACAATGGCTAATGTTTTGGTCAAAAAAATGACTAAGTCCACAATAGGACATAAAAAGTCAATAATTACTAAGTGTTTTTGTAAAAAAAATGACTAAGTCCAAAAAAGACTAAGTACAAACATTGACTATGAGTTTCTGCTCAAAAAATGACTAAGTACAAACAATGGCTAGTGATTTGGTCAAAAAATGACTAAGTCCACAATGGGACTCCATTTTATTGTTATTTAAAGTCACAACAAGCTATAAGACGATACCTTTAATAAGGGGCTGCATTCCATTTTGATGTACCAAGCTATATAATCTAATGGTAATTTGAATTTGACGCCTTGTATAAGTGTCATGTGCAAATTTCTAGTTGATTACATTGTTGGTGTACATTACTATGGGATACAGTCTCTTCTGCACCCCTATAGGGGGTGTACTTGGTTGATCAAGATTTTAATAATAGGGGGGGTAGGGCCAAAGTTTTTACGCAGTTAATTTCGAACCGTACAACGGCACGAGAAATATTTTTGGCTGACTTAGTCTATATAAAAAAGGCGTTTTTTAAGGGATTTTTTTGATTTTTTTTAAGCACCACTGAACTGTAGAAGCAGCAGAGTTGCGCAAACGTGTGTGCCGGTCAGTGTGGCCAACTACTATCTAGAAAGTGAAGCGACTTAATGATCTAAGTATTAATGGAAGGAAAGCATTTTATTAAGTTAAATCAAGTTAATGTTTCATTGATAGTCTGTTTTACCAAAGTCCTACTTTACATGATTGACAAACTAAAAAGATTGTTTTTTAAAAGTCCGAAGCCAAAAACAAACTAAAGATTTTTTTTTTGCAAAGTCCAAAGCAAAAGTCGGAAAGGATTCTGTTGCCCGTTAAAATGTTTGATGAATCTGTATCAAGTGTACCATCGGACGTCTCCCCCTGTTCGGGCAAACACGTCGCTAAGTTCTTAGAGTAAAGTTTCAAGTTTGAATTTTGGTTGAAGTGTAAAAGGATGCTTCCAGTCCGTCACCGATTGAGTCCTGTACCATCAGAATAACGAAGACTTCAACCCAGATGATGATGCGCTGATCAGAGAAACAAGATTCCAACATGGCGGCTGAACTTGAAAAATTTTGTTAATTTTTGTGACAAGCACAAAAAACAGAACAGCATACTCAGGAATGTATTGGTTTCACTTGCATTAGAAGTACTACAATTTTTCATAAATTTGTTTCAAATCAATCATAAGTTTTGGATTTGTTAAAACTTCGCAACATTTTAACAGTGTGTGTGATTACACGTTCAAACGATCAAAGTCAAATTTCAAAGTCAAAAGTGAGGTTGTACACAAACATCAGATTTGCATCTTCATTGCATTGAGTATCATTGCAGGAGATATTGTAGATGACATTGGGTTTATGGAGGATAACTAGACTGAGAAAAAAAAACTCTTAAAAAAACCCTAACCTATCTCTAAACAAATTCTAAACTCCTAAGTACAACAAAGTTTCAAATCCTACGGAACTACAAATTGCTAATGAAGTCCCAATAAAGTATTGAACATCTAGGATCAACAACTACTCCTACTGATAAACTTAATGTAAACCTGCAAACCAACAACTGCATGCTAATGATTTTCGCACCAGTTTTAAATTACAATGTTTTTGCATAAAAATGAGTCCAACGTCGATGTCGGAAAATTAAGGTGTTATCAGTGACGATAAGATCCTAAGTACAACAAAGTTCCAAATCCTACAGAACTACAAGTTGCTGATGAAATCCCAATAAAGTATTGAACATCTAGGATCAACAACTACTCCTACTGATTAACTTCATGTAAATCTGCAAACCAACCACTGCATACTAATGATTTCGTACCAATTATAAACTACAATGTTTTTGCATAAAAATGAGTCTGACGTCGATGTCAGGAAATTAAGGTTTTATCAGTGGCGATAAGATCCCTGATAACTTGGTGTATTTTCCATCTAGAAAGACACCTGTGATTCTGCAAACAGTGCATGACTAAAGTAACAAAGTGACGTCTTATTTAGAATACCTATTCCTGCTGTGTCTTTTTGGCATAATATTAATAACAAAATCAATCTAACAAGCAAATTGAGAAATAACTAATTTAGTTATTCGTTTAATAATTCTACACTAATACTGGACTAGTGTTTATGCTTCCTATAACTACCTAGCCATGTGACAAATTACTATGTTTGTTCTGAGGTTATTTAACTGAATAAGTCTACACTAATACTGCTAATACGCTAATAAACACCTAGTTTGATCCATTGTACATTTCGCTGTTGTACATGTTGAGACATTCTCATGCTAACCATAAAAGAATTAAAAGAATTGATGGACACGGCACAAAATTTGTTTTGTTTCAAAGAGATCTTAAAAAAAAAATAATACAATTGTTATACTGACAAAAAACTAGTAGGTTGCATTTGTTCCCAACAGTTCTACGGGTTTAATATCTTAAACTTGCCTACTCTTTTTAGAACCTGTCAAAATATTAATGACCAAGTGTCTTTGTCACTTTAACAGCCTAAATAACTAGAGGAAACAAGATTCAAACATTGCGGCTGAACAAAGTGTGAGTGTTTGTAAACCGCCTGAGTGTCGTCACCATGTTCAGCTGGAAAAGGGTTAACCAATTGTAAAAACTGTTCACTATTATCAATAATTAATACCCTGAAGGATTGAAAACACCTACTGCAGCTAAATTACTATGTTTATGACAAATTTATACAAATCATGCACACCACAGTGGCAGTATTTGTTAAAAAAGCAATGTCTATTGGTCAACATCATTTGTAAATTATTTCCTCAACTGATTCTCGTTAACATACCTACTGTAGAGTCTGTCATAAAGCTGACCACTTAAAACCTACAATGAACAACCAAGTTAATTGGTCACTGAAATAGACCAATAGTTAACGTCATAGACTGAATATTGTCAACCAGTTCAACAGGGGTTTTAACTAAATCTAAAATCTAATTACTATTTACTCCTACGAAGGAGTGTACATACAACCTACTGTGGCTGAGAATTGAACCGGTCACAATTACCTAATGCACAACGGCATCTATCTAAGCGACGATGTTTCTTCTATAAAGGACCGTTAACTTCCTACACAATCCCAATGTCATCTTTGATATCTCCTTTTGATACAGTCAAAACTTCTTAACACAAGTGAAACCAATGTAAAAGCCTGAGTACCTGATTGAAATGTGAATAGCCATGTTCAGAATCTCGTTTCTCCGACCCTCACACCAACATCTGGGTAGAAGTCTCCGTCATCCGTCAAGTTCAGAGGCTCCCTCAGATCAGAAGAGGATGTCCAGTGTAGAGAAGTTGCTCAAAAAGTAGACCCGTTTACACAGGAACAGTATAGAGAGACGGGTACCAACTTAGGATAACAAAATGATCAGGTAAAAAATGTGCAAAAAAGTGCAATGGTCCTCAGTCCTTGACACTTTTGATACAGGCCCCCAAAGACTTCAACAGGCAACCAAATCCTTTCTTTCTTAGGTTTCGTTTTTTTGTCGGAGATCGAGAAAGTTGAAATAGTTTGTCAATCATGTAAGGTAGGACACCGGTAAGACAGACTACCAGCGCCACATTAACAAGATTTCACTTAATAAAATGCTTACCCAACCATTAACTCTTGGATCATTAGGTCGTCACACTTTCCAGATAGTAGTTGGCCACACCGACCGGCACACACGTTTGCACAACTCTGCTGCTTCTACAGTTCAGTGGTGCTTTCTACAGCATTTAATGAATGGTAACCAATTAATTTACAACATAATTTTTCAAATTATAAAAACAGCCAAGTACAACATTTACAATCCTTGAGTTGAAATAAAGTTATCTCTGAAATTAGATTTTTTTTTGTATCAGCTGATGCAAAAAAAAACTCAATAAAATTTAGAACTTAATTATTACTGTCGCAGCAATGCAAAGAAGAAAAAAACAACATTTTCAAATGAAGTTTGTGACTGTTTCATAAAAACTATTGTACTTTTTAATCAATTTTATTTTGAATTTTGGACAGGTGTAAATCACACTCGTCCAAACATGTCATGCCTAAAATGAATAAATTTGGTTAAATTGATGACGTAGACGTATTTCATTTTGAGTTTGGACAGGTGTGCATCACACTTATCCAAACATGTCGTACCAAAATAGAATAAATTTAGTTAAAATGATGACGTACTTGTACGTCATGAAGATTGGTCCCAAGAATACAACTTTAGGATGTGTTTCGCTTGCATTAATTGTATTGAGTGCAAGTTGTACTTGGCTTCACAATCATCAAAGTATCAATATAGAACCAGAGACACTCCCACAATTTGAGTCACAAGCAAATTCTACAGAAAGTTTTGTTTTCCTAAACAGGAAAACAAACATTTCTGTAAAATTTGCTAAGATATTCCAACTCTGGGAAAAATCTAGAAAAGAAGAGTTTTTAAAGTGAGCAAAGTTTTAAAAGTAGTAGGGGAAAAAAAGTTTGCCAAGAGAGTAAAAAAAAAAAATAAGATTTTAAAATTCTGTATTTTGGGAAGTAAAGTCGAACGTTCTATATGAAAAATGTACGCATTTTGTATATAAAGTAATGTGAACTCATTTCGTGGGAATGTCTCAATAAAGTGTTTAAATAATTTATGTAAAATACACAAATATTTTGCAGTTGTGACCCAAATTACCAAAATGGACAAATCTTTTCGCAGTGTCGTATTTCCTGTTCCAAAATTATGTTTAAAGCCAAAATTAAGAATAGCTTTGATTAACAACAATTTATTTTGCGTATGTGGCCAACACAAAGAATGATAAGCGAAATGTTTCTTGAAATGATTTGTCTTCTTCTTTTTGTGAAGTTGGATCACAGATGCAGTCAAATGCACAATTATGAATAAATCCAGGCCTGATACTTCACGGAGGCAACGAAGGCGATAGCCTCGATGCCCCCTGGTCATTGCCTTGGTGCCCTTGAAATGATCCAGTACAGATTTACAATTTCCTCATAGGGTGCCTTTTACCAAGGAGAAAATGCTCCGGTGCCCTTGCCTTTTCAAAAAAAGAAGCATACAGGCCTGTTAGTCTATAGAAACAATTCACAACACATGATTCAAGATTTATCATTGTGTTATTGCAACAAATACCCCAGGTGGGAAGGGGGGGGGGGGGCAGAGGTAAAATGGCAAGTGGCCATTTCTGATATGCAGCCGTTTACAGTAACCTTACCCCACAGAGGAAGGGTCAGAGGTCACACGGCAGGTGGATTAATATAAAGTACCAGTCATTTCCCCCAGGTAGGAAGGGGCAAAGGTCATGTATGTACATATGAACCTCAACATTTAGTTTGCTGCGACACAATCCCTAGCAGAAAGGGTTGAAAGTCCTGTGTGATGGTAGTGGTACAAAAGTAATCCACTAAACTAAAACTTGACTAAGTTTGCTGTGACCCAATCCCAAGCAGAAAGGGATGAAAGTCACGTGTGATGGTAGTGGTACAACAGTAATCCACTAATGTAAAACGTTACTAAGTTTGCTGTGACCCAATCCCTAGCAGAAAGGGATGAAAGTCACGTGTGATGGTAGTGGTACAACAGTAATCCACTAATGTAAAACGTTACTAAGTTTGCTGTGACCCAATCCCTAGCAGAAAGGGATGAAAGTCACGTGTGATGGTAGTGGTACAACAGTAATCCACTAAACTAAAACTTGACTAAGTTTGCTGTGACCCAATCCCTAGCAGAAAGGGATGAAAGTCACGTGTGATGGTAGTGGTACAACAGTAATCCACTAATGTAAAACGTCACTAAGTTTGCTGTGACCCAATCCCTAGCAGAAAGGGATGAAAGTCACGTGTGATGGTAGTGGTACAACAGTAATCCACTAAACTAAAACTTGACTAAGTTTGCTGTGACCCAATCCCTAGCAGAAAGGGATGAAAGTCACGTGTGATGGTAGTGGTACAACAGTAATCCACTAATGTAAAACGTTACTAAGTTTGCTGTGACCCAATCCCTAGCAGAAAGGGATGAAAGTCACGTGTGATGGTAGTGGTACAACAGTAATCCACTAAACTAAAACTTGACTAAGTTTGCTGTGACCCAATCCCTAGCAGAAAGGGATGAAAGTCACGTGTGATGGTAGTGGTACAACAGTAATCCACTAATGTAAAACGTTACTAAGTTTGCTGTGACCCAATCCCTAGCAGAAAGGGATGAAAGTCACGTGTGATGGTAGTGGTACAACAGTAATCCACTAAACTAAAACTTGACTAAGTTTGCTGTGACCCAAACCCCCAGCAGAAAGAGATGAAAGTCACGTGTGATGGTAGTGGTACAACAGTAAGCCACTGATGTAAAACGTTACTCAGTTTGCTGCGACACAATCCCTAGCAGAATGGGATGAAAGTCATGCACCATGGTAGTGGTACAACAGTAAGCCACTGCTAGAGAACACGTTGATAGGTTCCTAGTTTGCTATGACGCAAACCCCTAGAAGAAAAGGGCAGCTCAGTCATTTAAACAGGGCAAGTGCACCAAGGTGGTTTTTCTTGGTAAAGGGCACCTCTATGGAATAATTGCAAGAACATTTCAAGGGGCACCCAGGCAATGACCAGTGGCAATGTTGCCTCCGTAATGCATCAGGCGTTTCGTTGTAACAGTATCGAGGATGACCAACTCTCAGGAAAAAGGGAGTTTTAGTCTGGTCATGACCCATAAGTTACTAAGTATGCCATAATCCTAACCAGAGCTAGAAGGCTTTTATAATAAAAGATGTGCACTCAAGTTTCTTGTTCGTTCTTTCAAGCGATCAACCCACCCCAGGGGTTAGGGGAGGATCAATCAATAACAACAATTGATGACGGTAAACAATTCAATTTCATTTTTTCAAACAAGCTATAAAGCACGAGTTATTGCAAACTAATGTAAGCAATACTGACAGTTTAAAAACACCTTTACCACAGTTCGGCCATTTTGTCTGGTTCCCAAGTACCGATCAAAACCCGCTCTAAACTCTCAAAGTTTGAAAAAAGGAACCAGACTAAATTTTGTTGTCAAGCCTCATTTTGTTTCTTGAGACAATCCTAATGGCACTGTCAGTGATAAAGGATCCAGATCTTATTTAAGTACCCATACTGGGATGGATGCTCAGCCTCCTCATCAGTAAGACATCTCTCTGGCATCAGGTGGTCGTCGCCGTCGGTGGTGATTTCATCTCCTTGTTCCAGTGAGCTCTTGCCTCGAGTTCCTCTCAGTGTAGACCGATCCGAAGATGTTGATTCTCTTCAGGAGTACTCAATCTCTTGATGCCTGTAAATAAAAAAATAAAACAAAATAAAAAATTACTTTTACATAAAAAATGAACCAAAAATCAAAAATTACTTTTACATAAAAAATGATCCTGGGGTCGATTTCACTTAGAAAGATGAAATAAAACAGTGAAAGTTTCAGCAAAATAGGTTAATTGGTTCTACTTGCTGAGTAAACAGAAAGAAGCAAAACCCTGTCACAGTAGCGATGAATCCATCCGAGGTAAAGATTTTGATACATCAACAAATTATGTTCGCTTTTTTTCTGAAACAGTTAACAACATTGGCCAGGGATTTCCTTACAGACGCAAACTCTTTATCACTGAATTTTGCTCCACTGTTTTCACAGGTAAAATATAAAACCTCTGAAATAAAACGAACCTATTTGTATATCAAAATATTTGGAGGGGTTTTATGTTATTTTTCAAAATTTACCAAATGTAAACTTTCAATTTGAAGTGGCGCAATTTTCAATCAAACACGGTTGAAAAATCGGCCAGGGGTTTCCTTACGGGTGGCGAACCCTTTGTCACTGAATTTTTGCTCTTCTATTTTCAGAGTTAAAAATATAAAACTAAATATTTGGGGGGCTTGTTTTTCAAAACTTATAAAATCACCTTATATGAAGTGGCGCATTTTTCAATGAATAAACACAGTCGAAAAATTTGCCTCCTCATCAGTAAGACATCTCTCTGGCATCAGGTGGTCGTCCTTGGTGATTTCATCTCCTCATTCCAGTGAGCTCTTGCCTTGAGTTCCTCTCAGTGTAGACTGATCCGAAGATGTTGATTCTCTTCAGGAGTATTCAATCTATTGATGCCTGTAAATAAAAAAATAAAAAAATAAAAAATTACTTTTACATAAAAATGAACCTTTGACCCTAACCATCTTGGGGTCGATTTCACTTAGAAAGATGAAATAAAACAGTGAAAGTTTCAGCAAAATAGGTTAATTGGTTCTACTTGCGGAGTAAACAGAAAGAAGCAAAACCCTGTCACAGTAGCGATGAATCCATCCGAGGTAAAGATTTCGATACATCAAATTATGTTCGCTTTTTTCCCCCGAAATAGTTATTAAAAAATCGGCCAGGGGTTTCCTTATGGGTGGCGAACCCTTTGTCACTGATTTTTGCTCCTGTTTTTACAGATAAAATATAAAACGTCTGAAACAAAACGAACCTATTTGTATAGCAAAATATTTGGAGGGGGTTTATGTTATTTTTCAAAATTTACCAAATGTTAACTTTCAATTTGAAGTGGCGCAATTTTCATCAAACATGGTTAAAAATCGGCTAGGGATTTCCTTACGGGTGGCGAACCCTTTGTCACTGAATTTTTGCTCTTCTGTTTTCAGAGTTAAAATTATAAAACTAAATATTTGGGGGCTTGTTTTTCAAAACTTATAAATCACCTTATATGAAGTGGCGCATTTTTCAATGAATAAACACAGTCGAAAAATTTGCCTCCTCATCAGTAAGACATCTCTCTGGCATCAGGTGGTCGTCGTTGGTGATTTCATCTCCTCGTTCCAGTGAGCTCTTGCCTTGAGTTCCTCTCAGTGTAGACAGATCCGAAGATGTTGATTCTCTTCAGGAGTTTTCAATCTCTTGATGCCTGTTAATCCAAAAAGAATAAAAATCAAAAATTACTTTTACATAAAAAATGAACCTTTGACCCTAACCATCCTGGGGTCGATTTCACTTAGAAAGATGAAATAAAACAGTGAAAGTTTCAGCAAAATAGGTTAATTGGTTCTACTTGCGGAGTAAACAGAAAGAAGCAAAACCCTGTCACAGTAGCGATGAATCCATCCGAGGTAAAGATTTCGATACATCAAATTATGTTCGTTTCTTTCCCCCAGAAATAGTTATTAAAAAATCGCCAGGGGTTTCCTTACGGGTGGCGAACCCTTTGTCACTGATTTTTGCTCCTATTTCACAGGTAAAATAAAAAACGTCTGAAACAAAACGAACCTATTTGTATATCAAAATATTTGGAGGGGGTTTATGTTATTTTTCAAAATTTACCAAATGTAAACTTTCAATTTGAAGTGGCGCAATTTTCATCAAACATGGTTAAAAATCGGCCAGGGGTTTCCTTACGGGTGGCGAACCCTTTGTCACTGAATTTTTGCTCTTCTGTTCTCAGAGTTAAAATTATAAAACTAAATATTTGGGGGCTTGTTTTTCAAAACTTATAAATCACCTTATATGAAGTGGCGCATTTTTCAATGAATAAACACAGTCGAAAAATTTGCCTCCTCATCAGTAAGACATCTCTCTGGCATCAGGTGGTCGTCGTTGGTGATTTCATCTCCTCGTTCCAGTGAGCTCTTGTCTTGAGTTCCTCTCAGTGTAGACTGATCCGAAGACGTTGATTCTCTTCAGGAGTTTTCAATCTCTTGATGCCTGTAAATCCAAAAAGAATAAAAATCAAAAATTACTTTTACATAAAAAATGAACCTTTGACCCTAACCATCCTGGGGTCGATTTCACTTAGAAAGATGATATAAAACAGTGAAAGTTTCAGCAAAATCGGTTAATTGGTTCTACTTGCGGAGTAAACAGAAAGAAGCAAAACCCCGTCACAGTAGCGATGAATCCACCCGAGGTAAAGATTTTGATACATCAAATTATGTTTGTTTTTCCCCCCCCGAAATAGTTATTAAAAAATCGGCCAGGGGTTTCCTTACGGGTGGCGAACCCTTTGTCACTGATTTTTGCTCCTGTTTTCACAGGTAAAATATAAAACGTCTGAAACAAAACGAATCTATTTGTATATCAAAATATTTGGAGGGGGTTTATGTTATTTTTCAAAATTTACCAAATGTTAACTTTCAATTTGAAGTGGCGCAATTTTCATCAAACATGGTTAAAAATCGGCCAGGGGTTTCCTTACGGGTGGCGAACCCTTTGTCACTGAATTCTTGCTCTTCTGTTTTCAGAGTTAAAAATATAAAACTAAATATTTGGGGGCTTGTTTTTCAAAACTTATAAATCACCTTATATGAAGTGGCGCATTTTTCAATGAATAAACACAGTCGAAAAATTTGCCTCCTCATCAGTAAGACATCTCTCTGGCATCAGGTGGTCGTCGTTGGTGATTTCATCTCCTCGTTCCAGTGAGCTCTTGCCTTGAGTTCCTCTCAGTGTAGACTGATCCGAAGATGTTGATTCTCTTCAGGAGTATTCAATATCTTGATGCCTGTTAATCCAAAAGAATAAAAATAAAAATTACTTTTACATAAAAAATTAACCTTTGACCCTAACCATCCTGGGGTCGATTTCACTGAGAAAGATGAAATAAAACAGTGAAAGTTTCAGCAAAACAGGTTAATTGGTTCTACTTGCGGAGTAAACAGAAAGAAGCAAAACCCTGTCACAGTAGCGATGAATCCATGAGGTAAAGATTTTGATTCATCAATAAATTATGTTCGCTTTTTTTCCCCCGAAATAGTTATTAAAAAATCGGCCAGGGGTTTCCTTACGGGTGGCGAACCCTTTGTCACTGATTTTTGCTCCTGTTTTCACAGGTAAAATATAAAACGTCTGAAACAAAACGAATCTATTTGTATATCAAAATATTTGGAGGGGGGTTTATGTTATTTTTCAAAATTTACCAAATGTAAACTTTCAATTTGAAGTGGCGCAATTTTCATCAAACATGGTTAAAAATCGGCCAGGGGTTTCCTTACGGGTGGCGAACCCTTTGTCACTGAATTTTTGCTCTTCTGTTCTCAGAGTTAAAATTATAAAACTAAATATTTGGGGGCTTGTTTTTCAAAACTTATAAATCACCTTATATGAAGTGGCGCATTTTTCAATGAATAAACACAGTCGAAAAATTTGCCTCCTCATCAGTAAGACATCTCTCTGGCATCAGGTGGTCGTCGTTGGTGATTTCATCTCCTCGTTCCAGTGAGCTCTTGTCTTGAGTTCCTCTCAGTGTAGACTGATCCGAAGACGTTGATTCTCTTCAGGAGTTTTCAATCTCTTGATGCCTGTAAATCCAAAAAGAATAAAAATCAAAAATTACTTTTACATAAAAAATGAACCTTTGACCCTAACCATCCTGGGGTCGATTTCACTTAGAAAGATGATATAAAACAGTGAAAGTTTCAGCAAAATCGGTTAATTGGTTCTACTTGCGGAGTAAACAGAAAGAAGCAAAACCCCGTCACAGTAGCGATGAATCCACCCGAGGTAAAGATTTCGATACATCAAATTATGTTTGTTTTTTCCCCCCCGAAATAGTTATTAAAAAATCGGCCAGGGGTTTCCTTACGGGTGGCGAACCCTTTGTCACTGATTTTTGCTCCTGTTTTCACAGGTAAAATATAAAACGTCTGAAACAAAACGAATCTATTTGTATATCAAAATATTTGGAGGGGGTTTATGTTATTTTTCAAAATTTACCAAATGTTAACTTTCAATTTGAAGTGGCGCAATTTTCATCAAACATGGTTAAAAATCGGCCAGGGGTTTCCTTACGGGTGGCGAACCCTTTGTCACTGAATTCTTGCTCTTCTGTTTTCAGAGTTAAAAATATAAAACTAAATATTTGGGGGCTTGTTTTTCAAAACTTATAAATCACCTTATATGAAGTGGCGCATTTTTCAATGAATAAACACAGTCGAAAAATTTGCCTCCTCATCAGTAAGACATCTCTCTGGCATCAGGTGGTCGTCGTTGGTGATTTCATCTCCTCGTTCCAGTGAGCTCTTGCCTTGAGTTCCTCTCAGTGTAGACTGATCCGAAGATGTTGATTCTCTTCAGGAGTATTCAATATCTTGATGCCTGTTAATCCAAAAGAATAAAAATAAAAATTACTTTTACATAAAAAATTAACCTTTGACCCTAACCATCCTGGGGTCGATTTCACTGAGAAAGATGAAATAAAACAGTGAAAGTTTCAGCAAAACAGGTTAATTGGTTCTACTTGCGGAGTAAACAGAAAGAAGCAAAACCCTGTCACAGTAGCGATGAATCCATGAGGTAAAGATTTTGATTCATCAATAAATTATGTTCGCTTTTTTTTCCCCCGAAATAGTTATTAAAAAATCGGCCAGGGGTTTCCTTACGGGTGGCGAACCCTTTGTCACTGATTTTTGCTCCTGTTTTCACAGGTAAAATATAAAACGTCTGAAACAAAACGAACCTATTTGTATATCAAAATATTTGGAGGGGGGTTTATGTTATTTTTCAAAATTTACCAAATGTAAACTTTCAATTTGAAGTGGCGCAATTTTCATCAAACATGGTTAAAAATCGGCCAGGGGTTTCCTTACGGGTGGCGAACTCTTTGTCACTGAATTTTTGCTCTTCTGTTCTCAGAGTTAAAATTATAAAACTAAATATTTGGGGGCTTGTTTTTCAAAACTTATAAATCACCTTATATGAAGTGGCGCATTTTTCAATGAATAAACACAGTCGAAAAATTTGCCTCCTCATCAGTAAGACATCTCTCTGGCATCAGGTGGTCGTCGTTGGTGATTTCATCTCCTCGTTCCAGTGAGCTCTTGTCTTGAGTTCCTCTCAGTGTAGACTGATCCGAAGACGTTGATTCTCTTCAGGAGTTTTCAATCTCTTGATGCCTGTAAATCCAAAAAGAATAAAAATCAAAAATTACTTTTACATAAAAAATGAACCTTTGACCCTAACCATCCTGGGGTCGATTTCACTTAGAAAGATGATATAAAACAGTGAAAGTTTCAGCAAAATCGGTTAATTGGTTCTACTTGCGGAGTAAACAGAAAGAAGCAAAACCCCGTCACAGTAGCGATGAATCCACCCGAGGTAAAGATTTCGATACATCAAATTATGTTTGTTTTTTCCCCCCGAAATAGTTATTAAAAAATCGGCCAGGGGTTTCCTTACGGGTGGCGAACCCTTTGTCACTGATTTTTGCTCCTGTTTTCACAGGTAAAATATAAAACGTCTGAAACAAAACGAACCTATTTGTATATCAAAATATTTGGAGGGGGGTTTATGTTATTTTTCAAAATTTACCAAATGTAAACTTTCAATTTGAAGTGGCGCAATTTTCATCAAACATGGTTAAAAATCGGCCAGGGGTTTCCTTACGGGTGGCGAACTCTTTGTCACTGAATTTTTGCTCTTCTGTTCTCAGAGTTAAAATTATAAAACTAAATATTTGGGGGCTTGTTTTTCAAAACTTATAAATCACCTTATATGAAGTGGCGCATTTTTCAATGAATAAACACAGTCGAAAAATTTGCCTCCTCATCAGTAAGACATCTCTCTGGCATCAGGTGGTCGTCGTTGGTGATTTCATCTCCTCGTTCCAGTGAGCTCTTGTCTTGAGTTCCTCTCAGTGTAGACTGATCCGAAGACGTTGATTCTCTTCAGGAGTTTTCAATCTCTTGATGCCTGTAAATCCAAAAAGAATAAAAATCAAAAATTACTTTTACATAAAAAATGAACCTTTGACCCTAACCATCCTGGGGTCGATTTCACTTAGAAAGATGATATAAAACAGTGAAAGTTTCAGCAAAATCGGTTAATTGGTTCTACTTGCGGAGTAAACAGAAAGAAGCAAAACCCCGTCACAGTAGCGATGAATCCACCCGAGGTAAAGATTTCGATACATCAAATTATGTTTGTTTTTTCCCCCCCCCGAAATAGTTATTAAAAAATCGGCCAGGGGTTTCCTTACGGGTGGCAAACCCTTTTTCACTGATTTTTGCTCCTGTTTTCACAGGTAAAATATAAAACGTCTGAAATAAAATGAACCTACTTGTACATCAAAATATTTTGGGGGTTTACGTTAATTTTCAAATTAATTTGAAGTGGCGCAATCTCCAATCAAACACTATTAAAAGATTGGCCAGGGGTTTCCTTACGGGTGGCGAACCCTTGGTTACTGAGTTTTTGCTCTTCTGTTTTCAGAGTTAAAAATAAAACCAAATATTTGGGGGCTTGTTTTTCAAAGCTTACCAAATGATAAATCACCTAATAATATGAAGTGGCGCATTTTTCAATTAATAAACAGTTAAAAATTTGGCCAAAAATATTTAAAAATCTCCTTTTAAAATGAAGTGGTCCATTTATCAATTAAACAGTTAGAAAATTGGCCATAGGTTATCCTACGGGTGGCGAACCCATATCACTGAATTTTGCTCTGCTTAAGAGTTTAATATAAAACCTCTGAAATAAAACAAAACTATTTCTAACCAAATATTTTGGTGGAGGGTAATTTTCAAAAAATTACCAAAAGATAAATAACAAAATCGCCTTTTAAAATGAAGTGGTACATTTTTCAATTAAACACAGTTAGAAAATTGGCCAGAGGTTATCCTACGGGTGGTGAACCCATTGTCACAACCTCTGAAACAAAATAAACAAAGAACTTTGGGGTTGCTTTTTTTTTCAAAATTTACCAAATGATAAACCACCTTTTATTCAAAACAAAGTTTTGCATTTCACTTTTAAACAATTTCATAATTGACCAGCGGTTCCCCTACAGGTGGCAAACCCTTTACAATGATTTGTTTTTGTTTCTTTCCTGAAATAAAATAAAACGGTGCACCTAAATAATTTGGGGGTAATATTCTTCAAAAGAAACCATATGAAATAAATCGCCTAATAAATTTCATCTTTTGTGCATCTTTTTTTTCATAAACCGATTTCAAAAATGGCCAGAGGTTTCCCTGTGGGTCGTGAACCCTTTTTACAGATTTTAATCGTACATGTTTTCATTCATTCAGAGTTAAATATAAATGATGAAACCTCTGAAACAAAATGTTTTGGAGGTTAGGCCGAGTAAAAAAAGAAACATGTTTAGTGTCCGATTTCTCAAAAAAAGGAAGGAGGAGGGGCTTTTATTTTTTATTTTATTTTTCAAGATGGCTGCCATTGTTTTTTCTACTGCTGAAACACAATACATAAATGAAACATTTTGGTAAAGACATTCAGACAAGACATTCAGATTGCTTTAGTTGAGAATGTTTAAAATAACCCTCTAGGAAAAAATAATAATAATAATACAAATAAAAGTGTGCATAAAAAATAAAATAAAAAAGGAGGCAGCCTGTGAAAAGGAAGCGGGCGAGGATGCTAAACATGTATCTTTTTGTACTTGGCCTGAACAGCAAGATATAACCCTAAACAATTTGGATATTTCCTAAGATAAAACTCCAGTGTTTCACTCACCAGTGGTCCTAGGTCTTTCTGGCTGACGACCTCATGACAACCTTCAACAGTTCTGCCAGAGTTGAGACGCAGGTATGAATGACCACACCATGTGATGCAGCTGTAATGAGAAGGAAGGCAATAAGTGACTTTTCATTCATTCAAAAATATGCTGTCTGTGCTAATGATAGATGTTGTCTTTACAAAAAGGTGAGTTTTGATTAAATTACCTTTATAGCTAGTTCTAAGCCTAGTTTTCATTGTTTTGCACCTCAAAATGTTAGAATATTGATAACATTTCCTTTGATAGGGTAAAACAAATAGTTTTATTGTGTTCTTTGATTAGTTTGTTTCGATTTGATTAAAAACCTAGCTTGCAGGAAAGGAAACATAAATTAATATTTATAAATAATAAAAAAAATATAAAAAAAATCAGTCACCACTGATACACAGAACAAAATTCACTGATAATATTAATAAACACAACTCGACACAAGTGTTACATTTTGTTGAAAATCTGTGAAAGGAATGTAATTTTAGGGAAAAGTTTCCGTATGGCGCCACCACTTTTTCATTCGATATGAAATAATATAGTATCTAATTTACCTCAATGAGATATCCGTTTTTGTAAAAATGAGTGAAAAGGTGGTGGCGCCATACGGGAAGTTATCCAATTTTAACTTAAAAAAAAAATGTGTCGGTGATCGACTTTGTAATCATGAGTGCCTGGCAACAGCGCAGCAGGTTGCAAAGCACAAACCATGCTTCATGAAGATTTGAAAAACTGTAACATTCATTTCCAAAAAAGACAAGTCAGACAGTCAATGGGGATAACTTTCCGTATGGTGCCATCACTTTTTTACTCATTTTTACAAAGGGATATCTCATTTGAGGTAAATTAGATACTATTCTTTTATATCGAATAAAAAAGTGGTTGTGCCAAGGGTATTTCTTTTAGGTTTTTTTTACCACAACTAAAAAAGATTTTGAATTTATTTATAAATGTTTTTTTTACTATAAATTATACTAACATGACCAAACAATGGCGGATGATCCACCAACAGGATCCACCAGAATGCAATCATTAATTACAAAGGATGACAAGAAAGGCAATGGATAACTTTCCGTATGGCGCCACCAGCTTTTCACTAATATTTACAAAAAGGGATGTCTCATTGAGGTAAATTACTTCCTATATTATTTAATATTGAAAACTTAGTTTACAATTTTTTTTATTTATATTAAAAAAAAAAAAAAAAAAATATTCATTTTTGTTTTGTTTTAAAACTATGAAATTATCAGTCACATGTCATTTACATCATCAGACTCACAGTCATTGAGCTGAATCTGCGTTAATGTATTTAATATTCAAAGTCTGAGTGTTGCGATCATGCATAAGCCTCCTCCTCCCCCCCCCCCGCCTTGACCACGTCCCGACCCCGCCTACCCCTTTTATAAATAACGCACAAGTCAATGCCGCCAAGGGGGCTATCACACACAATTTTACAAGCTCTGGTTTCCACAATAAATATATATATTCCAAACTTACTTTTTGCATCTACTTTGTGTAGACATGTCTTGCATTTCATAACTACCATTCCTGTTTCAGGAAACGGTAAAATGGAGCCAAAATGCGGGCAAAATTCTCTCGAAGAAACAACTCAATCCTCCCCGTCCATGTTTCTAATCCAGCGTGCGTTTCTGAATGAGACGCAAACGATTTATCAAGCCTAACTTCACCCATTCGTTCAGTGTTGAATTTGGTTTAGGGTATCTGACTAGGTATTAAAATAGGAATCGCGCCCTCTGTTGGTGAATTGTAGAGTCTCCCGCGCAAAGTTAATGAGTTGTATTAATTAATTGATGCACTTTCTGGATGATTTTGATTAATTCTGATTAAAAATACCAAGCGCAACAGGATAAACAATGAAATTAATTAAACATTATCCCCAAATACGAACCACACCACATCACTATTTAAATATAGATGTTATATTTATCATAACAAACGGTTTAGACCAACTCCCCCGATTCAAGGCAATGTGTTCCTTACAGGCCCAGTGACCAGGGGTAATAATGATGAAGCGCCATGAGCGTCACTGAGAGACTATATAATATAAGAACCAACCATTATTATTATTATCCCTGACCCAATCCGCACCTCTAAACCCTAGCTGCTCAGTCACGCACTCCATAAGGCTTTCCAGCCAAAAGACATCAACTAATTGCTAGGGATAAATAATATTCTTTAAAATTAACGAGAGTTGGAATCAAGATGTTTTAGAGTATCACCTTAGATGAATAATTCGGTTTTTTATTGCTCATCTCACCTCCACGTTTACAGATAACAACACAAAAGAAACAAAACATCTACAAAGTTTTCAGAATCTACAGTCATTTTGCCTATTAATAAGCTACACACTTTTTACCATGAAATTGCATTCCTTGTACCCTTCTAAACCTTTGGTTCATTTGTTTTCAAGTTGTTTTCTTATATACAACTGGTCAAAAGGAGTTGACGAAAACTTACGCAATATTCAAAAGTATGCAACAACTCATTTTATTGGTTAGTTATTAGTAATGTGTAAGTTTCATTTGACACCTTTTGACCAATCAGTAATGCTGTTATGAACTCAAATGGAACCCTCTCTATAACAATCCATTAGAAGTTAATAGTAATGTACCATTTTGTACATGTGTGTACATCTAACAAAATAGTTTTTTCTTTACAACAAAGGCAAGAACACAACTTTTTTTAAACACCTAAATAATATATACTTTCTTTTTCTCAAAAGTGTCACCAAAAATACAGAAATTCACAAATAAATTTTGGACCTCTAAGTAACAATACCAAAGATTTATAATGTCCATTATATACTGTGTTCTTGGCAAAAAGTGAAATAAATACAAACATCAATATGTCTCTACAGGTGATCAAATTCACACAATCATACGGTTCAATGATATACATTCAAGTTGGGTGAACAACAGGAAAGTTGCATTTTAAAGGACAAAAACTGGGACCAGGGGGCATCAAATTTTTTCATCTACACAACAGAGTTTTCAATCTAAAAGATCTACCGTTGGTTATGGGCACTAAAGGTACCACATTCTAAATTCAAAAGGACAAACTAGTACCAATCTCACGGTTTTCCAATGAATCCCACAAAAACTTGCAGCAGAAAAAAAAATGGTAACTAATATAATTTATCACCAAAACCTCTCTTTTAAAAACATGCATAACTGTGCATGATTCATTTCATAGAAATCCTCTGTGTATAAAATAGAGATTCAAAACAATGAGATTGGGTCTTAAATTACGACTTCACTCACCATCATACTATGGCAGAAATTGAGTTACTACAGACGAGAAGATCTACATTGCAACCACATGATTATTTCTTAGAAGTGTTTTAAGGTCTTGGGTACAATCACTCCTTAAGTCCAATTTCATAAAGCCTGTGTAACTGTAAGCATTAAAACTAAGCACAGAAAAATCTTGCTTAACAGAAACTGGTTACCAGCCAAAATCCATGAGGAATGATGCAACTGGTGCCCAATGTAATTTTTGCTTAGCAGAAATTTGCTAAGCAGTATTTTCTGATTAACAGCTTTGTGAAATTTGGCCCTAGTGATTTGAACTCACTTAGTGTGACATGGTTACGAAGGTTTTTTTTTGTTCACATTTATTTAATTGTTCCTTGTTGAAGTATCAAATACACGACTTCACGGTGGTGAAGTGGAAATATAGCATCGTGCCGGAAAGTGCAAATGGTCACAGTCCGACATAATAATATGCCAAGACTGAATTACATTATGACATATCTTCTATGTCAATCCCATGATATGATTGTATGGTACCTGACAGTCTAAGTGTTGAATGAGGGAAATATCGATAGCTTAATGCTTACAGTTTTAAGCAAGTCTTACTGAGCAGAAATTGAGATCTTAAGCAAGCTGGGTGAGTTTAAAACTCAATTTTGCAAAAACACTTTTGAAAAATATTTTCTTGTTTGTAAACAGGTATTCTGATATAAGACTTGGTCACATTATGACTGAATAATTAAATGACTTAATAACCATCCTGTCTTGAGTGAGATATCATCTTGAATATGGATGCCCTATAAAGGAAACAATAAAGTTGGCCTAATCCAATACGTATCTTGCAAAACCATTTAAAACAAACATCAAAACTGAATTACTGACAGCAATAGTACAACCAGTTAACTGTGAATTAGATCTTGAACCAAGTTATCGGTTTAACTATTAACTGGTTAAACACAAAGGTCAAACCGAAGAATGAAAACATCTTGAGAAGCTTTGGAAATATGCTAATCAGTTTAACTGTTGACGTTTTCAACCATAAACTGGTTAGATGCATAACTTCGAAAGGTTCCATTGACCATGGAGGTAGTTGACTAACATTGGATGTTCTTACCAAGTTAACAGTTTAACACAAGTTAACAGTTCAACCAATACATCTTTTGAATAACTAAGAACCGGTTTAATGGTGAACTATAAAACCAATTTGGCACAACATACACTGTAATAGTTTAACATCAAAAACAACTGTTTGTTTAAATAACACATCATAAATTTCTGTGGCTAGTCTTATTCTCAAGGCACAAAAATATACTAAGCACCAAACATTTTTGAGAGATTTCCATACAATCTTTAGCCCATTAATCTTTGATTTTCTATCTCATTCAAATCATGAAATAACAGGAATCAATGCAGTAAATTTTGTAGTTTATAGAAATTTACAGTAATTTACAGTTTCTCTGATACACACCGGATAAAACCCATTCTACATTCTCGCAAACAAAGCAGTTGCCACTTTGTCCTAAGCGAAACAAACACATGTACTTATTAAACCATTCGACAATGCTTATTTTCAATTCGCTGTTAACGTCAACAAATCAACAAAGACGATGAAGATATAACTTGTACGGAAAGACAAAATGCAAAGCTTACTTCACAAAGAAGGAACTGAGATAACTAACCCCCCCCCCCCCTGCAAAAAAAAAATCAAAAAAAAAATCAAATATTTTTGGAAAAGGACTTGATCAATCCCTGAACTTGTCAGAAACTCTCATGACAGTATAGAACAAGCCCGTGTCCACGGAATGACCACACAATAAAGAAGCACACATAAACTGCGATGAGTCATCTTACATGTAAGAGGATTTGCCTGCATAGGACACATCACTTCCGACCTGCATTACGGATAATTTTTCACCCCTCGCTACCTCTCTTCTTAAGTTTGTTTCCACAAGGCATTCTGACCCATTTCCCTTAAACAGATCCCACTTGGCCTCGTGCATTAAATTTTCTCTTTTTTTTTCTTCTTCTTCTTACTCAGTACAGGTTGTGTTTGGTTTTTTGTTTCAACTGGGGAGATTTCCGAAACATCTGGATTAGGTTTTCGCAGCAATTGCTGCATCAATATTGTACTCATTTAACAACTGCATTGGGAGACAGTTCTATAATACCCATCCTGGTTATGCATTTATGACATGTCTATATCTCATTTTGTATTAAAATTGAGAGGAATAAAACCAAACCAAGAAGTGCCAACTGTTTGAAAGGGACTCTAAAACAATTGCTTCAACAATACAAACAAAACACAAAAATTACTCCCTGTTTTTCAATTTCGAGACAAGATATCTCAATCCATGGGTTTGGAATGACTCTTAGGTTTTGCCACACAAGGTCTGTGGTAAAAGTAGTTGCGGATGAGGACAACTGTCACTCACATTTTTAAGACATGTCACTCATCTCTGAACACTTAAGTGAGGATTTGACCACAAATGTATCCCCTTTTTTGGAGGTGTCAAGAAGGTTAAATTTACAGGTCAAGTTTTTTCTTCTTTCACAAGTACGAGGGTGTAAGTGCATCTGTGTGCCATGGAGGAGTATGCAGGTAGAATTGAATTAAGAAGGCAGATTTAACTTGCAGATGTCCTGAGGTGCATTAAGTAATCGCACGATACTGTCATTGTTGAGTATGCACAACATCCTGAAACATTGTTGAAGCATGAGTGTATACCAATGTCATTCCCATAAAATATTTTCAACAACAGAAATTCCGGTTTAATAGATAGAAAAATATAAGTGGGTTCCACCATTATGCAATTTTTTGTTATCTTTCATTCAGAGTTGTTTTACTATCCATTAAATACGACACAACAAAACACTGTCAAAGTGAGACAACTTATTCTTTTTCTAAAACGGATGAACAGAAAAATAGTGATTTTATTTCACTAAATTGTAGGTAAAAATGTTAACAATATTTAAATCTACTGATGAACTATTCATATTTACGATTTGGGTGTTGTTTTATTACTATGATTGACATTAAGTGGAAGTTCTTAGCACTATCTAGTTTACCTTGCATCACAAAACACATGTTAAAATGGTTACTTCTGGAATATGCAGACGTTTTTCTACAAAAGTGAATTCGTGACATTTTGTTTTATACACGATGGGTACATCCAAAAATAGAGAAAGTTCAATGACTAGTTCATAGATTCTAAATAGATAAGATTGTCCACACTGCTCAGTCTAATAAAAGTCTCTCGCACCGTTTTTCACTACGGCTTTTTTCTTCTTCTTCTTTTCTCTAACACAAGACACTTATGAAGATAAAAATATTATAAAGTCAATCTCTACAACATCCGGAGGTAGTTAAAAAATCACTTTTCAAAGGACTTGTTCACAAGTATTCCATACGCCACACAAAAAATCACCGAAAGAGAGTATACGTCAGAATACGACAAAGTATACAACAAAAGATCGCACTCTTTATCTAGACACCAATTTTAAATACAAAATGTTGATGGGTGAATTAAAGGGGAGGGGGTGGTTCAAAAAAACAAAAAGGGAAACACATCTTCCCCCGCATATACAAATGGTTGACTCCATGTCGCTCTAAAAAAACAAAGGTTATTCCATTCATTCAAGGGTGGCATAAAGGCTGGAATCATTGTTAAAGTTTTGAAAAGTGTACTGTTTACAAGTGTGTGCCTCTACGCATTCACCCTTCAGAAGGTGGAATATCGGTCGCTTTTTCATCAAGACAGCGGAATAATCCATTAGTAAAGCGGGGGTGATACGACGTCAAATAAATAAAAAATGTAAGTTTATACATTATCTTTGTCACAGTTGTTAATAATCCCAACTACATTCTACAAAAGTAAAGAGTTGTTAAGTTGAAATCAAAGGAAAATTCTGAATTGTAAAGCTACTTGTATTTTTTTGCATTGTCTTCCGTGTGATAAACTATCCCATTAACTCCTCTCCACCACCGTAAATCTACTTCCAAAATAGTCCGTGTCCGTTAAACAATATGATACTAAAAAGAGTTACTGATATATGCCACAGTAACAATTCAAGATAATAATTATAACAATATACAAGACATATAAGCGCCACTTTGGCTTGTCGTTATATACAAATAATTTGTGTAAAATATACATAAATACAGGAAAAATACTTCTTCAATTTTTCTGTCAAACAGAAAGCACAGATATTGTACTGTATAGGAACTAAATAAATGACGTCTGGTCACTTTCTCGCTATAAATTGAAGATATCCTCACTTTCCTACAAACTAAATCACATCTCTGTTGCACATTCATGAGTTGATGAATAAGAAAACCAAAAGCTAAACTTAAGTCACAACAACCTCTAAAATAAACTCAAAATTACTCTGCCCAAAAATCAATCATTGACGAAATTTGACAGAGATTTTGTTGAAACCTCGTTTGCAACCACAATTGCAATCTCGGATAACCCTCGTTTGCAACCTTGAATTGAACCGAATCTGCAAACTCAGATAAAACTTCAATTGCAAACAGGAATTAAACCTCAAATGCAAACTAGGATGAAACCCAGTTGCAAACTGGTATGAAACCTCTGATTGCAAAATCGGGAGAAACTTTGATTAAAAAAAAAAGAAAACATCATGAAAACATCCTCTCATTTTGTTAAGCTTATTTCATTGAATCTAGTTACGGGATATTTCAGTGTTATCATTATACCCTTTTTTGTTATATTAAACCATGAGAGGTCAAATGAGGTCATGATACCTCGATCATTTCACAGCTACTACTCAATGAGCGTTGACTACTCAACGATCGACTGTCGTAATCATCCTCGTCCCCATCCATACCTCCGTAGCTACTCAGCTCAATGATCTCTCTCCTCGGTCTGACGACGATTTCGGACACCGCCTCCCGAGCGCAAGAGCTGATTTCCTCGCAGGATGCGCTGCGGCCAGCGACCACCATGGGTGTTTTACGATTACATCGCATGTCGTTGCGTTCACAGTCTGTGTGATCGGCGATGATGTAACTACGTTTTGAGGTATATCCGCTTAATCTGTCTAAGGGCGTGGGATCCGGTCTTGGCGGCTCTTCGCAGCTGTAGCCACAATCCTTCCGCCTCTGCCACACATTGGTTTTGCATTCTTCTATCGACGGCGCGGATGACGGCATGGATGATTGCGAACTCTCCGTCTCTGCTATGGTAGAGAAGGTTGGACAGGATTTCACCTCGAGTAGCGGAGTGCGAACTAGTTTTCCAAGACTATCAAATAGATTTGGTGATTGGCCCGGGGAGTTTGGAGAGATTCCTGCACTACACGGGCTGCTCTCAGCCAGCGATCCAGATTCACTCTCACATGATGGTGATATACCTGAACTATTGTCGCTACTCTGAGACTGGGAACTGATCTGTCGAGAGAAGAACGGATTCAGAGAATCGTTCGGTGAGACTGTCTTACTTGTGGTTGTTTGCGAGAGTTGGCTTGGTGTCTCGAGTTGCACATGAACTCTCTTAGCCACCATAAGCTGTGGTAATTCCTTGGTCTTGGCTTTACCCGTCTTGCATTTGGTCCCTGTGTTTGGAAGTACGGCGTCCACAAATTTCCCAACCCGTGTCCGGCCGAACTGAAAGCCAACGGATGTTTCACTGGGTGAGGGCACCTTTTTGGTCTTGATCTGGAGTGACTCTTTGCCTGGCTTGACGTTGACCTGCAACTTGCCCGCATGAGTATGTTTTGGAGAGGTTTGTGATGGTCTTGGGCTGCCAGCACGGGGAGACTTACACCTTCCCTTGCTCTTGATTCTACAATCTGACTTGCTGTTGTTGCCCAATCGCTTCACATCCATGCATTTCTTCTGGTCCTCCTTCTTTGGAGCTGTCGTTGAGGTGACAGTCCCTCTGGAATTGGAACTATTTGGTAGGTAAGCAGAAGCTCGCTCTTGCATTTCATTGTTCTTAGACTGTAGGATACTCGCTGCCGACTTGTGCGATTCAGCTTTTTGGGATTGAAGGATACTTGCAGCAGGTCCTTGAGTGTCACTTTTAAGTGGTTCAACGGGAACGTTAACAGGCTCCTCACTGACTGTAGGTGTCGAGTCAGCTTTGGTTTGACATTTTTGGCTCGTTGGGACTTTATTCTGGGCTCCGGTTTCTGCTTCTTCCCGTGCCCGGCACTCGGCTAGTCTCGCACAGGCCTCCACAAACGGATTCTTCAGACGAACTTCTGGCGAGTTGACGCTGAGGTGACTCGTCCCCCAGGCTAGTTGATCTAAAAGGCCACTAGGACTATTATGACCAGATCGTGGCTTCTTGGAGTCGGACAAAGGTGGCGAGCCGAGAAAGATCGGCCCGATTTTGGAGACCCTGACATCCAGCCCGCTCGGTCTAGGAATTGTTCTTGTTCTATTAAACTTTGGACTTTGAACTCCGGCTGGAATCGCTACTTCTCCTTCTTTCTGCCGGCTGATAGATCTCTTGTAAGTTCTTGGTTCGGCACTTAGAGGGGTTGTGGGTTCCGCGACGACCGGTTGCGATTCCTCTGTCAAAAGGATTGGTGCCGGAAACGGCGCGTCCGGCTTGGAAATCCGGACAGTTGGAGTGGCTGCTGAAGTCGAGGGTGACTTGACATCGGCTGGAGATTGCATTTGAAGTGATGATGCTGGCTTTGTAGCAGAGGTAGACTGGCTATTTGTTGTTGTTGTCTTTGACGAATCTGACGACGATGAGGGGGTTGGGTTTTCCCCATGAATCCGTTTCTCAAACTCAAGAAGTTGGCCGAGGAAATTGAAATTCGGTGAGATGGACTGGCGCTTCTCCTTGACATACCTGAGGAGATGAAAGCAGAAAAAGACTTTTAACAATGATCTTTAAAAATGATATGCTACAACAAACAGATGATTTGTGCCTAATTCAAGACCTTCATTTGAAAAGAAATTTTAATAAAAATAAGTGAAACTTGTACTAGAAGCAAGTCATAAGACCTTGTAAAACCTATCAACAAAAAAGTCAGCAATGATCCACATATTTTCATATTTTGCGCGGGCAGTTATTTTATCTCACATGTAAGTCATAAATAGTTATGAGAAATTTAGTGTCATTGAAATTTAGTGTCTTTGAGGAAATGCAATTTTCCCAAAGCTTAAAAATGATTAATTTCTGAACATTTACTACAGACTTGAGGTTGATATGCAAGGCTGCTGCATGATTAGCGACAACAGCGCCCTCTAGAGGAACTGAATGCATAAAAATACTCACTTGTAGGCGTCGTCGACATTCATGTTTAGATGCTTCATGATGTACGCGATGGCAACCGTTGGTGATCTTGATATACCAGCTAAGCAATGGATGATCACACAGCCATTGTCGGAACGCACTTTTTCTGTGGAAAAGAATTATCAGAATTCTAAGTTTAAATGGTGCTCATTTTGTTCATGATAATAACTAGTTAATACACTTTTCTGGGTACACTTAAAAAAAAATATATATATTGACAGTGATTATACAGAATGCCATGTTATTGATTGTGTTGAAAAGCATGCCTATTTACAAATTGAGCGATGGACTAATGATCAAGCTGTGGAAGTAAAATGACAAGCTACAATGTACTTCCAAGCTACAATGTACATTGGCCCAATTTCATAGAGCTGCTTAAGCTGACAATATTGCTTAACAATTGTCTGCTAAGCACAAATGAGAAGGATGCCATGTACATCCTGTGTGTTCCTTGGGTAAGAACTGGGATCATACTTGGGTATTTAGGAGAGAGCTCTTCGTGGGATTTTTTCTTGTGATGGAGATTTCTGAACATTCCTGCCACTTAAGAACATTTTCTCTTAAAATAACAATTCTAGAAGACTCACCGATGAAGTTCATGGCATCCTCAAACCACGGCAGCAACTTCTCCCCGTAGTTGTCCCTGACCGGTATCCGATGGAAGTGTCCCGGCGCGATATGCGTTGGCGATGGGCACGTCTTACTGACATTCAACACGTAGTTGATGCCATTGGCTCTCATGATGTCTTCGTTCAAGACATCCTGCTGGGAGCCGACATAGAGGTAGTTGAGCACACGGGTTGGTCCCACTTTGGCAACGGGAAGGCAGGGTTGCGATAAGGTCGGGCCACGCATCGTGCATTGTGTTTGGTCCTGAGACTCGCACAGGTACGGGAAAGACGTCTTAAAGGCGTTATATCCCCCTGTAAAAAAGGATGAAACAAAATTGAAATCGTTATAAAATGTAGGATTTTTATTTGTTCAAATATCGTTACAGATAATGAGATCAAAGTGTATTAGTTTTTTCCCAACATAATCTTGAATTGTAGCATGCCATGGCCAAGCGGTCTTGTGCAACAGACTCAAGTTCTAGTTGGTTAGTCATCACGATGTGGGTTCAATTCCATGTCGTGACACTTGCATCATTGAAAGAGCCTTCAGAGAGCCAAGGCAGCAAAAGGCTGAATACTCCCCATATAGAAAGAAATTACTTTGTAACTAACAATAGTTGTGAATTATAAATAACCGTATGATACTGTACTTGTTGGAAAAAGAAAAAGATAACTAATTTTACTTGAGGAGATTACTCAACGTTTTAAGAAACGGAATCACGTAAATGAGTTGTAATGTGGGAGCCATCGGAGGGGAAACCTCTAAGAATTCGTTAAGATGGTGCGCTATAAACAGAACAACCCCAGACTGATTTCCAGCTAAGATACCCTACAGTCTCTGCGTCATACCCCTCTAATTAACGGCAGCCATACCTATTCAAAATGCCAGCTTCATTTTTGCATTATGTCCTTTTGTGCTAAGGATGTAGCGGTCATTTGCCAACCATGCCAAGATTAATTGGAGACGTACACATTAATAGTTTGAAACAAAATTCCCTCAAAGACGGATATCGACAGAATGGCGACGCTGGCGTCATGACACGGAAGTCTACCTCATGTTGGCTATTGATTTTATGATGCGTGTAACTATTAAATATTAGCAAAAATACTGGTGGTGTATAGTATGTAAGTGACTTTAAGTACGTGGGTGTACAGACTACGTATACACATGCTTATATTCACATAGGGCCAATATCAGTGGGTGGAAAGACACTTAGAGTAAACAATGTAAAAACCACATAGGCCTATCAATTCAAGTTGAATTTATGTTTGGAGAGAAACATTTTGTGATGAGGTCTCCTCTCCATATCAAAGCAAAACGAGATTAAAGCTTATCTCATCCAGCAATATTTGGCACAGAAATATCTGAGAAGTCAACTTGAATGTTTCAGTTTTAAAACAAAATTGTTGTGGCCGTCATAAAAATGACAAAACCCACACAAAAAGCTCATTTCATCCAGCAATATTTGACACAGAAATATTTGAAGTCAACTTGAATATTTAAGTTTTCAAATCAAAACTGTTTTGGCCGTCTTAAAAAAAGTATAACCCACACAAAAAGCTCATCTTGTCAAGCAATATTTGACACAGAAATATCTGAGAAGTCAACTTGAATGTTTCCGTTCAAATCAAAATTGTTTTGCCCGTCCTAAAAACAAACCCACACATAAAAATTCCTCACATACTCTCCTTGGGAAAAATGTGTTTTTGTTGCGGAGGAACCTTCAATTCTCCTTGCCTCATCCCTCAGATTCTCAGAAGAAAATAACATCTTCTTCGTCTTGTTTACCTCATATGTGTCCCTGACCACTAAACCATCCCATATCACAGGTGTTATATTTCCAGCAGCTTGGCTATCCAACTATACTGTGATGTGTAACATTCATGGTCAAAGCAGGGTCAGTTTAGCCTAGAATGTAACTTTCTCAAAGTACTACACCAGTTTAAAAACTCTGACAAACAAGTGATCCATGTTTACTCTACATTATGTATCTTTGAACTTTGTGTAAGAGTTTTGTTTTGCTCTGCTTCGACCGATCTTGTTGGTATTTTTAAGGGAGATGACTAAAACAAAGTACAAAGAGTAAAATTAATTCCCTATTATTAAATCTGCTGTTAAAAAAATATTGAATTTCCATTGCTTTAATAGAGTGTGAACAATCCCTATTTGTTAACAATTTTGCTCTCGACTAATTAAGTACACAGAGATCAAAAGTTGTGTTTTCATACGTAGAATTAACAGCTGATAACCACTGACGTATTTGCTGGGTTTTTATTCGATCCAACAACTAGTAACAATAATAGGAACATCCCGACAAGGTCAATGAAATTCACTTCCGTTCCTGCTCATTCTAGAAAAGATCCGTATTTTGTGAATGGGCAAAGACCTTGGACGAGTCTAACACAGCAGCAGCAGTATGGGGTATTGTACCCTGCCATCTGTGTCATTGCACTACACATGAGACGCATGACCGTGAGCCGTATGCAATCTATATTGAGCGCTCTCTCCCAACCGACCCCGTATTGTCGTAAGCAAAAGGATGACTCATCCTTCTCTCCATACATAAGGCCCAAATAAAAACAAAAACATGTTTAGCGTCCTCCCTTTTTGAAAAAAGGAAGGGGGACTTTTTTTGGTTCCGAAAAAAAAAAAGGGAAAACAAGTCATTTAAAAAAAAAAAAGAGGTGGCCTCTAAAAATGGAAGCCGGCGGGGACGCTTAACATGTTTTTATTTTTATTTGGCCTATCATTGATGTTTGTGGCCCCAGCGTCGGCAGATGGCTGCTCGTTATAACTTACACCTCCTCCTCCGTGGACTCCCTATAAATAGTTTGCAATATATCTCATCGCGGCTTGACGTTATATGTACAATTTACTAGGAACGTGTGTAAGGCTACGCACAGAATGTTGGGGGCACTATAGCGTCATGTGGGAAGTATTCCACGCAAATCAAAAACTGGAGAATAAATTTCTCTTGGGGATGGAGAGAGATGTTCCTTTCCTCCTCTTCTCAAATTTGTATTTTTATGAATGGAGGAATCACTAAATGAGATGAGACACTGGATGCTACTGCTGGCAATTTTCTTGTTAAATTTTTGAAAAAACGCTCTTCACGATAAGTGTGGGGCTATTTATTAATCTTTCGTCTATTCATTGTTCTTCTCGTAAGATGTGAAATTGGTTTCAATGGTTTCATGGTTCTTAAAAACCAAACGGAAAGTCAAATCATATTTGTGTAAATTTGATCTTTTTTACCCCTTCACAAAATAGATGAAATCAAAACTTAAAAAAAAAAAGTTTTGAAAAACACAAAAATTTCATCAAAATTCTGAAATAATTTATTTTGAATACATTTAAGTGGAATTTATTTTTTATTTTAGTGAGGGAAACAAATTAAGGGCTTTGCATTCGTGGACACTGCTGGTTGCTATTGACTTCGTTTATGGATCTCTTGGAGACCATATTTTTGTGGGGTAAGGAGAAAAAGGAGATGCTAGATGCGAGATAAAATTGAGAAGTTCTACCCACCTGACAACATTGACACGCTGTTGAATGTTTCCGCCAGTTTGCTGAGAAGTACAACTACAAAGCTGTCCGGCGATAATCGGCTGACGTCTTGCGTGCTCTGGTCGTAAACTATGACATCACACGTTGCGTCGGCTGCCTCCCCTTTACAAGAGGTTGACAAAAGTTCTTGGATTGACAGCTGGAGAAAGGACAGAGATAAAGAAAGATGGTCAATATGGTTTAAATAATAATGGTTAAAATGGTTTGAAACAAAGACAATTGTCAATTTTTGATATGTGGATACTGGATAGTTTTTCCAAATGTTAGGCAATTGATTTTAAACTAACAAGAAAGTTGTGATTATTGTGAGTTATTGCTCAGATATTGCATTGTATAATCAATACTTCTTTCATGAAGAAAGTATAAACCTGCTTTTTGGTTACAGTTACAAAAATAAAACCACTACTTTAAATTATTATGACTAACTTAGTTATGACACTGCATGGAAGTAAATACAAGAGATAGTAAGCACCATTTTATATCAGCGATGACAAATCATTTTTATTAAGTTCGTTTGAGGAGCTTATATCTGTGTGTTTATATTTGATCAGCATGCATCATAAAAAATATCCAGCTCATGTGACACTGTTTTATCTGGTGTACATAAACACAATCTTTCTTTAAAAAATGACAAACTAATGAGTACTTTGCACCCATTGTATGCTCAAATGTTTAAACTGTCAAATTACACAAGCGGGTTCACACCAAATGAAGTCATCATTCAGACCACCAGCGCTGGTAAATTTAATATGAGGATAAACTTGACCCAACCCTGATGACTGGAGCCACATCAGTGATAAGGTACTAAAATATCGTTGTCCACTCCTAGCTACCAAACATGATTCACTGTCTATAAAACTGTGACTAGGAATGATGCTGTAGGAGGATCACTCCGACAGGGTGTGGTGATTTTTTATTTATTTTTGGGGGGTTCTGGAGGAATAAGGAGACGGATGTCATATTGAAGATGAACAATCACTCGAGCAGACAGTGAAATTACGCAAGATTTGGATCGTGTTTTGCAGCGTGTCTCCGTCTCAAAATAGATCATCAATGAGTTTATCTTAAATGAGGATTTTCCTAGACCGGAACGGAATAGATAGATGGGTGCCATTGAAATGTATCTCTGAACTGGTTTAACATTCTTTGTCTCTGTCTTTATGTAGAACTTAAATGACTTCATCCTAAACAAGGCTTTTCCTAGACCGGAACCAAAAGGATAGATGGGTGCCACTGAAATGTATCTCTGAACTGGTATAACCTTCTTTGTCTCTGTCTTTAAGTAGAACTTAAATTAATTCATTTCCATCAAACAAGGCTTTTCCTCGACCGGAACCAAATGGATATAATAGATGGGTGCCACTGATATGCATCTCTGAACTGGTTTAACCCTCTAAGTTATTTGTCTCTGTCTTTAAAGTAGAACATTAATGACTTCATCCTAAACTAGGTTTGTCCTAGACCAGACCGAAACAGAAAGATGAGCCACTGAGATCACTGAACTGTTTCAACCTCCTTTGTTTTTAACACACACATAATATGGTTCAGAGCAGAACTGAGTAAATCTGAAGCAGATTTTTACTAATGACTTCCTCATCATATTCCAAATAAAAAAAATTATTGGTTGGATGCAAATTTGAGTGACCATCAACCGACAAGGTTGTTCCCACGGCACAAGGTGTCAGATCGTCCACATCACCCACATGACATACGCTGTGTGTGTGAACAGACCATAATTTTCCATTACAAAACACATAGGTTGAGAAATGAGTCATTTAGCCAACATCCTCCATTGTTTTGTTGGGTCGGAAAAAGACCTATACTTGTACGTGATGTGCAGTGAGCTATTTCACAATAGAACTCAAATGGAGGGGCGTTGGAAACTGGTATGGGGTCTCATTTCAACCTTCACTGTTTGTCGAATGACTGATGCTCTCTACTCGAGATTGTTTTGTGTATTGCCTCCTCTCGGTGTGTATGTGAGAGTTACCATGGCAACTGTCTCCACAGTGAACTTAAACTAATAAATGTACATTACGCATGGGTCTCACTCGCCATGCATGACACACATCTTCCGGCTCTAACCACTGGAGCAATTTCCTTAGACATTAATATGGGAGGATTAAACCAATGGGTACATGTACAATTACAGCTGTTGTCCCAACAAGGAAGGAAGACAAATCGAACAGCATACAACAATGATTAATCCTGAATAAATCCCATACCAGAAATACTCCGTTTAGGACATTAAAACCAGCCTCTATGAAGTTGACGATTGCAATAAATATTTTTGGGAGTGCACTTTCCTCTCAAGAATGTATAAAAGTGGGACGATTTCAACTATATGTAATGAAATCTGCAGGTTTCAAGGCTCATCATCACTGAAAAATGTTGGGGGAAAATGAGTAAAATACCACGGTGATTGAGTCACGCGGCCACGATGGTCAGGCAAACTGATGACACAATGTTTCAATACTCATTGAGTGTGACCCATCATTAACGGGATAATTGAAAACAATACTTGTTTACCAAGTCCCATTCGCTTCAGTATAGGGTATTTTATAATCAAGTTTGTGGTTGTAAAGTTGGGACCAGTGAACGTGGATGAATGAGTTTTACTGGACCATTATTTCAGGAGCTTTGTGTCTAGTAAGATAATTGTAATGTCAGGTGCCGATGAACAACATGTACTTTTGTTTGTTTGTTTGTTTGTTTGTTTGTTTGTTTGTTTGTTTGTTTGTTTGCTTGTTTGTTTGCTTGCATAACAACTTGATACACAATGATGACATCAGTGCAAATTATACCAGGGCCCAATTTCATACATAAGAGCTGCTTAAACAAGAAAGAAGCAAGCATAACAAATTATGCCCTATCAAAATGTGAGAGTTTTAAAAACATGCAAAATGTGGTAACAGCCTCAGATTTGGCCCCTAACAGAGTGTTGTGAATGAACCAAAAATTGTTTCTTATTGCTTCTATACATTTTGTATGCACTCTTCATTTGGTATTTGTCAGTATTAACCAATTACATTATAAACCCTTTGATAATCTCCAGGCACTAGTAGCTTCCAGCAATAAAATTTCTTTAAACCTCAAAGCTTTCCCACGAATTATCCACTAAAAACCCACAAATTTTGTGTCAAAACAGTACAGTAATAAACTTCAAAAGCACAAGTTGGAAAGTTTCACCGAATGAACTAACCGCCATACTGAATGTATTAAATCCATGCCAAAACCTTTTCCCCTTTCTTCCTTCTAGTTTTGCTCCTCGAACCTGTCTCCCGAATGTTCTGATTCATCAACCTCATCGGACCACAGCCTGACAAAACCACAATTCCCAAAGCACTTTTTAACAACATCCATATCACTCTTTTTCTTAGCATCAACTCACCCTCCTTGAGTAAAAAAGTCTGATTCTGTTTAAAAATGTTACCCCTCCAAGTCCAATCCAGACAGATTTGTTTTTTGTTTTTACGGGGAACATTAAACCCTCTTAGGTCGGAAATAACCCCACCCCCTGTTGAGGGAGTAGATCCTGTACTAGGCAGACGATATCAAGTTTAGATCTGTCGAAAGCAATTATGGGGTGTTCTCCCCGAGAAGGAGCACACACGCCCGTAAGCGTACCACTCCGTTGCTCCAAATCTTCCTGTATGGTACAAGTACATCCAGCTACTGTTCTTAATATATTAAAGTTTAATGAGATCTGGGCTTGATTTCACAAAGAAAGTCCTGTCCCAACTTAGGACTAGTCCTAGGACTCTTTATGAATTATTAAACTTACACTGTAAGGCTAGTCCTAAGTTAGGACGAGTGGTCTGTCCTAACTCAAGATAAGACTAGTCTTGACTATCTTTGACTGTGACAGTGTCGTCACAGTTAAGCAAAGTGTGGTGCCATGACCTGGTGGGCCACAACACAAATCGCTGTAGTGATATGAACAACTCATCTTTAGATGAATCTTTAGCGCTTTATGAAATCGGCACCAAATCCAACAAATGTGATGGTACCTACTGACAGAAACAAATCACTTTTCCTTTCAGTCACAAACACAACAAACTATTGTCTTTTGATCAGCCAGTTCTAACCCTGTTGCACTCACTTCCTCAACAACAATTTACTGGTGATTAAATGCACTCCATCTCAGCTAGGGTCCTACTACCATGTTGGATTTCACAAACAAAAATCCCACACCACAAAACAAAATCACTCTGCATCGACAAACTCATTCAAAATTCACTGAAATTCGTCATTTGAGACTGTGGTTTCGATTGTTGATGTACCACCTTGGCACTAGCACAGCAGACTCTCTGACTATAAACTGTAGTGTGGTTTTCAGGGTTTTCTCAGCAGGGGATGTGTTTAATATTAACTACATAAATGACACCACGTACCTCTATACAGACTTGCGGTTAATTGTCATTATTTGCCACTCAGGTCAACGTTGGCCACTCTCTGAAGAGGTCTAGCAAAAAAGGGAAGTCCCCATATTTTGAAGGGATGAGAAAGAGCTCCCAGGGCATTTATGTTGAAGCTGAGGTTGCTGTTTATGTTTTGTGTCCCAAGACTAAACCACACATTGTGTTGTTAGAGACTGAATGCATGGATTGAGAATGATGTCATTAGACAAATAATGCAATTTGTGATTTGCATGAAGGCCAGTGGGTTGAACAAAGGGTTTCAAGGAGACTGTACTGGTGAAAGTAAACTTGGTGTGGGAATTACGTTTTGAAATGCTCTCAAGTTTATTTGAAGGACTTTGTAAGAGGTTGGGTTTGCTTGTTTATGAATGTTTACAAAACAAGTTATCATGTTACAAAATGAAAAATCGTGCAAATTCTCTGCAAAACTAGAAATGAGCACATTCTCTTCGCGAGCATGTTTATGTGGAGTATAGACTTTAGTGGAAAAACACCAGACATCCAAAAACTGCCCACCAATTTGTTGTTGTTTCTTTAAAATATAACTTCCATACTCGCTACAAAAGAGAACAGAAATCAATACATACTAATAAAAAAACAATAACATGCCTATTTGGGCCAGTGACCACAGTGACTGGTTTGCGCCTTCAATGAAGCCATTGTCATGCCACTGTTGCCCCCACTGACTCATATTTAACCAGCATGCCTTGACCCCTTTCATGGGGTAAAAAAAATGGGGAACCAAGAAACCATAAGTCTCCAAATATGGATAGTGTGGTGGTTAACACCACAGACTTTTCTACACATCCTGAACTTTAAAGGGATCTCTTTGTAGTGGTATCCTGTTTGCCAACATGGTCATCGATAAACAGTTATGTCTGTCCAGTACAACATTAATCTATCTTCTGGGGTCAGGTCTTGAAGTGACCCACTGCACTTGCGGTGCCCTCTGTAGGGTTCCAATTCAAATGTACAATTTCGTCATCGACTTGCTTGCCCCCTCACCAGAAGAAAATTGCTGTGCCCCTTTAAGAGTGAAGTTCAAGGCTTGTGGGGTTATCAGCATTTCATGTTGCCAACCACCAATCAGATTGCTTTCTTTGTCATTAATTTGCACCCCCTCTAAGATTACTCAAAAAGCTTTTCCTTTAAATTGTTCATACTTCCACTGTAAACACTAGTCATCTTAAAAATGAAATTAACAATAAACCACTTCCTCCCATACACTCATTCAAACACAGCGACCACCTTTTTTTCTGCTGTCTACTAAAGAACGTTTCCCACGTTCTAATCATCGCCACAAATTTCCCAGATGTAGTTAATATTCACATGATGTGTATAGCAGATATACACACACAACAGAGGACTGGTCCACTCCAGTATCTACTCCACACCACACACATGTCCACAGCATAGCATGGTGCCTGACCACACTGTGTATGACTCATCCTGCAGCTACCTTGGGAACGCAAGGATAGAGCTAGCAGGGATATCCAGCCTGGTAAAGGAATCACTACGACACAGTGCGAGAGATGACCAATCAACGTAAGAGGAAACGTGATCCATTTTCTGACCCTTGGCGCCCTACGGCCCTGATTCCTTTCAGAAGTAGTAGAAAAAGAAACCTAAAAAGGTTTACAAGTTCACCACAAAACAATTTTTATTTTGAGGGGTGAGCTTCACTAATTCACACAGAGTACAATAAAACGAGGTACAAAGAAAAACCAGTGATTCATTTGCAGATGACAAACAAAAAATGTCAGACTTTTGTTGTGAGAATTATGCACTTAGACTTTGAGCTATGTACTGAACCAGAAACATATTCTCAGAAGTTGCTTTTAAAGTAAATCTAAATCTTTCCAGTCCACATGGATCACTTTGTCACAGAAAAAAATTGCCTAAAAATCTCTCCAACATTTTCTCAAAATGATCATCCTCATAAGACAAGTTATATGACAGTACTCCTTCTTAACAGTGTTCCGCTGGCCAAATACTGGTTCAAACACCATGGGACCTGTCAGAATTTTCTCCAAGCAGCCTGAGAGGCTAGTTTGGTGTTGAAAAGCATATTTATTTAATACTAAATATGAACAAGTGAAAATGCTGGCTACAAATGACAATCTAACTGGGCAGTTCTGACATCCCTATGGTTTCAACACCCTGGTGTTCCCACACCTCTAGTGTATTTTCCTAACCCTACCCTAACCCTAACACTAGCTTGTAAATCATCAGAGAGGTTTCCGAACGTACACCTGTACACCTGTGTCGGAACATTCAACGTAGAGAAGTCACCAACTATTATCCACAAGTCACTGAAAAGTTACAGTAAAACCTGATTGATTCTTCACTTTCTGTGAACAGAATGCGGATATTAAGAACAAAAAGCAGTTTTATTTAATAAGTACAGTATAAAATGCATCTCAAGGAGAATACAAACAAGTAGCTATCAGTTTACAAGCATTGTATAATACAACAAGTGAATTAGCAATCACCTGATGCACATGAAATTGTTTCGGTTCTATTTTTGGAGTGAATCCTTCCCTCTGTAAAAAAAATATAAGAGTTTCACAACTGTATTCCACAAGACATTAACAGTTTTGAATGCCTTATATACAGAAAGTGTTTCATTTCCCTCAATGATTTATCAAAAGACTGACGCCAGGATACTTAAATCAACAGACACCAAAGATTTGTATTTCGTTATGCAAGTTTGTAATTTAAATTAGTTGGCCATCTCCAGAAATCAAATGAGATTTGTACCCTTGATGTATATATCTGCAGACTTGTTTATTGTGCAAAACACATACAGAACATTCAAGTTAGGAAATAGAACTTAGAATTGAAGGCACATCAACAGAAGTTAGGAACAACTAAGTACACTTGACTGAAACTTACACTTGGTACGACTTGTCTTTCTGTATGTGCACTTGCCGAATGGTGCACAAAATCAAACCAAACTAACTGTAAACAAACTCCAATAACTAAACAAATCATTGATGAAAATCACACTACAACATTCCTACCTTAAATTGACTCAGTCCACCAATTCCAAGCAACAAATCCCTTCTCCACAAATAAATAATTCCACAGCGTTGGTCGTCGAAAATATAAGAACTGGCAACAACGGGGAGACCACACTACAACATCACATCTGTTGGGACTCTGGTATGACAATAGACACTGTGCTAAAGGGAATCCCTAATTCTGTGCTGCTATATCACACAGCTTCAAGCTGACACTACCTATTCAATGACATGGCCCAGTAGAAACAAGTCACAAGGGAAATGCCTCACTGTTCCTGCTTCCTATGACCTCATCGCCTCATGAATTATGCATGACAATCCCTCATCGGCCAATCGTAGAGCCTGGGTTTCCCCTCACTGCTGGGTAGTGGTTGGTCGACCGCACAACCATACACACTGCAGTTTATGGATGGTCAACGTGTATGTGTACAATGTGAGATCATTATCTTGTGATCAATTATTTGTCAGCAGGGAGAACCGTAGTGTTTTCCTGTTACCATGGTTGGCTGGAAGGCTCTCGTACAGGGGCATACACAATGTTATTGCACATTAATAATGTTGATGTGAACAGTGGGGTAAGAGGTGTGGTTTTGTAAAGCAGGTGATCTCACATGATCAGTCTAATCCATCAAGGGGCTGTACAATGTACGTGACTACATTAACGTCAACACAAACTGAACTCTCCTAGTGTGAGATCATAACAAGACTAAACTGTGCACTAAGGACTCCGCATTTAATCACAATGTGGGTGTGGATTAGCTGTGATGATGAAAAATTCATAAAAAGGGACTCGGCCAATCCAGTATCTCTACTACTAACCAGCTGAGGTTGCTGTGCAGAGACTTTCTACACGAGACGGCCTAGTGATTAAGCCACACCTCTGAGAGGTCCCTATGGAAATGGGTCCCAGTGGAAATTGGTGCATTTTCTGTGTAGTTTCTTAGCATCGGTTTCATTTGTGTATGGTATAAATTTATACCGAGTTTTCCACTTAGACGCAGCTCATGATTATGCATGACACTGCTATTCTGTTTTATTTTGCATAGAAAAAGCATTGATGCACTGACACAGGGGAAGAGCAAGTGACAACATGCATATTCATCAATGAAATCTGTCCAATCACACTCTATCTCAGACTGAATATTCATTAGGTGAACCCGTCCAATCACGACATCTTCTCTGTCATGGCCTCACTTGAACATGAGTCAACGGGAGAGTTAGGGGAAAAATCACAAGGGAAAGTGATGACATGATATCGTTGGGTATAGTCCTGATTTCGCCAGCAGACAAAGCAGGACGGCACCAAGCGATGTGAACATTCATGGGGGGAGAACCGCTGGGGAAAACCCCTCCATATTCAGGCTCTACGTTGTTTTCGTACTCCCCACTGCACTCGCAGGTGCAATATCCATTACATTACAAGCGCACTTTGCGTTCACATCAAGTGCAACTTCCTGTGCACACTTCTTTTCTTTCATATAAGAAGTTCCTGAAACCCAAGATACATTATTTACTGTTCCTATTTCATGCATTCTATAAAAAGAAAAAGACTTTGGCCTAATTGCATTGAGTTGTTTACGCGCACCCTTTTCCTTGAAGTGGCAACAAGCTTCTCGGAAGTGTAGGCATTAGGCCCAATTTCATAGCTTTAAGCACAAAAACTTGAAAGTGCAAAACAATTTTGCTTACTGGAATAAGATTATCACCCGAAATCAATGTCACAAGAATCATGACTGGTTTTCTGCAAAGGCTTGATAAAATTTGTGAAACAATATTTTCTGCTCTGAACACAATTAGTCTCAAGCCAGAACCTAAAAATAGGCCTGCTAAAAGCATTGTGGTTCAGTTCAAGATTCTTGGTGTTTGATTTACAAATAAAACCTGAGCCCTGCGATTTTGTTTCCAACATTGTAATTTTGTTGAAAATTGTTCACTACAAAAAGCATTCTCGCTCTAGCAAAACTGTAGCTTAAAAATCCAATTCCCGAATATCAGCCAGGAATTATTGCAAAATAAAACTGATTATCAAGTTCAGGAATCTGAATGAAGCTCTTAATACAGCGGCTCCACGCAGACTATCGACTCTGAGGTGCACTGGGGGCAAGAGGTGAGAGATTCCCATCACTTCATTTCCGAGTGTTCCTTCTTACAATTCATTAATGCAGACACATGTCTACCCTAACCTTTATGTAAATAATCAACTCGTGCAACAATGCAACTGAGAGACATTGGTGAATGTTTGATCACATTTAACAATGTCACGCACCATGCACTTGATTCATGAGTCTGGATGAAGTCTAAGCGGGGGTAAAATCTTTTCAGGTCGACCCTTTTCATCAAAAGGTAAACCCCAAATCAATACTGAAGCACTTCACATCCCTATTTTCCAGAGAGTAATTTCAAGGAAGAGAAACACCCAAACCATAAACTTAAGATTCATCACCACAGAAGAAAGTACAGCCCTAGAGTAAGAACTCCCACCCCCCTCCTCCCCTCTCCAAGAAAAGCAACAAGGAACTACAAGTTATGACTAAGAGGTGAGGTATGCCTGCACTGCCCTCTTACTTCCAATTAAGTACATTATTGGCAGTGAAGACATGTATACTAGCATAGCTGAGGTAATAGCTGTAATAAACACACCATCCACAAAGAGTGCCAAATCCCACTTTAATTAAGAAGCAATTCAACAGTAAAATATTGACAGGCCCTTTCTCTTTCTTGGCACCGTGTAAAAGATTAGTTTCAAAACAGAATCCAGTTTCACCACCATGGACTGTTTCCAGCAAATTCCAGCCGATGTGTTCGGAAACTCGTTGGAGACTGGTGCCATGGCCAGGGTGAGTAAGCGGACAGTCATGTGCCATTCCAGAAACACCCAGACCTGGGAGAGCAGTTTGTTGGAGGCTTTGACGTCAGAGAGCTCTTGGGTGTTGATAAAAAGATCGGGTCACAACTCAAAAGGCATAGGCAGGGTACATGTTTGGTAGCGTGATCATGAATGGTAAAACTATTTCTGAGGTCATAAGATCATTCCTGTCCTTCGGTGGGTACTGTACGGACCAATGCACACACGCTTGGTAACAGTGTACACACTAGGTAAGGAAAGGAGTGTTTCAAGTGAATGAACAATGTACACAGACGTACACAGGTCTCTGGTCTGACCACAGGAATTTCATTGACACAAGGGATTGACGTCATCCCTCAGTTGGGATCTCTACCAAACTTGGCCAAAACCCATCGAGCAAGGACAACCAACTGCACTCTACAAACAATCGTTATAACACCAAGTATGGTTTGTGACGTGGGCTATTATCCAATCTACCATCCCACCGTATCATGAACTGTGCGTGTGAACTTAACAATAATGGACCACAAAATTGTGCCAAATTCGCCTTGACTTTCGCTTCACTAATTGATCAGACAATGGTTTATTTTTAGATGTTAAGTTATTTTTGGAAAAGGTCTTCCCTACTTATTCTTTGAGTTTATTGGAAAGTCGATGATCCAAAGTTTGTCACTTTTACAAACGACCCAACTGATTCTAAAATGACCATAAATGGCAACCATTTACCCAGTGACACATTAATTTCCTATTCAAAGTCTGAACAATCGCCAAATATGATATCAAATATACTTCCACACAATTCAACAGGAATTTGTTTAGAATTATTTGAATTCCAGACCACATGTTTATTGTTGCCACAACAATGGGTGACACATTTTCCCTGTTCTAAGGAAACTCACCGTACAATCATACACACCTGGACACAAAAACTGGATACAAAAACCACACTGAAATCCATCGGAAAGGCTGACTATACTATTTATGAAAATTACGATTTAGTATATTTGTCAAAAGTTAACACATTATTACTAGTCAGGTAATAAACTACAAGAGAAACTGGCCGGCGATGCTTCTGTAACACTTGTCTTGGCCTTGGTGCCACCTTCAAAGCTTTCCCATACACTTCAAGATCTTCCAAAGGAAGAGCCCTTTGCCTTAAAGGAAGAGCCCTTTGCCTTTCACAATATGAAAATGGCCTTGCCCTCTCAAATTAACCAGGTATGATACTTGGTCCTAGAGAAAAGGTAGGAACATTTTACCAAGAACAAGATACAAATGACCTACCTGTACAAGCACTGTAGGCTTTACTACATATTTCAGGCTATAATCATCGGAAATCAGACTTAAGTAGGAAGAATATCATGCCCGAGAAAAAAGAACATCTACAAAAACTTCTTAACTGTCTTCAACTTAAATCGTTCAACTAAAATAGAAAAACGAAAATCTCTGGGATTCAGTTACACACATATTCTCCCATCCCTTAGGCATGCTCTGCCTTTGAGCATGAGCATCTAAACACGGCTAGCCTGTGTGTACATTGTGCATCCCCAATTGTCTTTGCCTGATAGTGACACATTGAGAGGGGTGTTTCTCAAGGATCAGCTGTCCATTACCTTGATTGCTACAGTGAATCAATCCAACTTAATACTGCCAGGATGTGACAGAATAATTACTTGGATGGCTTCGGGAAACACATTTACTAACCTCCCTAAATGCAACCCGCTTTTTATTTTAAAGCAGCATGCAACGATTTCGTCTAGCAAGGATTTCGTGCAGGGAGCGATTTCTTTGAGTAATTTTGCACAGCTCTTTGTGAGCTTGAGGCCAGGACAGCAACATTGGTATCAACCCATACAGATCTGCTCAATGTTTTAAAAGCTTGTCAATTGTTTTCTTGAGTCAAAGCTGGCGTTAAAAGCTTTGGAATCACCATCTGTAAAATGTATGTACAAATTGATTGTTTAATTTTAAAACTAATATGTTGTCAACAAGCTGTCCATGGTATATCACGATCATCTCTATAATTTCATAGTTTTTGTCTGCATACTTCTGTTGGTGTCATACTGTGGAATAAAACAACCTGAAACCTGAAACTTGAAACTTAAACCAGAAACCAGAATTACAGGGTTTAGATACTGTACAAAGTCCACAACTTCGACAAATGTATAAATAGGGCTGCACCATTCTTAATTTAGCAGCCTGAGTATTATCTCAGAGTGTGGTACAAAACCTCTGCGTCTCATTCTTTTGATTCCGATTTTAAACTATATAAAGAAACATTCTTTAAATTTCAGGGCTTCATTGCTTCTTTGTATCTTTAAGCCTCATCACATGATAAACCATACAATGATGACGACAAGATTCCGATAAATGCAGTATTTCTCTGATTTCACTCCGATCTGATTGAAACAGGAGCGCCTTGCCTGCCTAATGGAAGCGAGTTTTCTATCAAACACAATATCAAACTACAATTGAACAACCCCAAGTGTAGCTCTACAACAACTAAAGTATCACAAAACCTCTCTTCATATGGCTCTGACTTTCCAAGAGGGGAGAAACGGCCCCGGGCTTTTCTTCTCTCAAGTCGTCAAAGAGGTTCTAAGCAAAGCAGTATCCCTGGGGTTGCCTTGGTTGCGCTGCTAAAGCCTTGCCCGATAATAATGGCCAAGTGGACTCCATTATCTTGGACGCTTTTGTTTGGCAAAAGTGCTTGTTGTGACAGTGACTAACACTCAGATGGAATGGATGGCAAAACTTATTGTTTGTATCTACATTGTAAGGCCAAATAAAATGAAAACATGTTTAGCGTCCAGCTTGCTTCCTTTTTAGAGGCCGTTCCTTTTCTTTAATCGAAAAAAAAAAAATTATGAATTTTAACAATCTCAGATGAAAACAAGAATAATTGGAAAAAAATGCCCAGCCGGTTGTCTTCAAAAACGTGTCGGGCGGCCAATTTGTGCATAAAAAAAAAAAATAAAAAAAAAAAATCATCCTTCCTTTTTTCAGAAAGGCAGGACGCTAAACCGTTTTTTATTTTATCTGGCCTAATGTGTCTCTTGGGATCTGCTGACATGTCTGCATGCCTTAAATGAGTTGCCGTCCCTTATTTTATTAGAAAGCTCTTTGTAACTGGCAAGATTAAACTGGATTTGAGATTGTTCTTTTTTAGCGTTTTTTTTTCAACATGCACACAGATGTATCATGATCGAGACAGAGTAAGCATTTAAGCATGACACTGAAGGAGTACAGTGGAGAGCAATTTCCGAAGAGATTTTTTACGACAGTTAGAACCTTTTTAATTTAGGTTCCCGCTATCTTTAAGACAATCAGTTTCCAGGACAAAGTGAAGAAGACAACGAAAAAAGCTTGACATTTGTACATCTATGGGAAGTTGACATGCACAAGTAGTAGATATCACAATTAATTTAACGGATTAACAAAAAATAGCAACAATGAAATATGGGAACACACAAAGTTTGTGTACCAAAGACATTTAATTAGATTGGGGGGGGGGGGCTGTCTTAATGCTTGGCATTGCGGATATCCAATTATTAGTGGGAGTTAAATCACATTTAAGAGCTGATCAAACCATTGAGGAAGACCACATTGCTTTTAAAGCTGGTATACAGCTTTAATTAAAACTACCGTAAATGTTTGTTTTACGCTTTGACACTTGAGTCAGAAAAATCCTCACTTTTCTGTACCATTTAAGAACAAACTATATGTTCACAGTGTAAAACTATGTAAAAATGAAACAGAGGGCGAGTTCACAGCCCCCCCCCCCCCCCCCCTCTTCCTATGTTTATAGAGCTGCCAACATTTGCATCTTGCAATCGGGATATTTTGTACAACAACCAACTGGAGTTAAAATTTGAACTGATGAATGGAGATTTCGTGAATGTACAAGTACGAATGTTGAGATGTAGCGAGTTCCAGCATCTGGGTCCTGCTACTACACTGAGAAGACGATGATGGTTGAAATTAGCAAATTTCTCAACTACAAACTGTCTCAATGTTAACCTCTCCACATTAGCCTTAGTCCACACACTAAAGATTCACAGTTCAATCAGGGATCTGCATTATTATAGGAGAGCTCAGAGCGTTCCCCAATGTATGCAACTTTAACGTTCCATCGCCGGCAAATCCCTGATAGCCTTCAAATATCCCCCCATCGCTAAAGGAGCAAAGTGACTCATGCATGTGTCATCTCCGGCAACACAAAAAAGTTTAGCCCCCACCCCTTGAGATTAGGACCCCAGCCCCAGAGCCCTGCGAGCAGCTGTCCTTCTTTCCTCCCTCTGTGCCGCGTTGCCTTAAGACCGAAACACCAGCGAGCAAGGACAGACAGTTAGTGGACTAGCGTTGTGATCCTGTTAAGCCTCACTCAACACATCTCATCATCATTATTACACACAAGAAGAAATCAACAGATGAAAGTGAAACTCAAGGGAAAGAGAGGGGAGGGGGGCTCTTATAATAAAAGTTACATGCCAAACAGACTGTTGCACTAACAGGGGGTGACAGAAGGGGGTAATAAAGCCATTCAGGTTTTTGTTTGGGATGATAGTTGGATCAGGAATGCCAGAATTTAGCGAGAGGATGATGGGGTGAAATGAGAAGCGATGTGGATTTTTGGCATCCTCCTCGTTCAGCTGTTCAGTCCCTTGATACTGAACCGTGTTTAAAACAAATCAATGAGTGTTTTGAAGGTTTTTTTAATTGAGTAACAATGAATGAAGCCAATTTGTACTGGGATCAAACACTTAGAAGAATAAAAACATTAAGTGTTGTAAAAGATGGTGACGTTCTTTTCATATTACAGGCCTTGCGCTCTCGAAGAGGCACATCAATTTTCCAGTTATGGGGCACTTCTTTGAGGAATATTTGTATTGGACATTTGCCAAGGGCACCACAGCAAAATCACAGGGCACCACATCAATTCATGTGGGTGCAGTGGTTTTATTTCGAGGCCTGATACTAACCGCAACCCCTCCTAGAAATCGGCAAACAAATATTCACATTGAAATGCGATCAGTCATCTTCAAGAAATGTATCTCTCAATTTGTTTCCTATCAATTTATGTACAAGAAACAATCAAAAGGGAAGTCTTCAGATGAACAAGTCTCTGAATATAATCGTTGGGAGGGACATTTCCAATCACCAAGCTGGATGTGATGCAACGACATATGTTCGGAAACCATGAACCAAACACGGTCTTATCAGTGAAATCCAACGACTTTAAGAAACAACATCTGGTGGAAGGAAATTAGCTACAAGTCTTTAAATCCTCTTCCCATTTCCAAAAACCTACAAATTGACTGCAGTTTAGGGGTTGTTGAATGATTGTATTGTACGTGACATCTAGAATAAAATCTTCATTAGTCATTCTTCATTAACCTATTTTTCATAAAATAAGAAAATAAAATACGATAAAAACACTACCATAAATTTGTGTACAGTGCAGGGCTCGAATAGACCGATCCATTAAGCTTTGCCTCATTGCGTGTTGACCAATCACAACGCAACGAAGATCCGACACTAAGGTCCGACATGCGTGCGCGTATCTTGGCACGCGCGGCAGAGTTGTGCAAAAAGGCATTGGAGAGCCCCACGTGTTCTTGCTCACACGTGCGTCGTGGGCGGAGCCTACTGGATCGGTCTATTGGGTAGTTGGGGGAGAACTCACAAGACTTCAGGGCTTAGATCACTAGTCATTCTTAAAACCTATTTTAAAGTAATTTAAAGCAGGGTTCGAAATTGGGGGGAATTAGTTAATTATTCCGCAGTCATCAACAAAATTGAAGAAGAATAGAGTTATCAGACTGGAAGTCAGAATTTGAGGAAAAAACACATGACTGCTGGACTTGTACATACGATGTACATGTATGTAAAATGTGTACAATCACTAGACTAGCATAGCCAGTTTCTGTAGGCCTACAGGATTTGAAATTAACACTGGCCCACCGGCCTGATGCAATTTTTCTTAGCATTGTGCCATTAAACTCATGACTGTACATGCATTGTAATGTATCAATCCTGTTCATGAAATATTGCGGCTTTTCAAGAAGTAACCATACAATTGTGACCCTGCTTCTAAATTTGGAAATTACTTACAGAGTCCAGTCCTTTCATGGAACTGAAATGAGTTGACAATTTAATTGGTACAGGCTCATATTGAGTCAACAAGCTCGTTGAGAGTTCATCTCACAGTTGAGTGACTCAAGGAGTGGGTTCGGTCACATGTGATTGAGTTTGAACACGTTGGTCGGTGATTAATATCTGAGGTTTTCTCAATTTCACAAAAATTATAAAAAGTCATCAATCTGACTCAGAGTCGTTAATTTCATAGCTAATTAACATGAAGTTACAGTATCTAAGCCTTGACCACATTTTGCCTGCATCAACATTCATCATCCAGGTCTGGAATTTTATCTATGAAAGGGCAAGGCTACTTTCATTTTGCAAAGGGCACTTCCATTGGAAAATCTTTGTTTATGGGAAACTTGTGAAGGGGGCGTCAAGGCAAAAGACTAGGGTAACGAAGGCCATGGTCTCTGTGGAATGATTGCATCAGGAATGAAGATTTTGATTTTATTAAAATTTAATAACGGTGGGTAGAGTAAAACAAAAATAAGTGTTACATGTTAATTTATAAATTAATCAGTGTAGAAATTATCATTTCAAAATTTTTCTCAAATCAGTTTCCTGAGTATCTTGCTCCCAATCAAAGCATCTACAAAGAATTCAAACTCAACAATGCTAGGTTTTTTGGTAAAGATGTATGTCTTGGAAACAACATTCTATCCCAGTATCAGAGAGTTTGTGCAACTTCACCTTAAACAGCCAAGAGAGTCTCTGAAATGTCCATTATTTTTGTGTGCATGTATGAGGCATTACTTTGGTAGGGCTGTAGGTCATTTCAAGAAAGCCACAAATTGCAAACCAAAGACGCTTAATCCAATTTGCAATCTCCAAAGACTACGTCCAAATTGAACAGGACTGCTCAGAGGTCGGATGACTCCTTCTGATCCATCTGCAAGCTCTTCTTATGACAGCAGGTTACGACTGCCCTGTCTCACAGTACGAGACAATGCAAAGGAACTTCTGATGCATGGTAGCCACACCTTTATGATTAATCTGTATGATAACTATGTACAGGTATTTAGTGTGACAGTCATAATGCACTGTTCCGATACCAGTATTAGCATGATATTCTTTCAGCTGTAGTCCAAGTTTTCTTTTTGCCACAAACAAATCTGAAAAAATTTGATCAAATAGCCTGAAATTCCTACCTTCAGCTCCCCTGAGTTATTTTCATCATGAATACTTTCTTCTTGTAGCCCCTTACCAAGAGTGGCTTTTAGCCTTGTTTATGATGCCCTTGCATGAACCTTTGTACCAATAACAAATTCCAACTTGTTCACCAAATATCTGCGAATGAAAATATTTTGGTTTTTTTTGTCGCTGAGAAAAAATGATTAGAAACATTCTTAGAGACTGTGAGAACTGAAATGAACCCGTCGTAATAAAACAAAAAATACAATAGAAGAAAAAAAAGAGAAGAAAAAACCCTGGTTTTTATCTACAGACAGTATTAATGTATCATTTGAATTAGGTGTAAGAAAGCAGTTAACCCCAAACTGCACTGCTCCTGACAAAAAAATCATCGTCTTATCCTTTTTGTTTAACATTTTTTAATCCGATCCCTACATTAAAAGTATTCGATTTATTCATAGAAGTATAAAAACACATAAAATTTGAAACTTGTGAAAACCGAGGGACAGTTGCAACATGAGTGATTTTGGGAAAATTGTGTTGATCTGAATAATAAGAACTAGATGGTGTTGTTTTGAAACAGTAAGAGAGGCACGCAGGTGGCTGGGCCTTGAGTTTTATACATGTTTTGGAACAGCCTTCGTCGCCGCTTGCTACTTGTCCAGAAAGCTCCCATAGAAAGGCTGATTTGCTAATGGAAGTTCTACCCCTTCTGTGTATGTACTGTAATCTTGGCCCAACAGGGATGAAATATCACACCTCTGCTCTTTTTACCACAAAGTTGAGTTGATTGCAAGAACAAATGTTTTCATACAAAGGTGGCCTAGTCCATACAAAATGTACAATATGTACACAGTAGAATATAGACCATGTAACCTGTGACATAAAGTTTACAAAAGAGCTACTACAGAGCTTGGGGTTCCTGCAAGCAAATTTTGAACATCTGAGCCCAATGAAAGAACACATACAATCTGATATTGTAAGGCGATTGCACGGTATAATTTCTATTAACTTTTATTATGAAGTGGAAGGCACATCTCAAAAACTTAATAAGCAGCTATTTTTAGGACTCTTGAATTTATGTGAATGTAAAATTATTGGGGAAAAATGTTAAATTTCACAGATGACTGGCAATGTAGTAGTTTGCCTGCCAGAAAGGCCCTAGAATGTACAAGGTCACTCTTTTTAGTAAACAAAGGACACATTATCTATAAATGCAAAACTAGGTCCCATCCAATTCTGTATGAAGGACTTCTTGCGATCAACAATTTGGAAATTGAATCCCAGAGGCAAGGTCAATACAAAGCAAAATTGAATAAAAAAAACTCATGAAATACATGCAGACACTTCAAAAAACGCAATCACACTTCTAAGTGATTCTCGTTAAAAGCTGCTTAGCATCTAGATGAGGCACAAACACGCTTAGCACATTGTTCATACCACTAACAATAACGACAGACCCTTTAACTATGCAAAGATTGTGGATGACTACGATACTTAGTATGTACACTTGTGTATGTATCATATCATGCTATCAATTAGCGCACCATTCCAGACACATTCCAATAGGATACCAGATACTTATTCCGAAACACGTGTTTCTTCAATGTGGACGGATTTTTATTTAATTTTGTGTGTAGTGAGTAAAGCACACTTCCCTAAAGAAAATCAGAAAGTAGAGGCAAACATTTTAAAGCGGCCCCAAGGCCAAGACCAAAGCAATAGTTGCAATGCCCTGTAAATCTCCATGAAACTCAAGGCATGCATGCATGTGTTACCCTTTAAAAAGAAAGTTCAGACTTACCAGCAATGATAGAAATTCCCTTCAAATTGTGCGTCTAACCACAAATGACTCTCACAACCTCACAGACTTGTTGCAAGGCATGCCATTCAACTGAGTGTGCCACTCTCTGATCATCCCAAAACCCACGCAACACCAACTTTCCCAGGTTTGCAGTTTTAAACACAGTTTTGAGATTCAGCTCGGTGACTATGATGCGAAACCTGATCCAGCATTGATTTTAAACTTGAAAGTGAAACCATCAGACAATGCATTGTCATTTTTAAACTCATTGATCACCCAAGGCAAGATGGTACGATTTCAGAGGTCACTGTGTTCTCCCCAGGGTGCATGCATCAAAGCTAGACTTGCCTCAGCTTAGGCAAGTCTATTGTTTCAATAAAAAAATATATTGCGCTTTGCTGCCTGGTCATCAACTACACAGTAATTATTGACAGTGTTTTATAAAAATGTCCAGTCACCATTGGGGAAATGGTGGATGGTGGAATAGCTCAATGTAAATACAGCGTCTCAAAACGGAATAAAATAATTGGATAGTAATCTCTTAGACAGATCACAAACATTCGTTTGGGGATCTGGGCAACTCTGTTCCACCTGTCGATGGATGGGCAGTCAGCCGGGTCCCCGACTTGACCCGAACGCAAAAAGTACAGCTTTATTTCTCCTGGGCGATGAAAAAGAAGCATTGTCATTTCGCAGAGCGATAACTCACAACCGGTCAATTGTTCTTTCTTGTCTTTGGGCTGTCAGAGAGTGAGTGACATGTACACTGGTATAGTCATTGTCACGGCCGTAACACTGTCTTAATCCATCTACGCTCGACTGCGGGCTAGGTGCCCGTGGGGGGAGATAGAATGGGGGGAGGGAATATAATTCAGCGGTTGTATGAATCACAAAGTTGACGCTGATAAGACCTTGTTAGTTTGGGCTTTAAATTGATACGGACATGTTTTCCATAGATTTAAGCTACTCAAAGATCCTACTTTAATTAATTTTCATCCTTAAAGATACTTTTATGAGGCTCACATTCATCACAAGAAAACCATCTTTCTTTTCCAATATACAAGTCTATTAGAATTATAGTGAGGCTTGAGTGTTTAAAGACTGGTGCCTTTCAGATGCCTATCATCTGCAGATGATTACGATTGGCGGAAAAGGGTACAAGACAAGGAAATCATCCAGTTACATCATTTAATCTGACTCTCAGTGGTTTACTATAAAAAAAGGCAACAAAATCCTAACCAGTACCAAAACATGAAACATTTTACTTTTGCAACATCACTTTTTTCCCCCAAGAGCTGTTATTTTACCGAAGCCAGAGAGATAATTTGACAAATCCATTGACAAGTCCGTATTTTTGTTATGTAAAAAGCAACACATATTTAGTTTAATTTGACTTGTCACTGATAGTGACTTTGCATGATTTTGATGCCACCAACAGGCACTGACATATCTAGGCTTCTGCATTGCTTGTTCTGGATCTAAACCGTTGTGTTTGTGAGTCACCAACCAGCGAAGCAATGGTCAATCACCCACAAGTTCATTCTTACATAGGATTGGCATTGTTCAAAATCACTCACGATAAAAAATTTGCTTGAGTCGAAAAGTTCATAAAAAATTCAGGGTATTTATTTTCGAACCATAATGAAATATGCTGCAATGTTCAACAGTCATAAAGATAATTTCTGCATATTTTAATATCTTTGGAATAGGGATATGTTTCAAGATAAAGCTTCAGGCTGTGCATGGTGGAACAAATACTAAGTAAGGTTGGTTTGCGGTGAAAAGCAAAAATTGTGTAATTCTTCACCTGAATTCTGGTCCCTTTTGATCATTAAACAATAAATTTAAGGAAATTTAAGTACTCTTTGTATTGAGTCTAATTTCATCCAAGCTCAGGCCTGATACTCCATGGAGGCAACAAAGGCAATTGCCTCCATGCCTGCCCTGGTGCCCTTAAAATGCTCAAATAGAAAATTACAATTTCCTCATAGAGAAAATGCCTTGGTGCCCTTGCCCTTTCAAAATCGAAGCATACAGGCCTGCAAGCTTGTCACTTCAAATGTCAGGCAAACTGGCCTTTCATATATGGACACAACTGTAGGAAGGAGAGGGAGGGGGCAATTATCCTCAGTGATTTATCAAATGTGACCAGTGGTGACACACAGGGGTACAGATTAAACCCCTCAACAAGGGACTGTAGCCAAAAGATTGTTTCAAAGTGATGGTGCAGCCCTGGTCATGGCTTGAAACTGACACTGCACCGCAGGCCAGAGACCGGTGATTTTAGTATAGGGCCAGTAAACTTATGACTAGACAAGTCCGACTGTCTGGTTTTTGCCTAAATTGAATAATATACCTGACCGTGTAATAATATCTTGAACAATAAAAGTTGATAAGGATTTGAACTGCCTCTAGCTACAGGGCAGTCTCAGTGGTTTAGATGGTAATACATTTGCTCTAGATTGGCAAAGGTCATGGGTTCGAATCCTACTGGAGTAATAAGTGTTTTTTCTTCACATAAGTCAGGAAGCTACTGAGTAAACAGTGCTTACACACAAAAGCTAAAACCAAATAGTATTGCAAATTTAACATCTATGTTTCACCTGGTGACCTCAAATTTGATTTGTTTTTCTTCTCAATTCTCCATCAAGCTTTGAAGAATGTATAGTACCAATATGAGACAAATGAAGACAAAAAATTCTTATGCCTCTCCAAATTAAAACAGTTTACTAAAATAATGAAGCGAAACGTTTGAGCTACAAGCCTACCGGTCTTGTGGATTTTCCCACCAAATTCAAACCATGTTGGTATTCCAAAACCAAAGGGACAAGTATCAGGTTCATGTTAAAAGCATCAAAATTTAAATGTCTTTAAAATTCATTTTATTGTTCTGTTGTAATTATTTAAGCTGCTAAATGTAGCTTTCCGAAAATAACCAACTAGTGTTCCCTTTTAACTTCAAAGGTCATACAACCATGAAAATGAAAGCCATTTGTGCATGTGTAATTTTCACATGTAGATTTATTTTTAGTTTCTATTTGTAAAACACACCTCATTGCAGCAGACCATTCTTGGCACCTAAAACAATTTCACTCTCGGTCGAGGGTACATTGTTTCTCTTCGACGACACCAATGACTCATGGGGTAATCTCTAATGTTGTAACCCAATATTTTTTAATTGTGAAACTTCACCTTGTGACTTTTTACTCACACAGCGACTCCACAGACCTGGGGATTTTGTTGTCCTGGGCTTGCGAAATTTACTGGGAGAGCAAAAATACAGCGTGGGACCAGTCACAAACTATTAACAATGGTATTTTTGCTTGTGACCTGTTGTGGGTAAGCAAGGTTTAATTTACTAAAAAATAAATTTGTAGATTTGTACAGTGACTCATAAAAGCAGTCAAACTTCTGTTTAAAAATGGAAAAACAGTTCTGTAAAACATTTGACATGCTTCAGAGGTTCCTTTGTAGTACCCCTTTTTTATTTGAGAATAGACAAGAACTTCAATATCTTACCAGTGATTTTATTTTTGTAAAATTACATCAAGTGAGGCATCTTTTGCTTTATTTTATTTTCCAATATTTAAGAAACTGGTAAATTTTCCAATCTTTAAGAAACTGGTAAATATTTTCTTAAAACAATTTATGTTGTGGTTGCACAGACATTGCGAGCTTGCTGTCTCACATTCGTGCGTATGATTATGAACAGTTACACCCCTATGTTCCACTATGATTCTACACCCACATAATTCTACACCTCTATGTTCCAATTCCCCATAGTGCATTTTCCTAATCTAAACCCTAACCCCAACTGGGTTGTTCCAGAGAAAAAGTCTGATGATTTACATCAGCAGAGTTTTAAAATCGCCACAAGTTTTTTTTCTTTGGAACATAGGGTTGTCAATGTCAGAACATCAATAGGTTTTCTGAATATAGAGCAGTCACCCATATGCAGTCACTGTTTGTATGAACATGTAGTCTAGGTACATGTATGTAAGTATTTAAACTCTGTCGAGAATCGCAACTATCACCCCAATGAGAACATGTACAACGGATTAATCCAAATCATTGCATGATTATAATCGTCATTGTTAACATTGATTAATAGTAACGCAGCTCTTGTACATTACCCAGTACATGTGTTCACCACGTACGTCTAATCAATGCAATATATTCAGACAATGAATGAGGTTATCAAACGAGCCACAAGGAAAACTGCTGTGACGCTTGGAAGTGAAAACAGACAAACTGAAACTAAATTCTAAAACGTGAAGTACAGGTATGAGAGTCACAAGACGACAAGAACTGCCAAAACATAAAATGCGCACAATAGCCTACATTGTAATGCTGATAAAAAGAACACGGAATGACTTCTTAAGGGGAAAAACTACATTATATGAACACCAGATCAACCAAAGTTCCTGTTAGTGAGTATAAGTGTGTATGGTGCAATTAATAGTCTTTCCCATAAAAATTGTATTGGAAAGGCTGTTTGCATAACATGCTAATTACTTTCTAGCACGCGTACAGACAACAGTGGTTGGCAAAGGGCCCGAGGCCATGGAGTTGTGCACTAGGCTGACGCACAAATGCATATGCGTCACATCACCGCGCACCCCATACAAAACAACGCCATGTTCCCTCAACTTGCCCACTACTCCACTAGTGTGCACGTGCAATGTGCAACTTACATAAATCATGACATTAATTAACAAAGGTCATATAAATCCAGAGGTAATGTAGTAGGTTGGACTCAATTAACTTTTTTATCACTCCAAAGTTCAACAATGAGACATAACATTAACAAACATTATTAGTTCGTCAAACTTCCCTAAACATAAAGAAGAAGTTCCGTTCCGGGTTTGATACTGAACTGGTGAACAGTGTACGTGACATTTCAAAATACTGATACTGATTGTGTTTATCATTACTCAGCACATAAAATTATCAACAATCGCTTTTAGGGTCCAACCACTCATTTACATTCAATGCTCCTTCCATTGAGAGTGTAAAGCAATTGTGTACAAAAGACAAGAGGTGTCATAGTCACACCATAGTGTAAATAAGGAGCATACCTGTGGTGTACCAATTATACATAATACCAAGCAACCCCAGACCTACCCAATGCCGCTAATAAAGCTATAGTATTGTTCCTTTATAACTCAATGTAAATGAAGGTTTTTGAATCCATGTACTTGTACATGGCCCCTCCAGCTCATCCCAATGATATGCAAATGGACATAATAACCGAGAATGAGTGTCAACAATGACATCATTTGAGGAAGGAGAGAGCAGTTGGCAGCTTAGCGTTCACACCCATATAAGGCTAGAACAGATTATTTTTAAAGGCTGTGCAAACTGATTGAACAACAGAAAGCAGCAGGCTCATATAAGAAGTCAAAGTCAAAGATCTGCAAATTTGAGTCACAGTCTTTAAAAGAAATCCCAAATGCAGCAAGGGAATACTTGGCACGAGATGGAGAGAATCCATTCATAAAATGAAGCCCTCCCCCTCCTGTTTATATGCAAAATAAGCTGTGCACGTCATACCCAAGAAAATCTCGTTAAATGTAGGCCGATATAAAGCTTAAAATTAATACAATACACAGTCATCAATTATCATCATGTGTTTAATTGTAAGGGGATTTCAACTAGACCTTGTTTTTTATTGAAGCATTTTTGTTGTTACAAAAACAAATATATTTCTCTATCTAGGATGTTTTGACCCAAAAAGCTTCAGTAGGTAAACCTAAGAAAGTAGGGCTTGTTTGAAATTAAACAAGCCCTACTTCACAAACTTGTGAAGGTACTAGCCCTTTATTACTATAGACTCTGGTCAGTGGTCCAGTGGGTAGTTCAGAGCCAAACATGCAAATATATCAGCAACCACTTTTATCAATGGTCAATTGCAACTGAGAATAACAACAACTTTTCTGTTTTATAATACTGATTCCTGGAAGCTGTGTAGGCCCTAAATGTATTTTCAAATCCTGTAACTTTAGATTAATGATGAGCAATGGGCAAGCAATAAGGTTCTTTAGGACAATCAAACCCCACGATTTAGGCCCACGGAGACAAGGCAACAAGGTTCTGGGAAACTGAAAGTAGGCTCCAGTCAGGGGGAAGACAATGCGCCCACAGTGGCTGGTATCACCCTCACGTACAGATGAATCATCACTTATTATGTATACCAAAGCAAAGAATTGAAGGGGCACCAGGAGGTATGATTATCCAACAGCCACGTGGACAAAAGACAACAGGGTTGCGTGCCAAAAAACACTGGGTTCACACTAAACAAACCCTTGACACGTTTTCCCTGGGTGCATGAGATTGAGTGGGGAAAGAAAAACACTCTTCAAAACTGTATGGTCATACAAGAATTTGCAAGAAGGTACTTCCTGAATCTGCCTAAATTGATGGGTGCACTTGAACTCTTCACTACTTCAGATTTTGTTATCAAAATATGAGGCACTCCTTGAGGATTGTGTCAAATCCTATTTAACCAATTCTCTGTCTCTATATGGGTGCTGAAAATATAACGGGTCTTCCATGATTGTGCTTGGATTCTTACCTCCATAACACTAAGCATGGAAGCAAGAAAGGAAGATCTTCCAACATGATTGCCATCTTACATTGTAGGCCTTTGTATTTGTAACGGGGCTTTTGTTTCACCAGTACAAACTTCCAATCTTTCACCAGTACAAACTTCCAATAATTATAATCCCGATTAATCAGTATCATCATGCACCGATGTGTATAAAAGCACTTAAACTCAGTACTTTTTCTATAGCTGTGAAAAAAATCCACATGCAAATCACTCGGGTTGGAAGTTGCCCGTGTTTTTTTTTTTTACAGAACTTGGGAAAGGACTGAGTATACAGTGCTTTATACTTCAGTGTAAGGGTAAAGTTATATTCTTTATCCCCAATGCAGAACTAAAATCTATCAGAAAGAAATAGTTCAAACAGTCAAAGATAAGATTTAGTTGTCCAGCAACAATATTAAATATAGCCCAAAGTACACAACGTTCAATAATAGTTTCCTAATCACACCACCTCACAAATTTAGGTCAGCAATGAACAAGTCTACCATTATTTTCCATCCAGCGTCGATTTGGATGGGTGGGTTTTGTACTGAAAGTTAAAACAAGATGGACGAAGAAGAGTGATGAAGGCCCAATTACCCATCCAGGATGAGCCTCATCAGTCACGGCCGAGAGCCGATCATCGTGTGGACTGGATAGGGAGTGCAATTGAGTCAGCGATTTATCACTGCTATAGAAGTTTTGAAAGGGGGGTTATGCCATCTAATAAGCTGCAGTCTTCTGCAGTGATGTCATACATCATAATTACTTGTGATGTCAAGCTATCAGATACTTCTCTGGAAACCATTTAGAGTTGCTTTGTCCCTTGCGTGCTGAACAAACGCTTGTGGATTAACGGGAATTGCTCAGACAATGTCACGATCAACTTAAATGGAAAAAGAGTGGCCCTGTATGTAGAAACGTCCCTCTGCCAACTGACACGAGTCTTAAAACTGCTTCAGTTAGATCTATCTTCATACATTTTTGTTGTTGAAAAGCTTTGTGTTTTAGTACAAAAAGCCGATGATGATTCAGAGTCGAAGAATGGGTTTTGATTCCAGAGGAGTTTGCACACAGGGTACATAGTTTGTGTCTTTGTGTGCCATATTTAAAGAGATTTTATTACCTTCTCGTAAAATTAAAGTTGTTTCCCCTCACTTTATGCAAGTTTCACAAAGGACTGTTAAATCTTTGTTATTACTTAAAATACAGGCAAAGGAATTTATTTCTATGACTGCTACAAATGAACAAACGTGAACAATACAGAGGCCACAGACACTGTTTCCTCTGGTGACCTGGTCTTGGCTTTGGTGTCCTAAACACAGTTTCAAATATCTTTATTCACTAAAACTAAAGGCTCTTTTTCTCAAAAAAAAGTTGCCTTACCTTTTACAGAAATGTAAGCCCAGACCTGGGACCAACCTCATGAATACTCAGTACTTGTACACTTGTACTCATTATACTCGATGTCGCTGCCCAACTCACCTGAATCAATTACTCAGCCACCCAAATACTACGCAAACCCACTAGAACTCGGCAAATACTCAAATGAAAAGTACTAGACAACCACACATTGGTAAAAAGTTTGATGAATCTGAGCCCTGTACCCTTTTTTTAAGAACTGTACAATGTAAGAAAAGCAGTCTCATCCTCAATATGCATTGCAGCTACTTTCATCTTTAAAATTGTGCATGTTTACATAAAACCAAATCACAGAAATTCACCAAGAAGAAGAATACCACTTTGGGGATGTTTCATTCACAGACCCTGCTCTAATTTCTCAAACATTGACTCACTGCCCTGTTGGAACAAAATCAATTTGCTAAGGTGTCCCAGCGGTATTATCAATCTAAACCAGGCTGTCATTCAATATAAAATATTGCTTCTCTTCCTTCCTGAAAGAAGAGAGAGCTCAGTTTCCCCCATCCCTTGTTGATTCGTCTTAAACACCAAACAAGAATGATGTCATGCTATTGTTTGACTTTCAGGAAGAGGACAGGACTTCACATGACACTAAACACAGGCAGACTGGCCACAATTTGCTCGGATCCATTTCAATCGCGGCTAGTTTTACATGCTGTTGCGAGATTCTTCAAATTCCCAATGCATCTCTCATACTAAGGAAATAAACAAATTTCCTTGAAACAAAGTCTGGGGTACTAGATATGGGTGATTTTGAGCTTGGCATGGGAAGTGTTGCTTGACACTAGATTGGCTTCCCTGGGAATTCCTGCAAGTTCATTAGCGGGGTATAAAGTGTTTATTTTTGTTTCCTTTCAATCTTCAAAATCGCAATCCGAGAGAAAAAGGGCTTTGCAAGTGTACTCCGTGAACACAAATTAAAACTTGATTTATTGGAAAAAAGGTGTTTACAACATGTCTTACAACATGTCTCAAAACAAGTTGTAAACAAAGTCATTGCAACTGAATGAGCATCAATTATTTCCACTCATGCATAGAGTATTGAGTTATGCACAAAATTATAATGTAGTACCACTAATTAGAATAACAAATTTCAGCAACATTTATTTGAAAATTTTTCCCTAAACTGTGACAAATTTTACCAAACACCATACTGAAAAATTTTTCCCTAAACTGTGACAAATTTTACCAAACACCATACTGAAAAATAAGGTAGTTTTTTAAAAACAAGCTTATTATACAAATTATGTCAGTATGAAGGAATAACATTTCTAAAAAAGTTCCGTGATTACTCTCATTTTGCAAACTGTTTTCTTCAGTGAATCACTAGATTAGCTTAAAAAATGAGCAGAAAATTGTGTAAACACAATTCTTATCAAAACACTCCAATTTTCCAGGTCTGGTTGAAACTTCAAGTTTGCATTAACAAAATTGGTCCCCAGGAATACCCTCATTTCATTGTACTTCAATTTAATAGAGAGTTCCATTCCAAACACCTTGCTTGCAGTATTGCTCGATACTTCTTTATTCGATGGTTGGGGGGGGGGGGGGGGGAGGAGGGGGAGTACAGAGTCCACAGTCTTCTCTGTGTTTCCAGTGATTGACAAGACAACAATTGCGGCAAAGGATACAACGTAATGAGCAGCCCACGGCAACAAGATGCCGTGGGGGCTGGGCGATTGTTGTACCAATCACTCATTATGAAAATGATTTTAATAACGTTGGATGACTCATAACGCCATAGCATGACAATCAACATACATGTATGACAGGCTCTTGTACATGTATGTACGTGGACACACAGATGTCCAACACGCCACGTTTTCGATCACTAAGCTCTGGCTATCTTTGGAAACAGTGTGTTATTCATATCAATTAAAAAGTTCAGCCTGTACACTGGCAATGCTTCACAATAATAAGTACTAATTACTTAACAGATTCCACACTATATACCTACATGTACAGGGAATTCTGTCATCTATTGTTTTCGACATTTAATTATTTCACAACCTATCGAAGCGTATTTTAAAATTCTGTCCACGGTCATCAGAATTGTTTTTTTTTCCCACATGAAGACTAGAAAATCCATACTAAGAAGAAAATCTGATTAGCTTAATTTGTTTCACTTGGGTAAGCATGGATTTATCACCTACAATTGTATATTGATATGTAGACACGTGAAACTAGGCCAAGACATCTTTTAATTTGCATGAATTACAAGCCAATAATAAGATTGTCAATTCTCTACGGGTAGTTTACGTCTCCTTAAAAGACTTTTTAAGACACTCTCGAGGAGTACAGCGCAGGCAAGAAATGTTTAAAGGCACTGGACACTATTGTAATTTGTCAAAAGCCAGTCTTCTCACGTGGTGTATCTCAACATATTAGCAAACCTGTGAAAATTTGGACTCAATTGGTCGTTGAAATTACGAGAGAATAATGGAAGGAAAAACACCCTTGTCGCACAAGTTGCGTGCTTTTAGATGCTTGAATTTGAGACCTCAACTGAGGGTTTCAAATTCAATTCAAATATTTTTATGAGAAAATACTTCTTTCGCAAAAACTATGTTTCTTCATAGGGAGCTGTTTCTCACAGTGTTTTATACTATTTACAGCTCTCCATTGCTTGTTTATTGCTCCATGTTGTTACCAAGTAAGTTTTTATGCTAGCATTTACTTTGAGTAATTACAATAAGTGTCCAGTACTTTTTAAAAGGCTTTTATTTTTACGAGGCTGTTTTTGAGTTATAAGAGGCACAATGTAGCAGTCATTCTACTGTCTTCACTCCTTCATTGCCTTAAATTTGGCTGATTTAAACAACAGCCTGTGCCACTTTTTGTTTTTTTTATCAATCTTTTTCCCTATCACAGTTAATAGACTCGTGAAGGAAGGATTAGGAAGCGTTCTGCGCACTTTAACAGAACACAACATTCAAATACGCGTAAGCCTTGGGACTTTCATTCTCTCATAATAATAATACTGGGTTCTTAATACTTCGCTTTATCGCAACCCTAGGGCTTCTGAAGGTGCTTGCAATTGTTTTTTTAAACAGGATCAGCAGAGCTCGCTTTGCATATGAACTATCTTCTATGGTTTTCAAGGTGCTGCGGCGCATTCAGCAGCCACTGCCAGGGCCAGGAATCTCATTTTATCAGAAAGGGGCAAGGCCAGTCATATTGCAACCTTAAACTCCGTGGGAAACTTCAGTGCACAGGGGCAACCAGGCCAAGACCAGGGCAACAAAGGCCATTTCCTCCATGTTATTCCAGGCCTGTTCACCATGCTGTCCTCATCATTGTCAAGTTCCCTGCGTGCCACACCAATAATGTCCACTAATTATCATGTTAACAAAAAGGGACCAGACTATTTGGTCCCTCGCAGCCTCAGTTTGGTTACATTGACTTGAATTGCGCAAGATGGCTGCCAACAACGATAATAACCAGTGTGTATTCATGAGCTGACCAACCCACAAGGGAGATGATCGCTGTATTCAATTATCAAGTGCAAATTACATGTATACACAAGCCTATCAGCACTTGCAAATAAAAAACCTCCATACAATTAATTTCCAGAAGGTTTGAGGAGGGGGGGGGTTGGGAAAGATGAGTCACCAGAAGTGGACACAGGGGTGACCGTTCAATGATGACCATTAGACAATATTCATAAACCAGCTGGAGTGGAATTAATAATACATGGTTTCCACTAGTGATTAATTTTATCACATCCAGACTTTTAAAGTAGTGCAGCATCTTGCACTGTTTTTGGACAGAATTTCCACCACACCCAAAGTAAAAACTTATAACGATTTCCCAAGTAAATACTTAAAAAAATGTCTACACCCAAAATTTGTCAGGAAATTTATTTATAACCAGAGCCTAATTTCATAGAGCCGTTTGCAGAAAATGTTGCATAACATTTTTCTGCTTTTAATAGCAGAAAAGAGCAGAATACCAAATGGTATGTGATATGCATTTTGGCTAGTTACCATATTCTGGTAATCACAATTTTGTTGTGCTTAGCCACTTTTTGTGCTTTTAAAAGCAGCTCTGTAAAACAGAGCCCTGAATTGACTTGGTTGTTTGTTTCTTGATGATAAATTAGCTGGTAAGTTTTAAAGGAATGGCAAAAATACAACTGAAAATGCCCTATAGGAAAAGCTACATGTTTCTTGCACATCACCCCAAAAAACCCGAGCTTAGAAACTACTACACACGTCACTGAAATGCCTGCAATCGATACTCGCAGTATTCAAACACACACAGTGTACAGCTTGTCAAGATGAACCCATGCCCTCGTGGCCTGTACATTGTAACCTATGAGTCATCATTTGCGTTGGTCAATTTAATAATATTATCAGACCACTGGCTAAACTGCTAGATATCCTGACATGTACTATGGCCGTGTACATGTGCTTGCACAGTTCTATTACAATTTTTCATACAGTGAGTATAGTGTAGTTTAGTTTGCCAGATCTGAATTTACAGCTACAGCTACGGCTACAGCTGGATCGCTGAATTATCAGGCGTAGCAGAATAGGATGTCCTAAGCAACGTCCTTAGCAACAGTCGCAGCCGTAGTAGCCATACATTTACTGATATGTGTAAAGCATATCTCACTGTACTGTATCTGTGCGCACTGTATTTTTGGCCACAAAATTTTATGAGAAATTTAGTCTTTGCTGAAACATACAAAAATAACGCATTTCAGTAAGTGATTTCTCTCTAAACTACAGTGCATTGTGCCATTCAATGTCGATACACAACCATGATCACGGACAAGAAGTAGATAAACATCTAAAAGTGTAATAAATTATATGTGGCCATCATACAAGTTTTACTGATTAAGGGATTACTGTCTGTACTGAAAGGTATGGTCATCTGGGGTTATGATCTTGACCAAAACAAAGAAGTAATTTCAGTCTGGAAAGAATGCCTTTTAAATGTATGTAATAGTAGTAATATCTTGCAAAATAATGTATAGTTGTTCTCATTGATTTCTAAGCAGGGCAAACAAAATTGAATCTCCACAGACCGTCTTTTGCGACTTTTGGAGATTCAATTTTCGTGATGTCTATGTTTGTGAATGCTACAGCCAGAGATGCAGTTGGTACCTGCTGTCACCTCGCTCGGATGAATTTTATATTCTTGGTGAAAACATCTTCTTCAAAAAGTAGACAATGTACGAATCAGCTTAAACTTTCATAAATGAATTTTTTGTCTTTCTTGATAATTTTGCCTATAAATCATCGTTACATTGACAAAATTTCAATCTATCAGAGACCCTACCTTTAAACATCAGGCATAAATTCATGCCATGTGTGCATTCAAATCCCTTCCTTTCTGTTCTTCTTTAACAGTATAAGGTGACTCTTCTAATTCAAACGTTAACACTCTCTTGAAAATGAAGTTATCAATCAAGTGAGTAATGAAGTCTTTTTATGGGATTTAACTTTACACCTAGTACTTACAATTGTACATTATTTTGTCATGTCACCATTCTTTGCAAAACTTTCAACCAATTTAGGTCCAAAGTGCTGCGAAAAGGAAGTTAGCAATTGGTTAAACGTCTCTTCCTCTGTGGCAAGACATTCATCAAGTGCTCCATCAACTTCTCAATGTTCAAGTCTAGAGCTTCATGAATCCCAAGTCCAAATATTTTGATATGGTCTACGACAAAACATAACTGACAATATAATTTTTACAGCCCGAACTTCCGATTTTCTAGAAGTGAATTTGACTCAGAATAGGTCTGACAGCTGGGGGTTATTGAAGCTCTGAGCTAACAACCATCAAAACAAAAAGTTAAGAATGGTTTTCATTACTATGGACTCAAGTGCAGTCTGGAACAAAACACAAATATACCCAGGAACAATCTTGGATAGAATCAAATATAAACACTTTTTACATCTGCTCAGCGATGAAACATTGTCAATCCCCAGGAGCCCAATGTGAACCATTATCACTTAGAAAGTAAATTGGTTGTTCTACTCCTCTTTTAGTCTTCAGTCTAAAAAAACAAATAAATTTCATTGAGGAAGTAGACAATGCCTTATACCATTTTTAACATCAGGAGAAGTTCGCTACAAATAAGTGAACAATCTGCCTTACCATATAGCAAAACAATGTACTTCACAAACATTTTGCCTAACTACTATAGCACTCATTGCGCACAAATCATGTTTAGTCTAAATATTGTGCTTGTTGAAACATTTCTGGACAAAGTCAGTCCTTGCAAGTACATTGTATTGTACCAGCCTACATGTAGTTCCATATCAGACTTTGCATAATTTTCAAATTGCCAATCTATCACAGACTTTTTTAGTACACTGATAGTACCCGCCATCAAACACAGCGAGGAGACATTGTGTGCAGCATGACAACCATTTCTTTTCTCATCACCCACGCCACTTTGTCAAACGGAAAGGCAGGATTGATTACTAGATTAGTTGCCTATTAATGCAAAGTTTGTCCACGATATTAAGCCCATGGTGCATAAATCAAGATTCACAAGGCAGCTGATGAACAACTACATGGTACAAGCAACCCTGGATAGCTCATTACCTAGTCATGTACTGCGTACATTGTAGATGAGCTGTCCAATCAAGTTCCGTTCAAAACTAATGAATGAAGAGTCCAGGCATTACAGTTCTCCCCATGCACAAGCTAGCATACCAGCCCGATTTGTACAGTTTTTATGTTTTTTAAAACATTAAAATTGTAGTTTTAAGATATTTGTAAAAACCATTTATAAGTAAAACCATTAAAAAAAATGTTCCAGATAGAGATCTAAAATCCACCTCCAGTAAAAAAACATTTCTAAGACCTTAATGTGCTTGGTCAAGAATGCCTCACAAGTTTTGAAAAATCCTGGGGAGAACCGTGGGCCGGTGCAGAAACAATTCATTCATTTATTTATTTTTATTTATTATTTATTTAGTTTTTTTGTTTGTTTTTTGGGGGGGGGACACACAGTGATTTATTTTTTAAGGCAAATTTATGCTCGGTACAGAAACCAAGATTTTTAATTGCTCAATAGGCCTACCAGTTATAAACACTCCATTTACAGTGGTCTACTGGCCAAGTGCAAATAAAAAACCTAAGAACCATTCAGAACTCACTCCAACTAGTCTGGCTGGCTAGTTCAGAGTTGAAAAGCATCCCAATTCAATATGAACTAGTGAACAAGAACACGGAGTTCAAGTGAAATGACAAGCTACCCGGTCCTTCTTCCCAGTTACTAAAAAAGTAAAGGACAAACCCTGAAACAACATCTGTAATTCAAATTCACTCTTGAGTCTATTTAGGAAGTTATTCCACTGTTGAACCAGCTAATGAAATCTATCAAGCAAAACTTCCCAAAGTTCTGAGTCAACGTTTCAGGGCGTCTGTGTGTGTACCCCGTCTTTCTACAACTCGCAGTCCAAATGATGACACGAGTTGAAAAAAGGAACGGGCAATTGAATTTCCTTTTTACATTTGAGGATAAACCCGAGCAGGATGAGATAATTGCGTTAGCTTCATGGATCCTCTTTCTTATTCTCTCGCAAATCTTTCGGACTTTGGTGAGATGGCCTTGTTCGGTCTGACAAAACAGGGAACTCTCATCTGAGGATTTGTATTCAGGGATTTGTAAGATTAATACCCTTAAATCACTTTGATTAACTGATAAGATACAAAAGGGAAGAGCCAAGGAATTCCCCACTTCTACCCAGGCTATGTGTTTATTGTGGAAGTACAGCAACTACATTATCAACAAACAGTGTGCAATGAAACCTTAGGGCAAGGCACAAAGATCAGGGTCCACTTTCGCAGCGCTTGTGTTAAAAACACAAAAAGCAGCTAAGCACAAAACAATTAAGCTTATTCCATAATAAGGTTACCGGGTAGAACACCATCTCACATGTGCCATCTGTGACTGGTACCCTACACGTTTTTGCTCAGCAGCGAACTTTTTTAAAGCAACTGAGCAAAGTTATGACATTGGACCCAGCTGAATTAAACAAGTTTTCCAGTCACATCACACTCACAGCAATAAATCCGCAGAGACCAATAAGGAAACATCAAATCAAAACTGAAAGTCAGGTTATTATTTTTAACTAGTTCCTATTATCTTAAGACGCCCACAAATGAAACTGCACATTCACAAAGTACCATACCATGGTTAAAATACGAAAGTGAACTAACACTGTGCTCATGATACAATCACAAAAAGATCTGTATAAGTCACATTTTAATCATAATTCTTAGCAATTCAAAATAACTTCATATTACAATTCAAGGATAGCCAGCATTGCCGTTAACAAATCCTATTAATGTACATTGTAGACGTGGCTACCTAAAAAATCAACGGATGCAGCAGGAAATACTCTTTGGTGAAAACAAAATTATTAACCAGTTTCCAATTCACAATGGGCAACTTCAAATTTGTCTCCTCTTACCTTGTTCTGCTCAAGCCTTCTCTTCACGATCTTTGAGCATCCAACATTGACCGAGTTGACAACGTGGGAAGTATTATACTCCAAGAAAGATCTGCTATCAATCAGCAGAGTTTTCTCCGAACTCCCGCTGTGAAGAAGCTCAGCGAGTAGACCCGGTGGCAGCATGCGTGTCCACCCACAGATAGGGGGTACCCTACAGTTCATTTTACGTATTGGTGTCTTGAAAGGATGGGCTACAGGTACATCTAATACTAGATGCATGAATGCTGCTTTGTGATTGGTCCTTTGGTGAGGAATGGAGGATGGAGATCACGACGGAGGTGATTGTGCTCTTCATGGGTTGGGTTCTGTCTTTCTTTGTGGCTGGTTGAATTGCGTTTGAGCTTTCAAAAGATTTCTCAGTAAAAAAATCTCCACTTTCACTCAATTTGTATCTCTTGTTACTTACACTTAGCTTTTACACAGTACTTTGGACTAACTCATGACCAGACTTAAGTTAAACTCCTTTTCGAACCCTTCAACTGGTTATAACCCGTTTCCATCCAGCAGAAACTGGTTTCTTCTTGTTTTGTCTGTAAAGCAAACCACAGGAAAACCAGATTACAATAAACAGTTCAATATTGTTATTATTATGAACTGTGTAGTCTTCTTTTTTGCATAACATACCACACACAAACAAACACCTTTTTTTTCTTTTTTTTTTAAATTGGTACCAACACACATTACCTCTAGCTATATTGGTTCATTTTTCGAAGAAAAAAAATCAGATGTAATTGCACAATATGTTGTCAGTGGTGAGGTCATTGAAATTAAAATTAACCTAAAGCCAACAGATTGTTTTTATATATTTTTTTTCTGAAGCCATGACTATATTTAGCCAGTGAGCTTGCCTCTACATGTAACAAGGCATTATTTGATGAGTCACTTGGCAGTGCGCGGCTGCTATGCAACGACCAGCTCGAGGTCCAACATGTACGGCCATCAGTGAACACACAACTATAATACAATCTAGTGAAATCCTGCCTCGGTCAATAGCAGATCAGAGAGGGTCAGTTTCTCTAGCTGAAAAACAAAAAATCAATTTTTTTTTTTACCTGATGGAGTTTTAATATTTTCTTGGAAAATTTATGCTGTTACTGCACAGGGTAGGGGTTCTAGGATCTGCGCAGGTGTACCACTGTTCATTAATTATATGGATGCTGTTTTTCATAACATAATAACAGCAAAATTGGAAGCGTGAATGTATTTAAAACTGACTTACTGGAAAATTAATGTCTGCAAGAAAGCCTTAACAATTATCGAATATGGTTTTGTGCTGAAGAATATAAATATTTGTGTCAGATAGTTGAACTCGGATAACTTACAAAATTTAAGTGGAGGGGCTGAAAAAGCCATGGTTTTTGACCAGTAAGGGAGGCTAAAAAAGCCATGGTTTTTGTCCAGATCATTGTGGTCATTATTTCATAAAGCAACTGCTGTAGTGCCCTGTGCTTTTGCTGTGGTGCCCTGTGGTATGTTCCTGTGTACAGGTTAAGATTTTCCTGTGCCCCGGCCCTTCAACAAGAGCAAAGTTCAAGGCTTAAGCGTAATATACTTTTTTTTTAAATAAAAACTGTAAATTTAAACTATTTATTCTGATCAGCGCCTAATCAGGGATTTGTTATGAGTTATCCAATGAGCAGTGGAATCTTTTAATAACACATGTGCTGGTATCACATTGTGAAGAGTAGAGAAGAAATTCCAGGGAAGACGATAGAAAGTTCAAAGTCAGCATGGAGCCCTGTCAGCGCCAGAAGATGGAAGAGTACCAAGGGAATACGGCATTAGTTTTTTTATGAATTGAGAAAATTGCGATGGTATCGAGGAATGATTTACATTAGTTGCCATGTCATACAGTTGCTGCATATTTTGAAGAATGACAGAGTAACTATATGATATATCTTGTTAAAAATATTGCATACAACTTGGCAAACAGAAATTTTGCAACTTGGCAAACACAAATTTTGCAAAAACAGGAATGGCCAATAGCACATCACTTAATTACGATTTTCACTTGTTTATGAAGGAAGAAAATGAAGGATATAGTTTATTATAGTTTTATAGAAATTAATTTATGTAATTTCTACCTCCATTAAGTCTAATCCAGGAACTATGAGGTTCTTTCTGCTTGTCTCCACGATAATGGGACAAACCTCATAGTTCTACTTAGGACTAGGAGTAGGCCCTACATCCATTTGTTGGGAGGCCTATGATTAAATGTGCATGACAAATAAATAAAAGAGATGACACAACAAACATCAATTTTTTTCCAAACTCGCCTAGTTCTAGTTTATTTATTTTGCATTGACATTCCTTCAAAACCAACTAGCACGCTATGATTTATATAATAATACATGTAATGATCTAAAATGTGATTGTGTGTTTGTGGTTGTAGACCTCAAAAATTGAAAATACTAACTAATAATCGCCATTTGAATAGGGATTTTTTTAAATGGCCAATTTCACTTACATTTTTACAATATCTTTTTTCAAAACACCACCGACCTTTTCTATACTACCTTCAATCCAATCCATGAACTACTAAACTAGTCTGCCATACTTATGGACGAAGGGTCAAACACCGAATTCAGTATTTGTATGTGTGGCAGAATACGTGTGCACTTAATTTATAAACCACAGAATAAAAAAGGCACACCACGACCAGCTGTTTCTGCCACAGTTTAGAGTGCCGCACATTCGCCGATCGTCTGCTGCATGCACGAACAGCAGTGCAATGGCAATGCAGTAAGGCAACGTACGTAGTGATAACATTCGAAAATATAAAAATATAAATAACTTACTCCCGTTCTTTTGGCTCTTTCTCCACATTCAGGTCTCAGCCCAGGCCAGCCCTCGAAGCCCCCTTGCACACTCAATTTCTTTCCCTTCTCCCGAAAAGTCCCGCTTTTCGGCAAAATCCTTGTAAAAAGTCAACGTAAAATTTTTCTCCATAATCTTTCACACAGTTTTTTACAGCGCTAAAGCTCCGCCATACATCATGACATGCGCATTGAGCAGCTGGTTGCCGTGCGATGAGGTCATGATCTATTTTAAGCCTGTACGTCACCTTCGGCCAATGGAGATGCGGGATTCCCCAGCCAATGACAACTCGTGCGCTCGTGGCAAGGGATTGCACCAAAGTTTATGAATGGGAGGGATAACAAAAGGCCAGTGTTGTAAAGTCTGTAAACTACAAATTAACGGGCACGGAATTATGAGCACGTGCCGTGAATAGTGCTGATTCATCGGCCTGTGCAGACGTCTGACAATAGAATGGGGAATTTACTACAGTGTTTACATTCATTACTAGGCAGGGCCAAAAATACGACGAAAACAAAGTATTATAATTCATCAAAATGTATTTTTGCATCATGTATTTTTTTTTTAGTCATTACATTATGAACGTTACACATCACCCGGATCAAGTTTGCATGGTGCGAAAATAGCATACTATATACATTATATTTGTCTGTGTACTGAATGATGATAATAAAACATGTATCAGATTTGTAAATAAACACAAAGAATGCAGTTTCAAACATTATTTTGGAAAAAATACACTTGGCTTTTCTTTTGTTTACATATTTAAAGAATTTTGGCAGCAAGCAAAAGCTTGTTTATGTGTTCAGATAACAATAAAATAAAGGGAATTATGCTCAACATTAGGCCTAAACTCTCTTAACCGATGAGAGGGGACAATTCGACAATCACCTTTAATATAAAAAATAATGTACAGTGATGACGTTAGGCCTAAAATATTTGCAATTTAAATTTATATTTTGTTTATCACTATTGTTTTACAAGGTGTTGTTACGCGTGTCAACAAATTCAGAATGGATGACATCAGCCTTCATTATTTTGCGGTGAATGACCAATTCTTAATAACGTGAAACTCATGCCAATAAATTGTCATTAAACATGCAATAATCACAATACAATTTTGTAGTGGACGCCGGACTGTGACTCAATTAGCATGGCTTATCATTGGTGAATCTTTGCTGGTAGACCGACTGCATTATTGCCAACCTCGCATCAGATGTTACTGCAGTTTAGATCAGAACCTTGATGGTCCGGTTTCTCTCTCCAAGCATGACCTTCATAATAATCACAAGAATAACGGACATTTAGTGTGCAATGCATAAAATTATACTGCGCGCGCATTCAATAAATACAAAACAAATCAGAGAAAAAAATTGTATTTTTTCTATGATTTTTGGCTTGTATTAATATTGTAATTTGGACTAATTTGGACACGCGTCCCATGATAGAAAGGCTGCAATACCTAAAGATTTTTTTTCTTGTATCAGGTATTTCAGAGAACACAATCATTGACCATGCAGTGCATAAAAACATCTGTATTTCTATAATACTTCGTTCTGACATGATTCACTATACACTCATTACATGGGTATCAAAATAATAAGACAATATTACTAATCAAGAAACTGGTGGGGTTTTATGACCACGTTTCTATGGCATGCTTGTGTAATAAGTCCGTCAGGCGATGTGGTAAACCCCTATACAGAATACAAGACCTACTGGCGCCTTAACATCTCGATGGGTTTGGTTATGAGTTGAATCATACTATTGCATTAATTACGAACGTGTATTTGGGTATCTTTTTTGTAGAACTATGGCCCTTTTCGAAACCGCGGCTTTGGCTTTGGAATCGGCTTCAGTCTCTGTTCGCTAGTCTGAAGCCCTGAGCACGTTTACGTAAAGCTCGTGCATAATATTGTCAAAACACAAGAGAGGCCAAGCTAGCCTGAGCCGAATCTGGCGCCGAAGCCGTGGTTTCGAAAGGGCCAGTATGCGGGGAACTTCATCGTGTTCACAATATTGGGTGCAACAACGATTTCATTGGGTGTAAAAAGTCACATGAACTTGTGGGTGTCCCGCTATTTCGATGATGGAAAATGTGGTTTTAATTGCACACTGCATGCAAAATGTCACAACACACTCCTCAAAGTGAACATTTTGCTGCCACTTTATCTTCTGCACTCAATGTAATGTTTCAAAATACTGCTCCCTGGGTGTGCATTGTGCAACTTGTGGACAATTCTTGGTGTTCTTCGAGACGTATCGAAACGGCTTTTTTTATTTTTTTTTATTTTTTTTACGACTTTATTTAATTGTCTCTTTAACTATCTGTGTTCAACTTTATAAATTTATCCCATGCATTCATGAGCTAAATTCGGCATTACTTGTTATGACTTTTTTTTGAAGAGGAAGGTTTCAAAATACATTAATATGAAGTTTTGCCGAAACTAAGGTAGCCCTATATCTTTTGTATACAAAAATAAGGATGTAGACACCAGCACTGTACCGTTCTTACAGACAGATCTGTCCAAAGTCCGTGCCCACTCACCAGGACACGGATCATACAGACCGGGCTAGATGAGTCATTTTGACGGGGGGCTTAACGGTCAAACTCCCGACTTTACGGGGAAGTTATTATTGTGTACAAAACACACAGAACCATTAGCCACCTTTGTATCAAGGCGGATTATATTTCCCGGTTTTGTTCCTTAATAGAAAATATTGGAAAGGCAACAAAAACAAGTGTCGAAATTGTATTGATTTTATTTGGGTTAAACTAGGTTGAATTGACATAGGTCAGTCTGAAATGCACTGTCCATGGACAGGAGCTGATAAAAACATTGTGAGAAACGACCCTCTCTGAAGTAACGTAGTTTTTTTTTAGAAAGAGGTAGTTTCTTACTTAAATATTTGAATCTGAGAAAGACTTCAGTCCTGAAGCTTTTCCCAGGCATCTGAGAGTGAGAGAACACAATATTGTGCAACAATGGTGTTTTTTCTTTTGTTTTTACTGTCTTGCAACTTCGATGACCAATTGAGCCCAAATTTCACAGATTTGTGATTTTGTGCATATGTTGGGATACGCCAAGCGAGAATGGTCTTTGACATTACCAAAGGTGTCCAGCACCTTTGAGGGAAATTAGTATCATACCATGCAATACTGAATGGAACGGTTTGTACAAAATTAATGCTTCTTCAATCGGCTAGACGAATAAGAGGCAATTTTCGGGGTATCTTCTGGGACTTGGTTGGGTGATGTCATCCACACCGGAAAATTGGGGTTATGGAGGGGAAATTTGGTCTAATTGTTTCTTCCCAAGTTTCCATGGAAAGATTGAGTGTCGAGAGTGGTTTGTACATGGGTTTATTCTACACAAGCATCTTATTTGATTTTTTTCTTAGATTTTAATTTTCGTTATTGTATGAATCGTCAACATGTGTTATTACTTGAGTTGGTTTCCTTTGGAATAGGCCTACGCGTTGTGTGCTTTCAGGACAATGGTTGCAAATTTGAGTTAGTGACGACTGCCATAAATCATATTGGCCGTGTCTCTAAAGGGTTGTATTGTGGGTATACCTTCGTTCAAATATTTTGCTTCTAAATTTCTCCCATGATGCTCGTAAGACATAATGTTTTTGTTCCTTCGTAATGCAAGACCGATGCAAGCTCAATTATTTCAGCATTTTATTGTTGGTGCACTGCTGTAGACAAATCTATTTGGGACGTGCTGCTCCAGTTTTCCCGCTATTGATTCAAATGGCCGTATCCGAATTGGCGACAAGGACTACGGCTACGGCTACGACTGGATCGTTACGTCATTATACGCTGAGGTATAGGACGTCCCTAACAGCACCCTTAGCAACAGCCGTATCCGAAGCTCTAGCCGCCAATTCGGATACAGCTCTAGGGTTCTTTAACTTGAATTTGATTACCCTCCCTTAACAGGAGAAGCCAAACTTAGGGTCCCTGGGGATCGGAGCGGCAGCCCCCGTGTGGCTCTCAAACAGATACTGAAGATGCCTCATTACATTGGTATCTATAATGAGGACACTTCTTATTGATCCTCTATTTTAAATAATGAATGTTACAATGTCATCTATTGCTACATGTTGTAATGCATATATCATTTGTGTTATTCTCCTGGGGTTATTCTCCTAGGGAACGTTCCTGAACTGGGAATCAAACATTCAGTCAATCAACTGACATTTCATTTCAAAAATTAGTCGGCGTCATGTAGCTACCACATGGCTTTTGTCAAAAATATGCTGTCAGATCTACCATATAGAGCTAGGACCAACAAGCCACAATACAAAATGCAGTTCTACAGTATGTTTTATACCACAATGTGTAATAATTGGATAACTACTCGTACTATGTTCTTGTCTTCTGAAACGAGGTTTCACAATACATCTTGCAAAAGGCTATACGTTGTAGGCCTATGTGTGAAGATAACCAATGGCATTAATTAACGCACAGCTATGAGTTTCCATCTTTGTGTCAACTACGTCAGCACCGGCTCTCTATGGCGGGAATTATTATGATCATCATCAAGGTGGTGATTATAAGTGAAGCCATTACGGTGACTCATTCCCCTATTCAAACCTTTGGAAATGACTCTATATTTAGATTTCATAATCTTTGATTGGCAGACGGACTGATGGAGGAAATGCACAAAAGGATGAGAGGAGAGGGTATCATGTTGTCATGGAGTAAAGACGTAAGAAATTCTCAAGTCGTTTTTTGAGATTTATTGTCGGGATGATGATGATGATGCTTAGGGAGATTGGAAAGAATGAGGAAACAAGAGAAGATGACATGACTAGGTATGGGGAATCAATAATGCAGATGGTATGATGATAATAATGACTTGAAGAAGGAAGCATGTGTTATAAGATGGTGGTGATGAGAGTTTTTTTTAATCATGCAAAGTCTTCGGTTGTGTTGGTTGCCACATTAGCAGCATAGTCGTCTTTCTCCTCTATGTTTCTCATCATTTTCCTACACATTATTACCTATTAACGGTATTTTCTTCATTGAAATTAAAATATACAATTACAAAACAACAATTAACACACAACAAACAAACAAACACCCCAACAAACAAAAACTTGATAATGCTGCATGTGATATGTCTGTTATTTTTTTATATTTTTTTTTATTAAAGGGTGGATTCTGATTATACATTTTTCAATAGAGTATAGTAATTATTTTGTTATTAAAGTGTTCTGGGGAAAAACCCAACTGAAATAAACAGCTACTTTCACACTCGGTTTTCTTTTCACATGACTGTTTAACAAATATCTGTAAATATTCTATCATAGAGTCGAATGCTTCCTGCTAGCCTAAATGGAAACCGGAAATTAAACGAGGGCATAACGATATTTCCCCGTGACTTATTTTATCATGCCAACCTACATTTCCGACTTCATTCCTAAACAAATAGTCATTCGCAAGAAGACATAAAAAATTGCGTTTTTGAACAATACAAGCGGAACACTGTTAAAGGTGGAACAATTACATCTATTTTTAAATGATAATATTCCGAGAACCTTGAATTCTAAATCGTCAAATTCTGAGACCCGTTTGACTGTAACTCCACCAACCAAGTGAAAGCTTCATTGGTTGAACTTTCCTTTGTGGAATTGTGTATGACCCCCTCCTATACGTATATCTTTGGGTTTTTTCTACAGACCCATACAAAGGAGAACAAAAGGTAGACCCCCAAACCGATGTTTCCCACAGACTTTTAAAGTTCATCTGCCTTCCCGACCATGGCACACACGCAACTCCCCCCCCCCCCCCCAGCTCACCCAAAAGGATGCAGCGGTAAGACTCGGTGAAGCGGGTCCGCCCTAACATTTTCTTAACAAAGTGAATAAAAACTTTTTCATACAAAGAACATTGCCAGGCAAATGTACTTTCTGTAATAAAAATAATAGATGGGCATAAGTAGCAATAGTGTGAATGACATGGCATTTCAGATGGTTTTGTGGAGTCCACATTGGGTGCGTTCGTTTAGCTTCTCCGGGTCGACCCCGGTGTGTTGTTTTTTTTCCCAGGACGAACGTGTGCAGATAATTACCCACGTTCGTCCTGGAAAAAAACCCGTCACACACCGGGGTCGACCCAGGGAAGCTAAACGAACGCACCCAATATTGGCGATTAAAAATGGCGGACTGCGTCAGTTCACGAGAAAAGGAAAACCACACACTTTCAAAGGTTTTTGATTTGTGTGAATCATTAGGTCCTACTTTTAAAACATCTTTCCATCAATTTACTTTCACAAACGCCTTTTATAGCCCAAATGTTCAATTAAAAAAAAAACTATACACAAACATGATAAAAAAAAATCATATGATAGTACCAAATATGATTTCGAATATTAAAACCAAATGGCATGCTTCTGCATGTTTATTATTTTATGTACACTGCCTGCCAGTTTATTCAATAATAATTTAATTTCAACCCATTCCAATAGCTGGGGGCAAACACAACACACAAATGGAATCACAGTAATCTCATTAGTGTTTATTTTTTTCCTTTTGATGTGTATGTGTGTGTAGAGGCTCACTTTGAATTTTAAAGGCCCGTATTCTATATAGATACAAAATACTTTCCTAAAATCGTTTACGTGTGATTTTTCTTTAAGATTATAACATATCACATATCAGGCAGTTTTCCTCGTAAAAAGTTGGAAATAGTTTACAAGTTGCCCTTAGTTTTTGTTCAGCCAGAATTAAAGATAAATTGCGAGAAAGGGCAGGAAAAGAGCCAGATCAAGGTAAGTCGAGTATACAGAATAGTACAGCGTACGACAGAATAGTACAATGTACGACAGAATAGTACAGCGTACGACAGAATAGTACAATGTACGACAGAATAGTACGACAGAATAGTACAATATACGACAGAATAATACTATGTACGACAGAATAGTACAATATACGACAGAATAGTACACTATACGACAGAAAAGTACAGTGTACAACAGAATAGTACAATGCCGACAGAATAGTACATCATTTAGTATAGAGTTTTCGACAGGTAGAGATTATAGGCAGAGGGTATAGGCAGGGCAAACATCCACTAAGAAAATGTCAGGAGGTGCAGACAAATGAAAACAATATGAAAAATATAAAATTTAGTATAAAACACCAAATTGAACTATAAGCTTACAACTTCTATAATTATATTTCTTCAAATCCAGTTTTATTACTATCTCTTTAAAGAATCACAGCCGAGCAATCCATGGGACGAAAGCGACGTCAAGTTGGGATGTTTTTTTTTATGTTTCTCCTCTCCTGACTCCGAAAACCTACGGTGTCATTCGTGTCGATCCGAGCAAGTCTAGCGACTCGGAGGCACCGGTAACATTTCTCCCGAGAGTCGACCGTACACCCTCGCCGGTAAGACGGGCTAATGAACCTTACGATTAGACATCTAGGCGCGAGAGGCCCTTCTATCATAACGTTGGAATTTATAACTCTTATAACAAAAATGCAATAGACTTAAGGACTTCTTTTTACCTCCTTGAAATTGTCGTGATGTGATAATTTGTCCGGGAGAAAACAACATTAACTATTGAGCGTTTCCACTTAAAGGGAGATTTGATGTGAATCCATGTGACATTTAGTGAGGTTTTGTTGTGTGGAAGTTGTAAAGTCACACATAGGGAGAGCGGAATTAACAGGCAAAGAATTGGTCATCAACCCGTGTGAACCTTGTTTTAAAAACGCAGAGGTCGTAACGTGAACTGTTCTTTGATGTATGCATGAACCTATTATATCCATGGAGGTAGAATTAGACATGAGGATAAGGGTATGAATCCGGTGGACTGGATGCAATGTATTGAACCCTTTTTTCAAAACGCAGGGGTCGTAAAGTGAACTGTTCTTTGATGTTTGCACGAACCGTACCATGAAGGTAGAATTAGATTTGAGGCTATCTGGTCTTACGGTTTTACAATGGCTGCGATTTTAATCCGTTAATGTGGTTTCACAATCCGTTATTACGGTTTCACAATCCGTTATTAGTGTTTCACAAGTCCCGTTATTACGGTTTCACATTCATTTGTTGCGGTTTTCAATCCGTTATTACGGTTTCACAAACCGTTATTACGGTTTTACAATCCGTTTATTACAAACCCGTATTGTGGTTTCCTATTCCATTGGTGCGGTTTCAATCCGTTATTGCGGTTTCACAACCCTATGTTGCGTAATCGTATTGACGGTACACTTAAACTGTACAAATTTCGTGAAGAAAAAAAAAGTTTTGAAAAGTAGTTTGAAAAGTTTAATCTTATCTCTTATCAATTTTGAATCCACCGTTTTGAATGACTCGCACAATTTAACTTCTACATGTCTTGAAGATATCTCGTGACATCACAATAATTGACGTTTCCGATTTTCGTGCAGAGAAAAAAAAATTGGGCAAGATGCGAGTTGATTTACATATCTTCATGAAAAACCTCTTATTATGACAGCGCCATCGTGCGGTGAGATCATATCCTTGATTTACTACTCTTATCTTTTTTCCTGACATAGAACAGCCGACTGTGGTGACATACTCCGGAAGCAATTCCATTTTCAGTGAAATGATCTCATTGAAGTTGTCAATAATTATACGGACATAAAACAGCAGTTGTTTTTTATTGAAACCACCTGGCTATAATTGAGACTGTCTTCTTAGGTAAAGTCTTCAACATAAACATTTAGGCTTACCTACAACTTACAAACATTGGAGTGCTCACCTACAAGTGTTATCATAGGATGAAGTTCAGACTATACTTTCCTCCAGTACTTTCAGTTAGGTTTCTCTCAATATTTTATTTAAAAAAAATGCTTTTGTAAGACATCAATACAAAATGGCTGATAGTAACTTCTGAGTTTTAAATGAATTGAATATTTCGTGCAGTCTTGTTCGTCTATACGATAAAAGACTCAGTGGTTCACACAGTCAGTAGTAAAGCTAGTGAAACTGGCAATATTTTACTTTTTGTAAAACGTAAATAAAAAATGGCCGACACTAACTTTTGAGTTTTAGCTGAATTTACTATTTCGTGCAGTACTACGACAAAAGACTCATTTACACATTGGTATGATAGTGAAACTGGCCGTAGGCTATAGGCCTACTCGTGTTTGGGGGGAAACCCCTTTGTCGCTTCCTTCTGGGAAACGGTGGTTTGGCCCGGATGACCCCCCCCCCCGGTCACAGGTGCGACCATTTATGGTCATCCCGATGACAGTCAATTAAAACTCTCTCTCTGATTGTTAATGACTCTGAGATCGTCATCATAGTTTTTTGTTTCTGAGCCTTGACTTAGGCTCCGTCTAGTCTCCGCCTCCGGGCTCTATTTTTGATCATTGGAAAGACCGCGTGGATAGCAGACTGCTCCAAAAACTTGACGTCGGTGACCAAACTGTAGCCCGGAGCCCAAGTCGAGGTTTGGAAAAAGTGGCCGGATAATGTGGTTATAGTTATGGTTATGGTTATTATAATGGGATGGTGATTGTATGATCGCAGTGGTTATATATGGTGGTGGTTTTGTTGTTGTATGATGACCCTGGTTATGATAATAGTTTTTTTTTAATAGGAAGTTATGTTATAAAATAAAGAATAGAGTAAACTCACGCGGTTATAGTAATGAATTGATTCTTGCAGTAACTGAATGGCCCCCAATGGAACAGTTTTGTTTTGGAATACCCTTGTTGGATATAGTCTCTTGTTGTGGTCTTTGTTGACAAACAATGACGTTTCATAACAAACAAAATCATAAACACACAAAAAAATCCAAACGCAATGGTTGACAAAGATATTTGGAAACGAGGAAGTATCGTAAAGCCAACCTCAGAAGAAAATAGGTGAGTCACAAATTCGTTAAAAACTATCAATTGTCAATAATGCATTATGCATCCCTTCTTTCTATTGGGATATGGTGTGTCTGTCTTCAACCATACGCATAAAAAGTAACAAATTCGTTCCCAAAATATAAATTTTCACATTTGGGTTGCCAATATTATGCCTGCCTTCTTTCTATTGGAATATTGGTTGTCTCCATTGGCAAATAATACACCTTAAAAGGAATGGAAGTACATAAAAGAGTCAGGTAGGCTGACTGTACGGGCGTCTTTGCCGCTGAGAGCTCGCCCTATTGAGCAGTTCAATTACGGGGGTCGTTCGACGGCCACCGACCGATGAATCAGATCATCGGGAAAGGCATCTTCGTGACTGTCAAGATATATTACCTTTAAAGGGTCTGTCAGGTTATGATTCTGAAATTTAATGACAAAAAAAAAAACTTATTTGTTAAGAAGTACAGCAGTTGTGGGTAGTATAATGCAAATTGAGAAATATTTCACTTCGAGTAATGTGGTTATGTCAAAAGACGTCACATCAAGCTTCTCAGATAGTGTTTTCCAATTGTTTTTGAGCAAAGGTTACTTCGAATTTGGTTTATTTCCCACCCACAAATCTTTGAATCTAAAAAACCTTTTGCAGTGTATCCATATACTACAAACAGTTTCAAAATGGCTGACAAATAATAAGCCAAGAACTAATTTATCTACTAAGTAGCCTATAACATAAAAAATGGAACTATGCTTTCGACGAAGCCGTTAGCACATGAAATCAACGAGCTTGAACTCAAAGAGCAAGACTTCTTCAGCAAAAGAGTACGTTGACAGAGAAAGTTTGGTGTCTTTTTCTGTACGAGGGGTCATCCCTAAACCCTTATTAGGCCACCGAGTTGGAGCTTCTTGACCCATCTGCGAATGGCCAATTACTAGGCAGGATTTCCCGCCGAAATTGAATCTAACCGCCCTAACGTTGATTTTCACGTTCAAGGTCGCACTCGTCAAACCCTGCTTTCATTCAACACTCTATTTCTCCCTCATTCAGTGTTTCTATCGCGTTGCAATGACTCAACCCATCTAATAATTATACACTTACGGCCGTATCAAAAAATTACACCATCTGGAGCTATTTACCGTGAAATTAACCATAACTTTAAAGGGAGTGGAATCGCTATGGTTGTTGGGGGATGTGAGAGGTATCGGGAGCAGTTATAATGTGCTCAAGGTGTGTGGGTTGGACTAAAGGAAGGTGAGGGCTGGGAGAGAGGAAGGACTTTAGAAATATAGATGTCAAGGCGGGAAAACTCATACAACCCAGACCCTACCAAAATGCATGGTTGCGTCTTGAGATGTTTTAATAATATTGTTTATTACATCCCTGAAAATGTGCAATATAATATGTCTCATTTATGAGTAGGATTTGAAACTTTGCATGAATTGGTATAAATTATAAGTGAGGTATGCGGGAGCACCATGTTTAATCACTTTTGAATGATGTTGGTTCGGATAGCAGCATTAGCAAACTGAGTCCAGCATCTGAAGACAACCAGAGCTGACTGATCGAAACATTGCAACCATAGGTTCTGAACCAATACTCCTCAAAAGACATTTACACATGGTCTCCTATAGTTGTTTGTGGTGATTGGTGATGATCATGTTCTGTGTGACGTGACTTTCCAATATGAAGATTTCAACTGCAACAGCGATGCCAAAACCTTTACGTTTCAATGAGTGCATGGCAAATTAAAAACTATTGGGGGCGCTTCAGTTTATACAGTTGCCTCAATGTCACTTGTCTCCATTTAGACGAGCGATCATTTATACACGTCACTATATCTGAGTGTAGCGATTCTAATTGGCTGAGACATATCAAAATGCATAGGGGGTATGAAGTAAAGCGCCCCCAGGTGTTCATAAGTTCTCAACTGTGGATCCGACAAAATGGGTAATGACACTTCTGTGTCCTGCACCCTGACTTATACGTCACTTTTTACTTGGCACCGAGTGAGAGGAACCAATTGCTAAAATTTTTTTGCAATACGTCACTAGTTTCTGGTTTTGCTATGACCTAGAAGCATCAAATCGAAAATTGAAATTCCGAAATAAGAACATGATGTCTTTTCCAAGGTGTTAATATGACTGTTAACTCGACCGGATGCCGTGGTTCTTTAAGCACGTGAATATTTTAATAGGCTAATCTATGTATACGATGTTCTCATACTTCAAAACAGTATTTTCCTCATGTACAGAAGTTTCCCTCTCAAATCATTTAAATAGTTTCTGATATTCACAGAACACATAAGACACACCAAGACTGGGAAACTCCATGCCATCGAGACCCTACATACAAGTCAAGACGTGTGGTTTCAGCTGATGGTGGCGCTTTGTTACTATTATAGACTGGTCCCAGACATTGGTTATGTACGTCAGATTTAACTGCGAATCTCAAGGAACATGAAAACCATAAATGAATGCAAGGTCAAAATTGATTATGGACATGGGCTCAAGGCTGATCTCTGATTTCATAATTCACGAGCCTCGAAGTGTCACGTCTATCAGATATGTGCTCCTGCTGCAGTTGTTTAATATGCACACTAAACCATTTCTCAATAAGTGTGCAAGAACAGTTTTACCGTCAGGCAGAAGTATTTTAGAAAACTAGATCTTAAGAAGCCGGGCCCTTGCAGTAAGTTCCATACCCGGAACATTGGAATCGAATGACTGGACCAGAATGATAAGCTGTCACCATTACATCAGTCAGCAGATGACACAGAAGATCCCTCGATCAACACAACTTTGATAGACGGATTAATACGTTTTACAACCCATTTCCTCTCTTATGATTTGTCTAATTCGTTTTGCACTTTTTCCCAGAGAGATGTGTCTCTAAAGCGTATACCCTTAGTTTTCCCGCTTTTTTTTACTAGCACGGCGGGAAATTGATGATGTAAACTTGCACCTGGATCGGCTGCCAATCTTCATTAAAACATTGTCTCTTGATCCCTAGGGTAAATCTCGGTCGAGTTGGGCTTCGTGAAAGGTCATCTTGGGGGAGAAAAAGAAGCTAAGGCTGCCACAGTCAAGGCTTCGTCACTTACATCAATCTTGGAACTCTCACACCTTCTTGGCAGGCATGATGCCAACCAAAAACGTGACTCCATATTATCTGAGATAGCGCCCTACTTTATCTACCGATCGCATGTATATCAGCAATTGCGATAGCCTATAATTCGATTATTTTTTCAGGGTTTGGTCGAGTTAGTTATGTAAACTAGTTGAACCCAAATTTGTTTTTACGATACGACTGAAATATGATATGGACAAAAAAAAACCTCAGTGGTGAAGTCGATCACAATAAGGCAAAATGATCATTGCTGAGTTAAGTTGTGAACGGTCCATTCACCAATGTTTTCGATGGATCTTATTGCTGAACCGGTCAAGATAAAAGATACCAGCACTACGCCAATCCAATCGACCATTTGCATGACGGGTGCATGACGTGTTCAATACGAACAATACCGGGTATTATGCGCACGTTACCAATAAGGTAACTCAAAACAATTGAACAAGGACAAACATTTTAAAGATAGGTTTCCGAAATGTTTGAGGGGAAGAGACATAACTTTTATGTTCATACTTTAGAAGGGTTATTGTGATGCGGTCTGGTATCATACTTCCTGTGAATGCAAATGCGATACGAATTCCAACGTAACAATAAGCAACGAATAATTTGGAAGAGTCAATGATTGGATTTGTCTCATCTTTAAATATATATTTCGTAGTGAAACAATTATACGACTCATCATTAGGCAAGCTGCTTCACCAGCGTAACCTTGACCGCAAGATACCCTTCCAACAAGACGCGGCCTGCCTCCCAGCCGCTCCCTGCCCTCGCACAACCCACGAGAGAGCGACAGCGGGCGGGTGAGTCGTCAAAGCAGAGACGGGTTGTTATCTTCAAGAGTTACCGGTCAAAATTGCCTTCCAATCCCCACCACTGACTGCTGGAGTATGTGACTCAATAGGTCATTGGTTCAGAGCTGATCATACGCTGGTCAAATTTACTGTAGATCTTGAGATTTAATCTTGGCACTTAAAACAACGCCCATGGGCGTTTTATGATTAAATTTCCAAAGACTAGAAATTTACATAAATAATTGTAACAATGTCACAGTGTTCACATAAATTCAAATAACTCCTGGAATGACCGCTTCTGTGTAACCAATTATAGAGAAAGGACTTCAAACATCACTTGAGAAAGAACTAATTTGTCCAAGGTATAACTGTTTTTTTGTGTTATGTTGTCATTGGCCTCAGAAAAAGACTCTGCTAGAGTCGAAACGTCAGATCTTTATCCACCCCCCCCCCTGAAATTAACATCCGAGAACGCTACAAGGCACACATGCGTAAAGGAGATGTCGACAAAAAACAAATTATTCCAGGGTCTTTCTGGCAGGCAAGACACTACACTGGTCAACATAGGAAACTTCACGGTTGTGCCATAAATTCGGCGAGATGTCAACCATCGGTTCTTTTTTAGAAACAGCACTCAAAAGAGATTTACACATGGTGTTATAGCAAACCTCAGCTAACTAATTACAATTTACACATGTCTATTTATTATATGCAGTTTAAAAGTTTGGGTAAATTAGGGTGAATTGCTCAAGGGCACAAGTACCACGACCGGGACTCGAACCGAATGTGTGCTGATCAGAAACACGAGCAGAGCCTGTATAATAAAGGCATTCATGTAAACGATAATCTGGTCATTCGGTTGTACAAACCATACTAAAAGTAAATTTTATGTTTTGCTTCCATGGAACATTGGCTCTCACTTAAAGAGCCTGGACACTATTGGTAATTGTCTAAAGACCAGTCCTCTCACTTGGTGTATACATCTCAACAATAACACACCTGTGAAAAATTGAGCTCAATCGGTCGTCAAAGTTGCAAAATAATAATGAAAGAAAACATACCCTTGTCACACGAAGTTGTGTGCTTTCAAATACTTGATTTCGAGACCTCAAATTCTAAATCTGAGGTCTCGGAATCAAATTCGTGGGAAAATTGCTTCTTTCTCCAAAACTACATTACTTTAGAGGGAGCCGTTTCTCACAATGTTTTATACTATCAACCTCTCCCCATTACTCGTCACCAAATAAGGTTTTATGCTAATAATTATTTTGAGTAATTACCAATAGTGTCCACTGCCTTTAAATGTTTGTTCATTATGCTGAAGGTTTTCTTTAAAAGTCACAGTAACTAGATCATTCCATGCTTATAATTGTGGAGTCATTCGGCATTAACCTATATTTGACGGCGGATCGAGAGAATAGCAGGTGAGACCAGGGCCGGCAATCCTTATCCATCTCAAATCCTCTTTACCATCCCAACTTCCTCCCTTTTCACAGCTGTTCTCATATTTGGGAGATCCAGTCAACACCAAGTGACACTCAACAACGAAATTGCTGTTAGTTCTCTTTCACCAGTCTCATCTTCAAAAATAAACCAAGGCGGAAATCGTCTATTATTTTGCCAAGATTTTTTTTGTTTTGGTACGGCACAATGCAGTTCATCGCTCTTGTGGCAAACGAACTGATGGAGCCCAGTTCATTGAACCTGGTTTGATATACCGAGTTTGAACAACTGATGACTGCATGGTGACGTCATCGCTACCTGAAAACGAGCATTTCCTGAATTAGGTGTTTGTTCTCATCCTTCGACTTTAGAGTCTGAGAGAAAAATGATGAGACTGATGCATTTGGCTTGCACTTTGGACTAATGAAGCATCCATAGCGAGATTGCAAAACGTAACTTTATATTGGTTGAGTAAACAATTTATAGGCAGAGAAAAAAAAACAAAAGAGCATGATTCATCGAATTGTGCCCAAAACTAGTGAAATTTAATCCATGCTTCAAACTATAAGAACAGCTCACCTAACTCGACCATAGCATCGTGTCTCAAATTACTGTAAAAGGGCTCAGAAAGACGGGAGCCAGCGAGACGTGAACTGCTCATAATGACGCGAGAGAAAGAGCGAGGATCGCAAATATGACAAATTTTTGGCGGGTGTCCCGGCGAAGAAAATGACTCACTTCGCAATTATCGTCTGCTCGCTGAAAATGGCGACTTTGGTTCCAAAATGTTCACGGGGCTGTGATTGGCTATCGTTGTTATTAGGCTACAATTACGGCCAGTGCGTGAGTATACTCCTTTATGCAAATAGGATTTCAGGACTGCGTGGTGGAGAGCGTTTCCCGCCTTTTGGTCCTTCTCTCTTCGTCGATTTTGCTTGGGGCATTATTTAGCAAGTTGGAGACTCAGAGAAGGAAAATGTTGTCTTACCTTGGGGGCTAAGGATTGGCTGTTTTATCAGTTGATGTACTTTCGTGTAGCTGAACGATTTACCGGTGGTGATTGGGGGAGACTTAATGCACTTACGAATATACGTTTATGGCTTCGAAAGTAATGAGAAATCACGGCGGTATGGCATGTCATAAATGGATTTAGACTTGAAGGATTATCCCTTTACATATATGCTTGCACCGGTAACTTTATGCTAGTGTGTTTGACATCCAAATGTGGACAAAATAGAGATCTGTCTTATAGTTTCAGTAGTACATTTTTCAAAAACTGATAAAACTTAATGTCATTTAGAAATCGTCTTCAACTGATTGAGACCAACTGAATGACAAAGAAACATAAGATAAATGTATTTCATATCCTGACTCTAATAAGTCCCCTGAGTTTTTTGTCAAGACTTATTTGCTTATCTTTGTACAGATCAAGTTAATTCCTTAATTTCCGCCATGACAATTAACGCGCGAAAACGAGTGAGTCACTTTTCACTGTAGTCCTAAGGCTGTCGTCTGTTCGGATCATCACTCTAAGGTTCGGGCGGGAAAACAAGGAGAGCCTGACGCGAGAAACTGATCGACACAACGGTCACAAGGAACCAGTAACTTAAAGGCACGGTGGACATTATTGGTTATTACTCAGTAATTTGTTAGCATAACAAACTTACTTGGTAACGAGTAGTGGAGAGCTGATGATAGTATAAAACATTGTGAGAAACGGCTCCCTCTTAAGTAACGTATAATTTTAGAAAGACGTCATTTCTCACTCAAATAATAAAATACTTCAGCTGAAGCCTTTTATAATGCATCTGATCTGAAAGCACACAAAGTAATGCAACAAGGGTGTTTTTTCTTTCATTATTTTCTTGCAACTTCGATGACCAATTGAGCCGAAATGTTCACAGGTGTTTATTGTATGTATGTTGGGATACACCAAGTGAGAATACTGGCCTTTGGCAATTATTACCAAACGTATCCAGTGCCTTTAAAACAAACTTTTTCTTGTTGCAAAGTCAGTTTGTCATCTCGACTTGGGGGTCTAAGATTCTGTCAACCTCGTCCCCAGGGAGATGACTAGGATAACATTTTGGCAAATGCACTTTTTGCCCGCGAGGTTCTCGCCTTCAGTTGTGATCTTTTATTCTCCTCTGTGAATGGGTGATCCGCGGCCAGCCGCGGGTCACATAGCCAATCAGTGATGTCGTTAATCCGATCCATCAAATTCGACCAATGGTGAAACACTCCGTGCATGACCACACAAAGCATCGTATGCTCTCCAAATTATTAATACATCACAGTATAATATGATGGATGGAGTGGAAAAGTGCATGTTTTATGACTCATACATGGCACACACAAAAACGTTTGGGCCATCCATGATTTGGGATTATTTGTCAAACAAAATAAGGATCAGGAAAAGTGGAGAAGAGGAAATTAAATGGCACCGCGAGTTTAAAATTCCTCATGTTACCGGGAAACCCCGGCAAATAGAATTAACTCGAGGTGGAAAATAACATGCATTGAGGGAATACTGGAATATGTATATATTTCTGGTAACGAAACCTCAATAATTTTTTGAGGTGTCTTTATAAGCTCTCCTGCAAAAGAAAACTCAAGCAATAACTATGAGATTAGATGGGAGGAATTCCCAAATGTAATCAGCCAAGGGTCTGAAAGCCAAGTCTATATGTAATATAAAAAAACCCCACCAGATTCACTTCTTCGAAAACTCTTAAGTTGTCGATTCTTCATTTTACTAATGAGACAAGCTCGTCCTCTCCAAATGCAATGACCGGTGTCCCATAGAATTCCATCAGTCGAAGATTCTGTCCACCATAATGGGAAATAAAGATGGGCCGGAGGAGGACAATTCAAAAGAGGGCGCGATCAGAAGCAGTTTGTACATAGTTTGGCGTATGGGGGAGGGGGGGGGGGCACCAGAATCTCCGGGGGGGGGGGACACACAACAGAATCTCCTGCCACATCGGCCTCCTTCCCGTGTCTCTACACTAAGCAATGCACTAGTAAGTTAGTTGGAAGTTCTAGCAACAACACAACCTGTTCCAACATAATCAAAGTTTTGCCTGCCACAATACATATCGGAACATAACATGGACGTTCATAATAGTGTCTTTTATTGTATCTTTCTGTATAGCTCTTTCCATAAAGCATGCTGACGAAAACCAATATAATATGACACCACCTTTAAGAATCGACGCTGTTTTTATAAAATGTTGTACTGACTCTCCTTAGGTGAGGATACAGGTGCAAAAACGTCGCTAAAGGAAGGGCAGACTGTCCCTCCAAACACCTTTTCTCCCTAATAACTCAAAATGACGCACCTTCGTGTGACAGTCGTCGTACTTTTGACACCCCCCCTCCCTAAAGCAACCCTAGATTTACTCCATCTGTCTAGTTTCTAACCAGATTTGTCTTGCTTACTTTTCTTTCTTTGTAAAGGGCCATGTCAGACGAGCCAATCTACAGGTAACCAGTTCCAGGCAGAAAGAAGAGAGTTTGGTCACAATATTGAATGTTATTTTGACATGGACTCCGTCCCAGAAAATGGACATGAAAACTGTGTGCATGTTGTTCCGGGAGAACTTGGTATATGGAGCAGACTTGGTTGTCCCTGCCAGACAATATAAAGTTTAATGTATATTAAAATAAAATCCAAACGATCCAAATATGAAAGAACAATGGTAAAGCTTCGGCTATTGCTGAGACTGTCCTTGTATCAATTTGATAAAACCACATTTCTTTTGCAGCATTCTGATAATATAGAGAGGCGAGACTTTTTCATTATTATTTCAGCTTTTCATTCTCACGTTTCTTCTCATGGTGTCAATTATTTTCATTCCTTTTTCGATCCACCACCACCACCACACCACCACCAAAAAAAAATAGTCTATTTTGATGACACAACATTTCTTTTTGCATTTTTTCTGATAACATAAAGAGGCGATACTTCATTATTAGCCTAGCTTTTTATCCAACGTTTCTCAATGTGTCAATCTGTTCCTCAACCTTCCACCACCACCATCAAAAAGATAGTCTTCGATGATTCATCACCGAAGGCGAGCGTAACAAAAGAGAACCGCTCGCCCGTGTTTGCGCAGCGATTTCCCCCTTGCCAGACGAGAGTGCGAAGGAGGGGTCCGGGTAATGGACACTCTCGTCAAACACTCAAGCCAGCTGCGCTCCGTCGAATCGTATTGACTCTTCTGATTGAACAACCATCGTGCTGAAAAATGTTATTCGAGCAAATTCTATTTTGTATGGTAAACTGTTTGGGCTATTATATAGCTGGGTGGTGCATACAGTGATTGCAAACTCCTGGGTCTGGATCGATAGCAAGCAATCCACTCGATGGGTGTTTTTTTTTCTCAGCCGTTCACACTGAGGTGTTTTGTTAGTTGGTTGTGGAGATGGATTTTTCCATCTCAACGCCATCGTAAGTGCTGAGTCATTGTTCGTTCACCTGTGTCAAGATCGTCATCTTCATCAAAACTCAAAGTAATAATCTCATGATAACAATCATAATATTCTCAGCCATTATCGAAATTATTCAATATTGTTGTTATCTCACTATCTACACATATCGCACTTTGCTTAACCCTTGTCAACGTAGCCTAATTCAAATGATCACAAAGCTAAAAAATCACTAAAGTTCAGCCTTCGAGAAATACTATGCTGGGGTTCGAAACATCGGGCCGTTTTAAAGACATGAACACTTTTGGTAATTGCAAAGACCAGTCTTCTCAATTGGTGTATCTCAACATATTTTATGCATAAAATACCAAACCTGTGAAAATTAGAACTCAACCGGTCGTCAAAGTTGTGAGATAACAGTGAAAGAAAAAACACCCCTGTCACATGAAGTAGTTTGCTTTCATAATGCTTGATTTCGAGAGCTCAAATTCTAAATTATGTGGCATCGAAATCAAATTCGTGTAAGATTACTTCTTTCTCGAAAACTATATTACTTCAGAGGGAGCCGTTTCGCACGATGTTTTATACTATCAACAGCTTATATACCATTACTCATTACCAATAAGAACGGTTATATGCTAATAATTATTTTGAGTAATAAACAATAGTGTACAGTATCTTTAAAAGTATTATTTGCAATTTAACTCAAGTTTGACTCAATTGGTCCTCGAAGTTGCAAGAGAATAACGAAAGACTGAAAGCGATCCTTGTTGCACGAATTCTGTGTGCTTTGAATTGTCCGAGTGGCGTACTTTTTTATATCTGCTCAGATGTCTGTCTCTCCCATGTCTTAGACGATACTCCTCAGAAGTATCTGAACTGTAAAGACATCATTTCCCTCTGCTCCCACTTGTTCTTTTTTTGTTGCAACTCAATTTCCAAGATGTTGATTTTCACACCCAAGTTCCCTATAGTAAACCAAAGAGGCGACATCGTGGCTGGGATTGTGTGTGTGGACCCAGTTCCAAGGGGAGTCTTGGGTTCGCTGAGATGCAGGACGGGCCAATCTTTGTGAAGGAAGACGAGCAGAAATACTTAGACAGTGCGGATGAGTTCTTTCACATCTTGGAAGAGGACAATTCGGTCTAAAGAAAGAGGATTTGAGGCATTGGACAATATTCTTAATTACTCAAAATAATTGTTAGCATAAAACGTACTCTGTAACGAGCAATGGGGAGCTGTTGATAGTATAAAGCACTATGGGCTTCCTGTAAAGTAACGAGGTTTTTGAGAAAGAGGTAATTCCTCACTCAAATATGAAAACTTCAGGCCTGAAGCCTTACTGAAGATGCATGCAGCACCATGAACAGTAAATACAAAGACAGGAATTGTATTTTTTTCAAAATCCAAATCAACCAACGTTGACCCCATTTTGACCCATCTTGGTTTTGCGAGAGAAACAATACTTGTCTAAATTTGGTAAAACTTCCAGATTATTTCTTTATGACAACACATGTAGTCAAAATATCACCTCGTATCAGCCCAAAGCTCTCGAAGACTAGACCATAAGGCAAAGCTCAAGTGCATGAGATGTCGAGACAAGTTCTCAATCATTGAGCAAGGATAATGTGTGCAATGTCGTAGGTCCTTATTTCGTTTTGCTTGCCAGCAGGGGCCCACGCAGCGATCTTGACCGTCTGCCAAGCCGACTGCTGGGCCGCATGATTGAGCAGAGATACAGACGTCTCTCTGCACCAGCATGAACATATTACTGACAAGATATCTATATTTTAGACTCGTGCTTTATTTCTTAAAAAATGAAGACAATATTTATATATCTTTGTCTCGAGTGTGCATCCTATAAAGTTATAACATCTCTGAAGGACTGTGGACGAGGAAAAAAAATTGCTGAAAAGCGTCAAGAGAGGGCAGGCTCACAAAGAGTGGGATGCCTGATTATTGAAGGCTTTGGCTGCATACACCATGGGCGTTTCTCTGTGGCCGAGTCCGGGCTCTGTTTGGAAACGCCATGGCAAAGTTTACCCATCTAAAGTTGATGACAGCCCAGGCCAGAGCTGGGGCCTATGAAGCCGGGGTTTGAAGTACAAAAAAATCACACAAAATGGCTGCTATTTCTGTCAGAAATTTTGTTTTGTTTTTGAAATCTGCAATTCTCTACCACTTTGGGTTGACTGGATGGTGATATTATGTTTACAGCCAATAGAGTGGCATTGTTGTCTCCCGCACTGCAATGCTCATGTATGCCTAATTGGCACAGTGAGTGGTGACACATTGGTGGAACCAACCAACCTAGGTTAATTGATGTGGTTATATAGTAATTAATTTCTTTGTCAAGATCAGATCCGTGTGCTATTTATTAACTTCTATCAAAACCGTTTTAGAGGAACGAGATTAAATTGTAAGATACGAGCTCTGGAAACGACACACTGCGTACACAGGTTCACTAATAACCAACGCTTTCCTCAAACAACATTTTCCTCTTCAGCACCATTCAATCGAACATTATTCACCATTAGTATTTCCTATGTTGTGTCTTCTATTACACTTTTCGTAAATCCTTTCATCCAACCATCCTAATTTCCAACTCCTTTCTGTATGCCAACTTCTGAATTTCTACCCCTCCCCCACATCACACACCCCCACCACCACCACAAACAAATCCCCAATCCCATCCTCCAATTACAAGCAATCCATCTAGTTTCATCTTCCATCCATGAATCAATCCCCAGACGCCCCATCCCACCCTCCTCCCCAGATGGGATCATCCTCATAATCCCCCTCCTCGTTCCCATCATCTTGGCAACGAGGTACTGTCAACATCCTCTTCCAAAAATCACTGCAGCTGAACGGTGACACCCCGGTGACGTCACATTATAGGTGTTGCATCCTACACGTGGAAGATACCATGCCACTACATGCACGCAGGCAAAACCGCAAAGTGAGGTTCAAGAAAATAACATCCGAGTTTGGGCGGGAAAGAGGCAGAGCGGTGGGAGAAGGCATCTCCGATCCTCAATTTGTAGATGCTGCTAACGAAGCAATCCGTCAAACCACATTATGAGTCATTGTTACTGCTCAATCGATGTTATTAAACCATAGAGCTTTCTCGCCGAGCGTGACCGCAGTACTGTCCACTATTTCGTGAAAGACAAAAGCCCGCGCTGCTGTTCTCAAACCGCCGCTATAATTACAGTGTGTTTGTACACATCGAACGCCGACATAAATCAAACAGTACCAGCACATAAATTATTACGCGGATCTATATTACTAAACAAAAGGCCATTGATGATTCATATCAAATAATGTCAGATATTCCCGGTCCCCCCTTAATAATTGTGAGAAAAATACTGTAGAAAAAGAATATGTTTCTAATTAGTAGTTTTAAAAGGTCTGAAATAAAACAGCAATTCAGGTGATAATTTATAAACGACGAGAGGTGATTTTGCGGCGAAAAAAAACCGTGGAAAATATAAGCAGGAAATGAACGGATCATACTCAGATTGAATTACAGCGCACCGTGAATGGTATTGGAGTGACAGCCCAAACTCGGCTGCAGGATTTCCTGTTACAATCTGTTAAATATACCAGGGTCAGAATTGACCCGGATTCTGGGTCCAAGGAAGGCCTGACCCTAAGAGCAATGGTTACCGAAGCGACTCAAACTTGGATTCTGCACCAGTTTGACCCTTTTGGGGGTTTGACATAAATTCCGGGTCATACTGGCCAGAAGCGAGTCACAAGGTTTTAGCGTGTGGCTTTGCGGACTCAAAAACAACACGACGTTCGTTTTGGGGATTTGAACTGGGGTCCGCAGAGGTGAAATGCAGGGACATGCGCGTCTTATTACAGAGGATGGTAGTATTTGTAGATTAAGTATTTGCCCCCGAAGCGTTCCATACTAAAGACACTTCAACTTTGATTTATCAAAATAAGAAACTTAATCCCGAATTTCAAATCAGAGTTCGGTGCAAGTCTCATAAGTTTGTGTATACAAAAAAAAAACATCATGACGCAAAGGCCTAAAACATTCTCACAACAAGTCAACGTGGCTATTTAATATTTCATCTCAACCACCATTCATCATTGTCCATGAAACACGCACTTTGGTTAATAAGCCCAGAGTCGTCCCTTATATTTGCGCCCTGGGCCATAACATTAGCGATTAGTGAACAGCTAGCTTCCCCATGGGGTGGGGGGGGGGGGGGGTCTGCCCTGCTGCCCGTCTGTTCGTAATGACATCCCTCCAACATTGTTGTATCGCTGTTATGAGTCACTGTGGTACACAGACTAATTTATACGGACCGTAGGGGCAATCCCTTTATACGCTCTGACCACTGATTGTGATCTCGCGATTCTACACGGGATTCCCTCAAGTTAAAGGGGCGATACGGCTTGTTGCACTGATGAAGACAATGAGAGATGACCGATCGAAACGTCGACTTGTGTTGAACCACTGGATGCAACACAACAAGAAACAACTGAGCTTATACGACGCTGATGCTGGACCGAGATGAGTGGAAGGCGACCATCAGAGCTTCCCGAGATGGCGTCGGCTGAAGACAACATCTCGCTCAACTACTTAAAACTTCTGGATGTTTCAGAATCACATTAGAGCATTGTGGACAAAACAAACATTGGTTTTGAATGGCACGCCTACCACAATTGATATAGCACAAATTGTATTCAAATGTCCATTAGTCTTTATAATGAAGCAAACATTTGATACAAGGAAAATATGGCTTTGTTAAAATTGTGGCACTAGTTTTTCTATAGTATAATGTCATACTTCATGTAAACTGGCGATATGATTAAAGGATTAAACACCATGCAATTATCTTATCAATCGTTGAAGCAAATAACCTAATGTATGACTTCTCGAAAATTACGAATGGAAACACTTTCACACATTATCATAGTTCATACAGATATAGCTTTTTACAAAAGTACACCCAGTAAAACATGCCAATGACACACATGGGTGTGACGTCATACGCGCATTATGATCTTTGCTAATGGTGTCTAATTGTTTTCGGATCTATACACATAAGCATCATCACGTACTCCTACGAGTATTTTTTTTCTTATAATCTCGTCAAAGTCTGTTGACTTTCATTAATGAATTCCATACAGGCGCCTCTTCCGCCTTCCATGTCTTTAAAATATTCACAAAAGTGCTATTCACACGACAGTACTTTAACTGGGGTTCCTTGCTTAATTTTGCAAGAGAACTCGGACAGTATAAACAAATTTTTGTCCTTTCATATGAGGTACATTTTGTAAATGTTTCAACCATGCTACAATTTAGCAAGGGACCCTTGCTAAATTGCTTTAGTGTGAAGGGGCTAAAGAGTGCATAATATGACAATGACATGGTATTTTGGCTGAGCTTTATTCATAGCATAGTTTTGTTTGTTTAGCTTATTTTTGTGCTTAGGTAGCTCTATGAAAATACCATGTTGAAAATATAATTTGTGACAGCTAAATACAATTTGTGACTGCTCATTTATGCCTCCAAAAAATTGCTCAGCTTTGTTGTTGGGATACACCAAGCGAGTATATTGCATGGTCTTTGCCAATTACCAAAGGTGTCCAGTGCCTTTAATTCATGCGTCTGCTATAAACTAATGGCTACATTATATTATAACCAAATCCAACCATGAACTTCAAACTTCGAGATCATGGTGAGGGTAGGAGTCTATCCGACGCAGTGAAGAGGAGTCGTCATCCAACAGTGAGTGATGAGACATTGTTGGCGTTAGGTGAATGTCTCTGTTCAGACAGTATGTGGCGACATTGTGTCGGACTGTCCGGATGAATCATGTAGTCATACGTGGCATGCGGGACGTGTTGAGAGAATTCCGGACATGCTCCGGACAGTTCCGAGAACAGGAAGAGTTGGAGATGGGTGCGGAAATGGTTACAAACCAACATGAAATGACAAGAAGAGGAATGACATCATCATGACGAGTTTGTAAGATATAGAATGTTGCAGAGGAGAGTTAAACAGATACTAAGGTTTAAGATCGGCAGTCTTGGAAAAATGAAATCCCGCCGTTGAAATTCAAGCCATACCTTCCATCGAAGACACAATTTTTTGCCTAAAAAGTAAACGAACTTGTTCGTTATTGTACGGAAGCTTGGCGCCACATGAATACAAAAGTATCTAATCGTGAACGTACACAAAACGTTATAGTGTATACATGATAATTCAAACCTTGTCTTGTATGTACACAATAAGTTCAAACTTATCGTGTACGTACACTATAGTTTGGAATTATCGTGTACGTACACGATAAGTTTGGACTTATCATACGAACACGATATCTTGTCGTGTTCGTACACGTTATTTTTAAAGATACACATGTTCGCCACCAGGAGAGTATACATGTACGTGTCACAGACGGAGGGTATTGTGAATGATACTGTGTGACTGAGTGATGTACGATCTGCCCACGAGGGACTGGGTGTGACGCCCGGGCAGAATATTCACAATCTGGGGTTGTACAGCTCCCATGTAAAGAACACGAATCGGGTCCCCCGCACTTTGAGATTTTGTAACTCGAGAATATCTAGGTGAAATAGTCGGGAGATTTTCTCAGTTTCCAGTTTCTAGTTTCGAATCTGACTTCAGTGAATCACGTGAAGGCGTGATGGTTGTTCGCCATGGAAGTCAGGCTCCCCCACAAGTCAAGCACTTACGGCACCTTGGGTTTACACAAACCATCACCCTTCCAATATATAAGCAAACTTTTGATGTTTTGTATTGAGTGACTGGTGCCCATGTATGCTGGTGCCAATTTCAAAGAACTTTACTATAGTCCCCATACGAATCATAGCTCCATGTACACAATCATGCAGATAATTTTTCCTGAACCGAAAACGAGATGCGTTACTGACAGTAACGTTTCTAAGACTGTATGTTCCAATTGCAGATTATTTTCCTGCGTGGACATAAGCACCGCTCCAGATTTTCGGCAATATCTTACAAACGCTACCACCTTTTTCCACAGGTTAATTTAATGATATGGGATTTCAAACAAACAATAGGTTCCAATTGCCAAACGTATACAATCCCTTTAAACATGAGCAAATCATGGTGTCAGATTTAGCAATCTGATGGAAATGCAATGTCAATGTCCCTTCCCATAGACATTTTTGAATGTTTGAAGACAGAGATTTTTACCATTAGGCATTCTACACATGACGCAACGTCTCGGCGTCTTCTTTGTCTACATCCGAAGCATGACTCAGCATTCTGGCTGTAGATTGATCTAGCCCTTGCCCTTGTAATACTCACCAGTTTTTAATTAGCCTCAGGGCTAATTTAGAGTTGTCTTTAGAAAAAACTAAATGGGTGTGTGTAGTATGGGATCCCTTCTTGTGAACAGTTCGGAAACTTCCTGGCACCGAGTTTTATAAAAACTGCAAGTTCTACCCAAACGAGGCTACAGACCACTCTTGGTAATGGGATACAAGAAGAAAATATTACATATGAAAATAACTGGGGGAGCTGAAGGAAGGAACTGATATTTCTCTAAATAGTAGGATGGAGGGAAGTACCAGGCAAGGAGTTCCAAAGAGATGCAGCACGTGGAGTAAAGATGTTTGAATATTGTTATGGTCTTTGTTCATACCTCGGCAAAGCAAGAATGTATGGGTAAGAACAGACATAAAGATTGGTTTCATGCTCAAGAATAGACAGACAAGTTCGTTCAGGTTTACCGAAATGATAAACACATTCATCATCTTTTGAGATAAATTTATGCCTATGGAGTAGATTGAAGACACAATGATGTGGCTGAACAAGACCTCGGTCGACATGTGCAAGAACCACATAGTCTCCTATTACTAATAGTCCAAGGGTTAACTGAGCTAGCATGTGCTACAAACCTGACAACATAAGCGGTGGCACATTTCGACTGAATTTAGACTTCATCAAAATGTGATTGCGAATAACTTGTGACATGAGTAGTCCTACTACAAATTGATTCTGACAACGAACGAATGAATGTTTTGGCGCTAACTTCGTCAGATCATGTTAGTTTGTGAGTGTGTCTAAACACACAGGCATGCCTAAGTGCCACAAGGATCGGTTATGTGTCCCTAACTCTCGCTTTGATTGCGTGACTGTGTGCGTTGAACCAAATTACCCGGGAATTATTGTGAGTAGTTGTTTTGTGTGCACGGGCGTGAATCCGCGTGGCTTAGGGTGTCATCCGAATGACACATTTTGATAAGAAGTTAATCTTGATATAGTGGGGCATTCAACTTAATTTGCCTGTTCTGTTTTACAGTACGATTTAAGAGTTGGCATGAACACATGCAGGTGACAAACTGTGGTGTAAATGCCGCGTGGTGTTACGAAGTAGTGTTTAAAGACCACCAGTTGATCCTAACCAACTCCTCAAAGATCCAGCCAATAAAAACGGGCGTCCTCAAAAAGCAATATTGCGATTGGCTGAGGGTAACTCCGCTGGCATGTGGCGGTAAGGAGTCTTAGGCCATATTCAAAAGGGACTTGTGCAAGAACCACACAGTTTCCTGTTATAATTAGTCCATGTGAAACTGACAATACCCATTAAGGTAACCCACTATAACTGAATGTGTAGAAGGTTCATATATCACTGTATACAAAACGTTGAGGGGTGCGATTTTGACTCCTCCCGTATGTTTTATTTCAACAAGGAGCTACAAACTGATTAAAAGAAGAATATTTTCGCATAGTAGGACAATTATAATAATTATTGCCAATAAATATGCCACAAAGTAGCTGAACTTTAATGGAATAGCAATTAGTCTATATACGACATCAGATTGGAATCAGTAGGCCCAAGCGCAGCCTCTCAAAAGAGTATGTAAAGAGGTAGAATAGTGCGCCCTCTGTCGTTAGGCAAAACTTATGTATAAGTTTAGAGAAACTACAGGCCGTGTAAGGGATCCATGGCCTCAGCAGTTGCTACGTCTGACACGCCGACAATTTACAGGTATTATTCTTCAACGTTGTTTATTTCAGCCAACTGCCATAGCCTTAGCGTTAGCCTTGTAATTTTGGTTATAAATTATTTTAAAAACAAGTGGCCTATACCCATCATAGGTTTTAAGTTCCCGAAGATGTCAAGTTAAAACCTTGCTATTATTTTATCCTGACGAAAATCGTGCAATGATTAGCCATATCTATTGCAGCGCATCACTCTCACTAAACACAATGCATTCCAATTGGTCCAGCTGACTAGTTCAGTATTGAAAAGCATCCCTAATATGGACAAGTGAAAAAGCTGACTCACCGGCCGGTGACCAATAAAATGAAAAACTATAAGTGGTACCAATGGCCAGTTACTGAACAAGTTATAAATGCAAACACTGCATTGCGCCTATTGTCAACCTATGTCAATATTACCGAAATTATAGCTGATTTTCAACTCAAAATGTGTTTACAGTTACTAACAGGTTGGCGCTATAATGGCCCGGTGTAATAACCCACACGAATTCAATCCAAACAAATTGTGTAATGAATTCTGAAGAAGGCTTGGGGCTTTTGAGTGAAAACACAACTCCACACTGAATTTAATGATTGATAGAGCCCCATCTATTATCCACACATAGCCTGATGTTTTACCATCGACGTCCCTATCTGTCAGAGAAAGATCTTGACGGTTGATCGGCGTTGTGTCCCCCACTAAAATAACCCCGGATTCATGCTCAGTCGCCACTCTCACTCTCGGTCCGATTCCAGGGCCCGTGACTCACCAGCACTCTGCGGTTTTGTCACCAGGGCATTCCTTCTTTCTAATTTCAGAGCTAGAAAGTAATCAATATTAATTATTTTAACAGTGTAATTACAGTTGGGGTATTTCTTTTGAACCAATGATACGACGAGTCAGGGCGAAACTGTCACACGACGGGACTGGGCAAGGAGTGAGTAATCTTTCACTGGGTCGTTGTGCGCTTTCAACGAGAGGCAAACGTTCATGGCCAATGAGAACTGATGATGGTTCTTCCAGAAGGTCATTAAAGGCACTGGACACTATGGGTAATTACTCAAAGTAATTGTTAGCATAAAAAACTTACTTGGTAACGAGCAATGGAGAGCTGTTCATAGTATAAAACATTTTGAGAATGGGCTCCCTCTGAAGTAACGTAGTTTTTTAGAAAGAGGTAATTTCTCACTCAAAATATTATTATAACAACAAACTTCAGCTAAAGCCTTTTATTATGCATCTGATGAAAGCACACAAAAATATGCAAAAACTGTGTGTTTTTTCTTTCATTATTCTTTAGCAATTTCAATTACCAACTGAGCCCAAAGTTTCCCAGGTTTGTTCTTTCATGCATTGTTTTGGGACACACCAAGTGAGAAACTGGTCTTTGACATTATTATTACCAAACGTGTCCAGTGCCTTTAACGACAATACTTTGTGTTCTATACACGGTATTAGTCAGCACCCTAAATTATGAATAATGAAAACAGAAACATGATATCATAGCTGGCAAACAATTTTGTAGATGGAAGAATAATAAATCTACACAGAATGTTAATATGAAAACCACGTTTGATTGTGTGGCATACGATCTTACGAGGCATTTTTGAATTATGGACGGCAGAAAGATGAGTTTATAAAAAACAACATTGTTTAAACTCGTAACATAACAGGGGTGCCCTTTGTTATCTTTTGTTTTGTGGAAGATGAACTGTGTTCAAATGTCATAGGATTACTGAATGCCAACCTCCACTTCTCAGGTGGGCGTGGCTTATACAACAATTATAGATATTCGTTTTCGTGACAAAAAAGAACTTAACAAGTTAAGTGATATCGAAAATATTGCTGTATAAAACCCGTGATGTCCACAATTTTTAAGAATTAGTCACTCGTCGTTGACCTTATACACGAAGTGCCAAATGGCATCCAATGCTTATGGTGTCATACAGTTTTGTAACATTTTTTTTCATTAATAAAAGTCAAAAACCGAGAGAATATAAAATATCGATTGGAACTAATTCATGCTGTATTGTTTGCGGATGAAAAGACTTCTGCAGAGAGGAGGGAAATGCTGAAGATAGAATTATTAAGAGGTGATAAATTATTTCTGAGGCGAATGCACTTGTTCCAACAAAAGAAGACAACAACAAAATGAAAGGAGCGCGATGGTTAACAATGGCACTTGCGGAGAAACCCCTGCGACCGTGAGATCAAATTAAAGTACCGGACAATAGCTCCGTCTTCCCCGGGTTGGTTGGTTCAAGACTCGCTGAATCTACACGGTCAAGCTGTTTCATAACACGGCGCTCCGTCATGCGCGAGATACGCTGCTCTTGAGAGGTATAACAATAGCAAGGCTGCATCAGTCATTATACGACCCCTTATAGAAAATATGAGAAATATGACCGGCCAGATTCTATGATTCATCCCCGCCGATTTTTTGCCACCTTATCACAAATAATTACTTGTAGGTTCTTGAATCATCGCACGGGATTAGGAGATCTCGGGGCTTTGTCATTGGAGTTGCTCCCATGGGATTAACCGGGCACTCACTGTGTGCTCTTGCGGGTGAAAAAAGGGCACAGAAAAAAAAATGCTCTCAGATTTTGTTTCTTTCTGATCTCACGTCTTTTTTTGGGTGTGAGTGTTGCTGACATCGCATTGTGTTGAGAACGCTTGGGGAATGAAGGGTTTATAGCAACGTGTACTTTTGAATAGGATTCCTTTATGCAAATAAAACCCAAACTTTGAAGGAGGGTTATTGAACTATTGCAGTATGCCACTCACACGGAAATCATTCTAGCTAGAGACTCTACTCTTCTCTAAACAATTATAACTTCTGTTATTTCGTACAATCTCTACTCGTCACAAGCTAACACTGAAATATTGTAGCCAGTCCAGAAGCAATAATTAAATAGTTGTAGGTGTATTTGTGTCTTTTCCATGACACGTGTCGTGTGCTATTGTTTTGAATGAAGCCACAACTCCCGCCCAAACTATATTCTAATGCACAGAATAGAAATGAAAAACAGCAATAGCATTTCTCGATTTCTGTGACTCTTCAATCTTTTGCAAATCCAATTTGTAATCCAAGCTTGGAGAGAGATAGGTGAAACTGTATGGATTGCTGTAAAATGATGTATGCTTTGGCACACTCGTTGAAAACTCAGTTTTCATTAGTTGGTTTTTACAACAAGATTTCTGAACATAATCAATAAAAACGAGAGCTGTGTAAACATTTGTCTCAAATATCGTCAATATTCTATTTATGAATTTATCTTAGTTCAAGAAACAGCGAAAATTGCAACAGTTTATGAATTGTTCATAAGATCATGACAGCAGATAGAGAGTAGAGAACAATGAAACTAATTTGATGATATTTGTTGCATTGTCTAGTCACATTGTCTCGCCATCGATTGTCATGACTCCACAAAACACCAACTTGGCATGAAAAGTGTAAACATGACAAACAGAGAGTCACATTTGCTCCTCTGCAAGAGGCAACAAAAAAAATGCCCGGTGATGGGTCCATGAGTCACCAGGGGCCATTGGCTAGAAAACGGGCCGAACAAAAGCTGGATAATACTACACCATGATGACACACCGTGCTATAAGCCTATTAGTTCTGGCATCACAATAATGCCTGCAGTCAACGAACATTTCCATCTTTGTGGAGTACCTTCTGTGAAAATTAGGAGGAAGGTGATTGGTAAAATATCGGTGGAACATTGTTGGCAATCATACTAGGTGTAATAACCAGAACATTACTAGCGCGCTGATCCCATGAATCATGTAATTTGAACCGGACCAACTTGCAGAAAAAATAATCTCGTCAACCAAATTCAGTGAGGCAAAATGGATTTTCAATGTAAAAAATATACTAGGTCTTCTCTTCAATATCAGCTTGTGCAATACAGCATTTCAAGGGAAGCTATATTCAAACATGTATGATACCCAACACAAGCATTAACCTATTTTTGTTTCAGAAAATGTACAAACACAATAACTATGGACGACAATTTGAGTCAAGTGTCACCCTGAGTGTCAAAACGTTTTTTATTTTTTGTAGTAGGCCTTATTACTTGTTTTGGTAGCAAGAGGGCTGCCTGGCGAAGCTAAATTGTTTCAAAATCCAGACAGGAGAAATTTTCATTCAAACTCCAATTCTTGACCATTCTTATTTTGCGTAGAAAATGCTGACTAAAACTTCGCTCGCATAATGACATCCCTCTGGTGAGATTGAATTTCGGCAACATGCTCTCACACGAGATCGACATAATAAAAAGCAACTCAGTGACTTTTTTACGGACAACAGAGGGCGCTATCGGAAGTTTATGGAATGAAAAAGTGAAGACAAAATTATACACAGGATCGAGGACACAAATTCCGAATCCAGGGTAAGTAGAAAGAAATCCTCGTAACATAGTCATACATGTTTGTATCAGGAATCAATGATGCTCAAATTGTAGCAGAAATAACAGTGGATAATGTTGGTGTACTTTGTTAAAACATACTTTTAAAATGCAAATGATTGCGTTCCAGTACACAGTGAGTCTCCACTGACCATCATTTTGTACGGTGAAACTAGACCCAGTGTAACTGGGGCGCTGTTACGGTGAAACCTATTACCAAATCATGTGTAACTATTAAGCATGGCCATGTGCAAGTCTCCCTCACCAATCCATGAATTGCACCAAGCTACCACATTCTCAAGTTCAGATAGATTATCTATGTAGCTATAGAGTTCTCAATCTCTCTTAAAATTTAAGACTTGGTTTTTATCTTTTGGGATGATCATTTTTAGTTTGGGATAGCTAAAATTTGAGACCCACTTGGTGCACAAGTTTGAAACTTTTCTGTGTTTCTACATACTTCTACTACTAGTACTACTGACACTTGACTGTACTTTGTGCTCAACATTACCATTTTGTTATTTTTTTTATGCAGATCAATCTCTAAACTATGGCGACAATACTGCACAGACTTGGACTGCTGCGACTTTGCACAACAGCTTCAACAACAATACCATGTAGACTGAGGTCATCAGTCCCCAACACCACCCTGCCAGTGGTGCCACCAGATGCAAAAGATACTCAAGTTGACCACCTACCGAACCCAAACCAGACACCCGGAACTTGTAAAATCCGCAAACTCCATCCAAGGGAAGTCTCCATCCTCTCCGGTAGTCAGCCAGTAGAGGGCGCCAGACTGAGAAACGATGACCTGCGGTTGATGTATAACGCAGACCCAAACGGTTTCTTTCTAGCGACGACCGAGAATGGAGATGTCGTCGGAACTATCGCAGCAGTTTGTCAGAGTGAGACATTGGGGTTCATTGGATTTCATCATGTGGCAGACGCTTTTCAGGTGGAAGGAGCTAAGCTTTGGGAAACTGCCATGGAGTATCTGGGCGATCGGAATGTTGGGATAGAGGTTGGGACGCCGGACATTGGCAAATATACAGAGCTTGGATTTAAAGAGCAATGGAGGACTGGATGCTTCAAGGTAGAAAGTGAATCCTCAAACGTCTGCCTTGTCATAAAGTTTTCAGAGAGAGGGGTTGGAAGTTAAGAAATTTATTTTATTTTATGAGAGATTGCCTAACATCATCACAAGGTCGAAAGGCCACTTGAAGGTAAGGGCTTCACTAACATGATGTTGGCAATGGACCCAAATCAACTGCCACCAGGGAAACATTGCCACCTAACTGATCCTGGGGCTGAAACAGGATCACCCCCCCCCCCTTGGGACATTCCATAGAGATGTAGGTATGGGTGTCATTGGGAGTGTCGTGGCCGAGCGGTTAAGAGCACCGAATTCAAACTCTGGTGTTTCTCATCAGCAGAGTGTGGGTTCGAATCCCCAGCTGTGACACTGTGTCCTTGAGCAAGACACTTAACCATTGCTTCTCATGTGTTGTGTAACGCATGTAAAAGAACCCAGTGCACTTATCGAATAGAGAAGGGGTTCGCCCCGGTGTTCCTGGTTGTGGCTGCTTAATGCGCCGTAGCACCTTGTAAACCCTTATAAGGTGCTAAATAATTGGGTCTCAGAATTCATCACTGCAATAACCTATCTTTCTGAAAGTTTGTATATATACTAAGCGCCTTGAGTACCTTGTTTGGTAGATACGTGCGCTATATAAGACTTCGATATTATATTATCCACTGGGAGCCTGGCCATCCTAACTTTTTACGATGTAATTATGCCTTGCTCAAGGGAACAGGTGTCACACGACCAGGGGTTGCACCCACACTCTGCTGTTGGCAACCCTAGAGTTTGGTGAACTGACACACCACAAGAAAATATTGTACCCTCAAATGACTGAGTTTGGTGTTAAAAAGAAGAACACAAGTACAAGGGGTTGAGTTACTTCAAATATAAGTAGGCCTGTATGGTTTCCAATGAGGAAAGCATTTCAAGGGCACAAAGGCAACGACCAGGGGCATGGTGGAGGCCATCGTTTTCGTTGCCTCCCTCCATGAAGTATTAGGCCTGTACACGAGAATTTTCTATGAAACTGATTGTTTCTTTTCTTTCTTATCAGGGTACTGGAATTCCCCTTCTACCAGAGGTGCAAAGTAACAAACTCCTGCGACCGATTGCCGACATTGGATATGGTAGAGTTGTAGACTTTGATACAGAGATATGTGGCGTGCCAAGGATCAAGTTCCTTCTGAGCTGGCTACAGAATCTAGGTGGTCCCTCAGGAGCTGCTCAGGCAGTCTTAGAAGGTATTCAAGAAATTAAAAAGAAAGCTTTATTTTTTTATATTTTTTGTCTGCACAAGAACAAAACTGGATGGGAAAAAAGAGATGATAATGAGAGGTTGACAGTAACAAGATAGATTAGCCTGCAATAGAGGCAGCAAATCCTAGAGCAACTGGTCCCCTGTGATTCTTCTTTGATCTTAGGGTGACCTTGTAAAAATATGATTCGTTTGAAATGGAATTGCATCAAAATGCTCTTTATGCACGTGTTTGAAGTAACCTACAAGCACCTCAAACGTTTTTACCAAGCAGAGCAGTTGCTCTTGGAGCCAGTCATTATTGGGAAACAATCAACGTTGGGAGCCACTTTTCGGCGATATCTCAAGAATGGTACCAATGAAATTTTCACATATTATTATTAGAATTAAAACAATCGCACAGTTCCAAACCCAAAAGTGCACTCTGCATTGTTGAATAATTATTGTGGAGTCAGAAACGATGCTACCATGAGACACTTCAACTTGAGATATCAACTATTTTGTATACTCATTTTCAGGTAATCGAGTCATTGGGTTTGGCGTAATCCGCCCCCTGCAGGCAGCCTCCAGCCACCGCATCGGCCCTCTACTGGCAGAAAACGCAGCCGCTACCCAAGTCATCCTTCTGTCCCTCCTCAGTAAGATAGCTAAGGAGACGCTCTTTATTGACTCGCCTCTTTGTAACCCATCCTTCACTCGGATACTGGAGACGGATTTGAAGATGGAACAGGTCGACGAGAGAGCAAGGATGTACTCGAGAGGAAATCCGGGCATCGAAGTTCAGAAAATGTTTGGAGTCCTGAGTAAAGACATTGGATGATTGGAGGGATCAGTGTATGAATAGTATCGAATCCTAGTCTTGATTCTTGTGTCCTTGAGCAAGATACTTTACTTTAATCTTAATCGCTTCTCTTTATCCAGGGGTATAAACGGGTACCTTTGAGCCCCATGGCAGCTCGAGAAGGATACTCCCTAAGGAGCTGAGAAAAATTAAAGGAATGTTATTGGCCCAATGACTAGGGCTAGACGTTATTGTGAATTAAAAACTAGGTATTCTTAAAGTATCCATCACTGCGTCGCGATTCCCTGGTTGCAGTAAATACTACGAGGGTTTCATAGAGCTGCATTTTGCGCTTAACATTTTCCTGCTGAGCAAAACTTAGTAGAAAACCAGTTACATTTTGTACATGTAAAATGGAACTTCTTCTGGTAAGCATCAGTTTGTTGTGCTTAGCAACTTTTGATTTTAACTTCATTTTGGACATCATGCTCAAAACGACCAAACAAAAACAATCATGAACACAAATTATTTTGTAATATTTTGTGAAGTAAAATTCACTTTTATGCCCGGCACAACATTGATACTTTTACAGAAAAAAATATGTAAAATACAAGATTGTTAATGGTATAATTATTCAAATTGTTTATGAGAACATCTGTAATGCATACATAAATTAATATTTGAACACCAACAAAACATGTCTCTTGAAATGGAACAGTCCAGATTTCATTTGTGATTTCTATTCTTCTATAACATTGTATTCATACGCATTCAATAATTGTAAAATATCAAACTCTTGTTTTTATGAATCAACCATTTAGAATCGAGTTTGAAGATAATAAAACAGTGTCCTATTTTCCCATGGAAAATTATTTTCCCATTAGTCTTTGCTTTAATATTGCATTCAAATGTAGAGATTACATTTCCGTCTCAAAATTGATTATTTCTGGGCAGGATCACCCGGCACCGCCCACCGCGGATACAGTACTGATCCAGATGTATTTGTAAAACAATCTTCTTAAGACCGAGTGCCGCCATTTCTTATTGTCTTGGCACTGGTTGACCAAAAACCCACAGACAAAAATCCTCCGCTTTGCATGTATCTTGATATATGTTCAACAGCAACACAATATGCAAACTATTATGTTTGAGCTGAAATCAGTTTTCTTTGGTAGATTTTCTTGTCGCTGAAGTTAAACTTATCAGCTATTAGTGGTTGGACGATGAAGACGCTTGACTGTTCTCGGTAGCCATAGCAGCCACTCCCAGATGTTTGTTGGTCAGGAAGTCAAATTGCTCTGTACTATTTATGGCCTGAAGGACGTGGGTTGAAAGAATCTCCTTTGGAAGTCTGCGACAGAAAATATATACAATGAAAACATACAGCATCTGAATGTATGGTAAATTTTTCAAAATTTCTCTAATACATTTATATGTATTTAATAAGCATAAATACTTAAATACAATACTTATGGCGCCTGTTTAGGAATACTTTTGTTTTTATAATACACAAGTTTGAATTATTCATCATTGGTTAAGCCATTTGACGAACACTATACAGCCCTGAAGCATGGTACAATGTTTTAAAAGTTCTGCTTTTAAAAAGTCTTTTTTGAAATACTAAGATTGTTATTATTCCTCCTAGCATAAAATTGACAAGCAACATTATCTGCTTCAGCAGCTCTATGAAATTAGGGCATGTGCATGATTTTGGTCATTCTTGTTGAAAGATTCTGCTTCATAAAGACCATGGAGTTTTAGGAATAGCTGAGAGTTGAGTTCGGAGGTCAATAAGTGCTTACCTATTATCTGTACGTTTATTATAAGCCTTAGATAATGACTTCCGTAGCAGAGAGCTCATGAACTGAGAAACGGCCTGAAACAGAAAGAAGGACAGACAACATCAAGTTAAAACACGACGACAAACAATTTAACATTGCTATTACCTTTGATTTTGAATTGCTCGCACTTGAGCCCTTTTTCACACCTTGATTCCTCGTGATCAATTTTACGAGTGCGGATTGTTAACTTCTTATCTTAAACTTTTGCAAGCTTTCAAATTACACCTGGGGCCAATTTCATAGAGCTGCTAATCACCAAAATTTGCTTAGCACGAAATTTTGGCATCGATAAAAGCAGGATTACCAATCTATTTTCCACGTGATTTTCAGGATAAGCAAACAACAGCTGAGTACCAGTAACAAGCAATATGCAACAAATGAAAATTTGGTTGGTAATCCTGTTTTTATCAAGGAAGAAATTTCATGCTACGCAAATTTTGGTGCTTAGCAGCTCTATGAAATTGGGCCCAACAGTCCTTGAGATGAGAGTACAAATATAGAGAGCTGACAAAAAAAGGAAAATTTCTTTTTGGAAGTAATGTTAAAATTACTGCATTTCAACCTTTTGGTTACCCCTTGGGTTTAGATTTCACAGTATACTAGGAACAGTCCTCAACACTACAGACGACAATCAATTATGTGGAAAACATAACGGCTGATTTTCTTCACCAGGTCAACTTCAAAAGTCTGAGATCAGATAAAAGTATGAAATTTCTCATCCCTTCGTTTTGCGGACTTACTGATAGCATGACCTCCTCCACAACAGGGGAAAATGTGTCCTCAGCTAGCTGAGTGGGCTTGAAGCATATTCCAATCTAAGAAAAAAAGTTTAAGAAAAGAAGATCAGCTTACATTGGCCATGGAGAATTAATTCACTTAGGTCTAACAGTTTCTTTTAAGACTTTTACATCAACTAATTATAACTATGGTGATAATTATTACTATATTATTGATATTATAATAATTATTATTGGTTATTGAAAATACCCCTAAGGCCTACATCCCCTTCTGAACAGTGCTTGAACAAGAACATTAAACTAAAAATACTGAATTTACAGGAAATTTCAACGGCTTACTTGAAACAAAGATACGATTAACAACAAAAAGTTTTAAAAACAAATGCTAGACACATTTGTATAGTGATAATATACTAAAGTCAAGAGAGATAGACATATACAAATAAACAAATTAATACATTTGTGTCTTGTTGTAAAGACATGGTTATCAACAAGTTGTCAAACAAACAATAGACATTTGTGTAGAACATGTTGTACAGAACAGAGAGAACAACCAAAATATAAAGTTCAAAGGTTCAAAAATTTAGTCGTTAACAAACACGCGAATATTTGTATTCCACTGTATTATATCAGAAAGTCACATTAAAGATTGAAATCAAAATGTACAACAGAATACATTGAAACAATTGTATGGGTCCAATGTTGACACGATATTAGCAAGGGAGGTAAAAATTACATATAAATAAATACAAATAAAATATTAAGTAAATTGAAACAGATATATGGGGTCATTTGTTTCACCAGTTATTAGCATCAGATGTGAAAGGTACATATTATAAATACATACAGATAAAATAGTCAGCAATCAAGTTTAAAACAAACAAGTATTTAAAATATGAAAGTACAATCACAGTTATTAATCAAATTCATATGACATAACCATCACAATAATCCTAGTGGAGTTGTGCCATTTCTACAAACTGAGCTATCTAGCCCCAATGTCGTCAGTCTCCCTATTTTGTCAATATCCTTATTCAGGGGTGCCAGTCAGAAGCCATACAACCTGTGACTGTGGTATACATAGCCAGGGATCACACCCAAGTTTACAACAAAGTTTTACACTACAACCACGGCCAAATTTCATAGAGCTGCTTAAGCAGGAAAACTGCTTAAAATCTGCTAAGCAATTATAAGCAGGATACCAGCAACAGATAGTACGTGTGAAATGGTATTATGGTTGGTAACCTTATTCTGGTAAGCATAATTTTGTTGTGCATTTCTTACCTCTTGAGCTACTTCCTGAATCATCTTATCACCTTTACTTGGCGGAAGGTAGCACCTTATCCTGCCGGGTGTTCCGGGCGACTCCTTCTTGACTGAAACCCGCTGTCCCCGATCCCACACCCCGATGATATCAATTTCGGCTTCACTATCGGAGAAACTTGCATCGATGGTCAACTGGCGTTGCCGGATACTATTGGCGAGGGCGTCTGGAACTGTGTAGCTCGTCTGTTTCAGTAAACCTAGGAGAGTAATAATAAAGATAATGAATACTGCAATCTTTTATAGTGCCTTATCTCAGCCCTAGGGGATGTACCAAAGCATTGGCAGCAAACATTATTTTTGTTTTTCAGCAGGATAAGCACAGCTGTGTTTTGAATTATGAGACCCATTTAAAATGTATGTAGCATTCAGCAGGCACTGCTTAAAAACAATGCGGCAAAGCCCTTCTCTAATAGCGGTAATCGTCTAGGTTCTAAGCAATAATGGTTAAGCGTCTCCCTCGAGGACCTAAGTGTCAAGACCAGCGGCCGACTTCACAAAACGCTAGGATTAATCCTAACGCGAGTTAGGACGGGTAACACGTCATAACTCAATTCGTTTGGATACGGAACTGAACCCGTCCTAAGTCCTAAGATTAATCCTAAGTTGGGAAGATTTTGGTGAAATCGACGGTAGGACTCCTACCCACACTCTGCTGATCATAAACACTAGAGCTTGGGTCCAGTGCACTAGATCGCTCAGCCACAACACACCAAGGTTCTTTTCAGAGTATTTTGGGCATACCAAAAAAAAAACTTTTACTTCAAAATATTTAGTGTCAAAGAGAAAACATAGTTACTGAACGTTCACTCTGAGTGACTTGAGAACACTCTCATGGGGATCTAACCAAGGTTTATGATACAACCTGGGAAGCAGCAGCAGCAGAGCGATGAGGAGATGCAAATTTTGATTTCAAATGTAAAGTTTAGCACACAAGTCTTCAGAGAGACCCCCGCCAACTGGATAGAAACATTGACCATCTAGGAGTCTCATCTCACCTGCAGACGAGAGCCATTTCTTCTTGCATTCATGCTCCTCAACATTGACCTCCACTTTCCCCTTCTCGGTCAAATCGCCACAAATTCTGCACCATTTCCCTTCAGTCTCACGAACGTCTAGAAATCATGGAAACAAAACGGTTAGCGCATTAGAAACTTTCAATAAACAGGGCTCAACTTCATGAACCTGTTAAGAGGAAAATACTGCTTCCCAAGTTTCTTTGCTAAGCAAAAAAATGGCCGGAGAACAAGTCATAACAATGTAAGCTTTATGGACTTTTGGTGGAAAACAGTTTCTGCTTAGTAATATTTTTCTGTGCTTAGTAAGATTTTGTGCTTACAAGCTTTACCAAATTTGGCCCTGGTAGCTACATGCATCATTGCTCGTATATGTCTATCTAATGAAACAATGCAGTGCAAGACCAGTGGTGCCTGTCTTGATCCTTACAGAGAAAGACAGGGGGCCAGTCTTTGTTTCCGCTCAGCAATCTCATTCTACTGATCTGGGCCCAATTTCATAAAGCTGTTAAGCAGAAAATGCTGTTAAGCAGAAAATGCTGCTCGACTAATTTCTTTGCAAAGCAAAAATTGAGTTGGCACCTGCCACAACAGCGCAAACTTAATTTAATGCGGGCTGGTGACCTGATTCTGCCAAGCAATACTATTCTGTGCTTAGCAAGCTTTTGCGCTTACAGGCTTTATGAAATTGGGACCTGCTGTATATTTCTCCATGGTCTGGATTACACCATCAATTAAACCAAAGACCTTTTCACAATAATACTCTTTTTAACCCTCCTACCCTTAATCTCCAACCCCACTTCCATGCCATTAACCCCCAACTCCTTTACCTGGTTCCGGTGGGACATGTCCCTGCTGTCTACACCACACCATCACCTCTTTGGTCGACCACATCCTCTCAAATCGAAGCTTCTCTGATTTCTCCCTGGCTTCATTCGCAATCCGTCTTACCGAGACAGCGCGATGCCACTCAGCTGCTCGGCGCTTAGCCCCCGTCCATGAATGGTAATGCTGAAGGGAGGTTGCTGTGAAGGGATGCTCGCTTTGAACTAAATTGAAAAACAAAAAGAGAAAACAACTCAAGAGTTTGTTGCTGTTTACATGATCTTCTCGTCAACTCATAAAAGGGGGGTATAAACACCAAGCTGGCGACAGCCAATCTATCTTATACAAACAATAGTTTAAGGGAACTTGGCTAACTCCCATAAGAGGATATAAACGTCAAGCTGGCAACAGCCAATCTCTCTCAACATCTTTGATTATGAATTAAACAAACCAAGAAATCGTGATTCTGTAACTAGACGACAATACTAATTCTGGTCATTGTGAAATCAGCGGTTAGCTTGGTAGGATTTTGAACCCACAACCTTGTGAATGCATGTCTGAATGGAGTGGTTTTGTCCGACTGTGCTCTGCGAGGAATTTTTACAAGAGTGCACAAAAATAATTTGTTGAAGTCAGATTCCTTCACCTTTTTAACTTTTGAAGTAAACCTTCAAATTCAGACTGTTATAAAAATTAAATTCAATGTTTCTTACCCCTGTCTTTATTAATTAATGGTGTCTTCCTCACAACGGCTGATACTAAGTCCTCCATCGCTCCCAGACCGTAAACACTCACTGGTCCCTCAAGGCAGCTTAGCGTAAGCTCACGCATCATGATCGACACATCAGTCTCCGCCTCCTGCATGTCTTCAGGAACTTCTGTCTTCACCTTGGCGTCAACGGTGGCAGAAGCAGGATTAACAATGAACTGACTGGTAGAGGAAGTCGCAAAGTCTTTCGGGGGACTGGTGATCGGTTCCTGCTTAATGAAAATTCTGGGCAGCGGTGGAGCCAGAACAGGTATGGCAACTTTTGTAACTGGATGCCCTACAGTGTAAACTGTTTGTGCTTTAATTGTTGATGGTGTATCAACTTCCTTTGAAGAAATGTCGGGTATTATAGTTTTCTGGGAGGAACTTTCTTTCACCAACACAACCTCCTGAGTGCCATCTACAGTCGACACAATTTGAGATTCACTTATCTCTTTAGTGACTGAGCTGGGGTTAATTGGTTTCACACTAGATTCAGATCTCACAAGCTCCTGCATTGCAGTTTCAGCCGGCTTGGTAACCGTTTCGGGAGCAGTCGCAACTGCCGATCCATCTGTCTGTCCAACTTTACTGCTACCTGAAATCTGTACCACAGGAACAGTACCCATTTGTGTTGCAGCTGTTCCACTCACAGACCTTGTTGCTGCGACACTTGTAGGAGACGATAGGGAAAGCTTGACCTGAACTTGACCTGGAGTGATGACCTTTGCACCCTGACCTTGAATGATAAATTTGGGCGCCTGACCAGATCCAACTGGCTGTCGGATGGCGGTCACTGTCTGGATTGGTTTCCCTGGGAGTTTGGAAATGGAAGAGGGTTGAGTGTGCAGAACCAGAGTCTGTCCTTGATGGAGAGATTTAGTGTTTGGATTCTGAATGATGTTGACGGCACTCCCGGGTTTGAGGGTGAGGGATCCATGAGGAATTGGGACTGCCCCAGGAGGAAGCTGGGCAGCAAGAGTTATTTTCTGCTGAAGAGCCATACCACCTTGCACTAATGGAAGTCTGGCAAGAGTCTGTCCAGATCCAATCTTTCCGGTAGAGGCTGCCCGTTGGACAAACACGACTCCACCGGATGAAGTCTTGGCAAGCTGACCCTTCTGCTCTGGAAGGATCGAGATCCCTGCGGCCTGAGATGTTCCTGGGACCCCTGAGACCTTAGCAATACTCGTCCCTGTCGTCCTCTGGATTTGTATGACACCTCCTGATGGCATGCCCGCAACCTTCGCTGCTCCAGGATTCTTCACTTGAGCAGTGACTGTTTTGGCCAGAGCTGACGTAGGGTGGACTTTTTGCTGACTGGATGCCGCTGTTGATCGCACCGGGGATGGGACTTGCTGGATTTGGACGATACTCCCGGGAGGGAGGGGCGGCACGATGGATCCTTGAGGCAAAATCAACACATTGCTGGGCGACAAGAAGGGTGGCTTGCCAGGTGTTGCCGTTTTTGAGGCTCCAGCTTTCCCAGCAGGGCTAGATGTTTTACTTCCACCCAGCTTACCACCTGCAGCGACTTGTTGAGTGGACGCCTGCTGGAATACCTGCTGAGGTATGAGTATCACCTTCCCTTGAAGGTTGGGATCGGTCGATTTGGCCGTGATGTAGTACTGGGTTCCAGGAGGGGGAGTTGGTATCCCGGAGGTCGGGGTTGGCGGTGAGTGTTTGGGAGGCTCTACCACTGACTTGACTGGGGCAGCTGAGACGCTTCCAGTAGGGGAGGTCTTCTTGATTGTGGTGACGCCCCCGCTAGTCGATATAACAGTGCTCATAACAGGCTTGCTTATCTGGGAACTTGTCGGTTGCACGATAATCCCTCCAGAGAAAGACGCTGCTGCGGGCAAGCTGCCCCCAGACTCTGGCGAATGCTTCTGTAGAGTAGTGCTCACCGGGACACTTTGTACAAGTTGAACTCCGGAGGGCGCTGTTGTGGTCTTAGCCAGCGGCGGTTGGAGCGGAGGCATAACTCCTGCGACATTTGTTGCAACTTCCATTTTAACAGGGGGTAGGTCAAGAGCTGGTGTAGTCACCTCTTGGATGACTTTCCCTTCCTGGATTCGAACATCAAGAGAACCTTTCCCGCCAAGTGCAGCCTCGGCGACGTTTATAACACCAGGTAAGGTTGGGGACACATTCGTCGGTGAGGAACGATTTGACAACGACGACCCGATGATAGAAACGCTTTTTTCATCTGTCGGTGAAACGACTTTCACAGGGGATCCTGACGATCCTTGTGATTTCGTCTGCAAGCCGATCAACGTGGACGGGGTGATTATACCGCTCTTTGTGATTGGGCCAAGTGGTGGCATGACGCGTACAAACTGCCCGCCCTGTCGCTGCTGCATGGCGATCTGCCCGCCGGCCACAATGCTGCTTGGATGCGCCTGAAGAGAAGGCTGGAGGCCAGATGGTCCGATGATCCCACTGAATGACTGGCCGATCTCTGTAGGTATCAACCCCTCGCCTAAAGGTGTTCGGGGTTCAACTTTAAGGTTGCCCTCATCTTTCGCGGCATCACCGAGCAATGTAGTATCCTCAACCGTCTCAGAGCTCTTGCCAACTACCATCGGACTTGTCGCCTGCTCAGCGTGGGGCTTCTCACCAACCAACCCCCCACCGCGGGATTCCTTTAACCTTGGTGGGGTGTTTTTCCATCTTGACTCCTCCCACGATGCGGCAGGACTTCCTGGCTTGATACCCTCTTGGTAGTTTACCTTGGTGATGGTTGGGGTCATAGGTCGCGACAGAGGTTGACCTTGATCATCAAACAAGTATCGATCAAGCTCGACGTCCACAATCTGTATAAAAAATAAATCCATACGATAAATTATCAAAAAAGTATAAAACTTCTTTTGGTGTTGTTTTGAAAATGTGCATTTCAAATTTCTTCAGAATTGGTTTGTTCACAATGCTTCTCTCATCATTATTTCGTCATGTTCCCTGTATGCAATCATAAATACATGTACTGATTCTGATTATATGAAAATGGGATCAGACTATTTGCCTTTGTGGCCTCAGTTTGGCTTCACGAACTGAAGAAAAACAGAAGATGGCTGTGTCCTATTAAAGATTTAAAGCAAAAAGATTTACCGTTTCTGCTCCAAGTGTTTGAAGCCCTGTGTATGTTCTATCCAGCTGTGAAGTAAATGGAGACAACATCAAATAAATGCAGAAAGCGATTCAAGTTTTTGTCGTCCTTAAAGGATCTGGGTACTCTTTGAAACACAAAACACAATGTCCACATATTTACATTAAACTTACACAGTTTGAAGATAATGGTAGTAGAAGGCTTGCCTTAAAATATTACTTGATGAGGTGCTGTAGTTTTTGAAAAATTAGTAAAACAATTTCCAGAAAATACGTTTTACATGCTAAAATATTTTTTTGTCTCACAGAGACAAACATTATTTTTGTGACTTGTTTTACTCATTTCTCAAAAACTACAGCAACTCAGTAAGTAATGGTTTAAGGGAAGCTTTCTACTATCATTATCTTCAAACCATGTAAGTTTAATGTAAATCCGTGGACATTTTGTGGGTATTTTGTGTCCTACAAAAAGTACTCAGACCCTTTGACTTGAACTGTTCCATGCAACAAATGTATATAGGAATTAGATCTTCTTGACGTTTTCAAAAAAATATTATTCAAGGTTACGAATTGAAGATGCTCAGCAGAGTCATACAATTAACAATTATTATTTTACCTATCATCATTATTATTTAGCCAATACAAAATGTCAACAAATATGCAAGAACACAAGAAACTTACACATGTGTTTGGTAAAATCTTACAAAAAGTATAAAAATTGTAAACACAAAATTGGTAAATGAAGGCAACACAATAGTTAAAATCAATCAAACATTCAAAAATATTTATATATAGTGCTAAAATCATCTGAACTTGTTCAAAGGCACTAAAGACAGTTATAAAATTAGTTACAGATCAAGCCAAGACATCAAAACTATCAGAGATCAAACCACAAGACAACCCCATTCTAAGATGGCCAGGATTACGAAAAGTGAAACTACCCACTGTAACTTGAAAGCCGTTTAAATCCAAACACAAGATGAGATTGGAACACACATCACTATTTACCACATACCTTAAGAGGATGGATGATGTCCACTTTCTTGTTGCGAGGGTCGAGGAAGTGAAGTTGGATGCGGATCGGGAACTCACCCCATCCTCGTCGAGTCAGATGAAACGGAGGCTCTCTGAGAAGGAGAATGAAATAAAGAGTCATGCGGCGTCTTGTGCTTGATGTTAATATTGATTTCTTGAAAATGAAACGAAGGAATGCCATGGCTGAGCGTTACAGAGAACCTGTTCAAGTTAAAGTTGTTTAATACCAAAAAAAGTATCTCTGGCATCAGGTAAGGGAGAAAAGCAAAAACTATATTAAAACAGACGTTGATTTGGGGTAAGCCTAATTTTTTTAATAGGTTTTCAGGGGTTATCCGGGCTTCAACAATCATTCTGCATTTCTTAGGTTTGGGGTTATCCAAGCTTTAACCTCAAGTTACAGCTTTTTTAATTCAGCATTTATCAATGTTAGCCTTGAGGTTTTCCAGGGTAGTCTGGATTTCAACCTCGTGTTACCGCTTAATAAATTCTGCATTTCTGAAGGTCAGCATCAAGGTTTGAGGTTTTTCAAGGCTATCAGGGCTTCAACCATGCTCATCGCTTGTTCAATTCTGCCATTTATCAAGGTTAGCCTGAAGTTTCTTGGTTTTGTTTTCAGAAATTATCCAGGCTCCAGCTTAGGGTCACCGATGCTTAATTCTGTACTTTTGGAGGTCTTCCAAGGTTATCTGGGCTTCAACCTCGAGGTACCTTTTAATTAATTCTGCTTTTCTCAAGGTTAGACCAAGAAAGGTTTGTTTAGGTTGTCCGTGGTTTCGGGCCTCAACCACTTAATTAAATGTGCATTTCTCAAGGTTTGCCTCAATTTTTTTATAGGTTTTCAGAGGTTATCCAGGCTTTAATTTAACCTCAACCTAACCTACTTAATTAGTTCAGGAATTCTCAAGGTAAGCCTCCAGGTGTTAAAGGTTTCCCAAAGTCATTTTGGCTTCAACCTCAAGTTACTCTTAATTCATTCTGCATTTAAGGTTAGCATTGATGGTTTTGAGGTTTCTAGGGTTGTCTGAGCTTCAACTTCGAGTTCAACCACTCTCTCAACTCTACATTTCTCCCCAATACATACTTGACTTCAACGAGATCATTGGGTCTGTAGCTGGGATGCAAGAAGAACCAGATGCGTTTGACAAAGTGATCGATCCTGGGTTCCTCAGGTGGTCCTCGCACGTACACCATCCATTTATGAGTGGAAGGGTCGCTATCCTCACGGTTCTCAGGCGGGATGTATCTGAAAGTAAAAAGGAGAACATTGGAGTCTGTGTGGGAGGAGTGTTATGGCCGAGAGTTCAGGGCTCAATTTCATGGTTCTGCTTACTGTAGATATCAGCACTTACGATGCAAGCGTGGAACTTTTGCGCTAGCTGTAAAAGAAACGTAAAATATGCTTGCGCATAAGCAACAATTTCCTGCCAACTTGTGAAATACGCTTGAAATAAGCGCTTATGAAATTAGGCCCTGGTGCACTGGACTCAAGTTCTGGTGAGCATGGGTTGAGGATTCTGGGCCAATTTTCATGGAGCTTTTTTCCCCTTTTTTCTGTTTAGCCGGATCAGGATACCGGTTATAAATGATACATGTAGAATGCCATTTTGGCTGAAAACCTTATTCTGGTAAGCATGTTGTTGTTATGCTTTTGTCCTTGAGCAAAATGCAAACCACATTGATTCATAAGGTAGCTTACTTTGAGACATTTCCAACGATGATTCTTTTCTTGACATGGAATCTTGTTCCTTCGCTGGACTCCGCCTGTGAGATCAGAGGCTTAGGTACCGGCAGCGGGGGACCAACTCCAAAAGTGTCCTGAGAGACAAGGAAAAAGATTGTTACATTTCATCAAGACATGTAAGTGTTGTGTTGGTGCGTGAGCCTCCATTTTCATTTTTCAAAGGAAAATCTTAAAGTCTATGGCAAAATCCTGATGGGGCACCTAGGCCAAGACCAGGGGCAACAGAGGTCATGGCCTCCATTCAATTCCCGGCACGCCATCATGAGTAAGCAATCTTATCTTTCTGAAAACTGTAAGCAACTTAGACAGTCAATATCTCTAATCCCATGGTGTGAAATGAAATATATACTTGTAATTACCATTGGATATACAAGGAATCTGATTTGATGGCAACTCTACTTTAAAGATTTTTCAATTTGATTCCGTTTTCACTTTTGAGAAATCTTGGCTAGTATCAGGCATGCAACTGCCCGTTGAAAAAAAAAAAGAGGAACATTTTCAAAGGCACAACGCAAGTGCGGAGCGAGGCAGCCGAAACGCCACGGGACATGATACCCACAATGGTACCCTAGAAAATGTTGAGGTTTATTATGCTCTTAGGTGCATTGTTAACATGTACTAGGCTTATTTAACATGATTGTAGTTGTACACTGTTGTTGCCAGGCATATATTAGGCTAAAAAAAAAAAACAGAATTCTGCAGAAACGCGAAAGAGTTGCATGCCTGTAGTATAGTGATTAAATCTTTTTTGAGAGATTCCTTGGCTTAACAAGTAGAATTATTAGATGAACTAAAATGAAATAAATGTCTGACGAACTGCTTACCGGTCCCGAATTGCGTGGTCCTTTAGCCCTGGCTCCCTCCTCCACTCTCTCTTCAATCTCCGACAAGTCCACCCTACTCAGCCGCTCAGACTCCGGGGATGATCTCTCGCTCTGCAGCCCTGACCACAGACCGCTGGTTGGGGTACTGGTGGCATCTCTTATTGCTACGTCTCCCTGGGGCTTGCTGCTATCGATAGAGCTTGAGATCAGGGTCGTTGGGTCTTCAATCGGAGTCGGAGATTTGTTGCTGATGGCCCTCTGAATTGCCGGGTGGTTTAGATTCGACTTATTCAGCCGAAACTTCTGTTGGGGAGAGTCCAAATTGTTTTAATGATTATCGGGAATGCTAAATGAAAGAATTTAGGCTGTGTTCATCCAGTGTAGGATTAAACCCTTCTCATGAAACATATTGCGTGCCATGGCCTAGCCGTAAAGAGCACCAGGTAGAAGCTCTGGTGTTTCTGATCAGCAGACTGTGGGTTCAAGTCCCGGTCGTGACACTTGTCTTTAAGCAAGAAACTTAACCATGATTGCTTCATAAATTTTTAGGAGGTAGTACATTCTGCTCTACCAGCCAGGCTTCTGATGGATGATACCGAAGCCTACATCCGTATTGACTGTAAAGGAGGTAACCCTGTTTTAGCCCTAGGAGTAAGTTCTAATAATTTTACATTTCCCTCATTGAAGTGCCCACTCTCCAAGTGGACATATAATTCAAAGAGTAATGAGTACCTCTTGTTTGGTTGATGTATGAGATATGCCGATGTTCCCGTAGTAATTGGCAACGATGCAAGCTCGTAACTTATCCAGCATGGCCCTCGCTTGATGTATCCTCTGGAAGGGAACAAAATGCAAACACGATACCAACAGGTATTTTTCAGCAATACTGTATCTCTAAAATGCGACAACCTTTTGAAATGAAACTTTTACATATAATTAGTTTTATTGTGTACATCTACATTTGTATAGAATTACAACGATTAACAGTTCTTACAACCAAAATGTATACTTTGCACTTGAACATAAAAAGATGCTAAGCACAACAAAATTATGCTTACCTCATCAATCAGCTCCACTTCTTTCTCTTTGTGTCTCATCTCAAGACTGAACTGTCGTTTGATGATGCCCTCTATTTTCTTTACAGTGACATCTTTAGCTGTTGAAAAGAATGCAAAGTACAGCATTAGTTTGCGTGACCAAACAGTTATTCATTCCTAAACCCATCAAAAATCCAACTGTAAATTTGATTTGATTTTGTTTGAATGGGGATTGAACCCCAAACCAGCTACAGCCCATCAAAATCCAACAGCAAAATCCAAAAGGTCTAAAAAACAATAATTTATACCATCTTTCTCAAAGATTCGTTGTCTTTTGCTGGCAGTCATGACGGATACCATCTCATAATCCGGGTCCTGGTCCTTTCTTGGGCTCTCAGTCTCGGCTTTTCGCTTCGTAGACATGATGAGTCTAAAATATTTTACAATAGTCATTATCAAAGATGTATATAAATTTGTAATTTTGTTCTCACATTTTGATCTCATGCTGAAGTTAAAATTGTTCCATTTTCCAATAAAAAAAGAACACTTACAAATAATCAATGTCAACAAATATGTAGCCCGGTATAAAAAGTCAACTTCACAAGCGTATTTCTTGACACGTCTAGGCCCACACTTTTTTTTTTTACTGCCACGCACGAGTAGTGCTACACTGCTAGTGGGGTTACTCGGCTAGGACTAGGTAAAAAATGCTGTTCTTATGTTAAACTACATATAATCTGGAGAAATTAAAAGTGCACTATAAAATCAATTCCAGGTGGACAACATTCAGGTGTGACACTGCTGAGCCCCCCCCCCCTCCCAACTGGGACCCCCCACTGCTGGCACTGCTGTTGTCAATCATCATGCTCAATACTTCCACCGAGAGGAAATTCCAGGCCTACAACAAACTATAAATTATTCTACGTTATATTATGTTGATATTAAAATACCTACTTTACATAAACTGTCGCTTCTAGACCAGAAATAAACCTCTAAAACGGGCACATTGTCGACTCTCTCCAGACGACAACGGTAGCAGTAAAGGGCGCCCTCTTTCACACGAAAAACACTAGGTGCCCGACTAGACAGCACAAGATGAACGTATTTGTGATGTTGTTGAAAAGGATGCAAGACAACCTCTCTTAAAAAAGTCTGGTGCCTCTCCAAAAGTAACAAACAAAACAGACAGGATTGATTCGAGGAACAAGTCCGGAGAGCAGAGAGAAAAAAAAATAACAAGAAGGGCAATATGGCTGACGAAGAAGAGCAAATTTCTTCGGACGATCAAAACACAGATTTGACCGATTACCAAACAAATTTACCCCGGAGAAGTTACAAGTCAATACCGGATAGTTACAGGTAAAATATTGTGTATTTTATTCTAAGGATCACATTTGATTGAATTGACTGTCAACCATTTTTAGAAGTGACAGCCTCACTGAGTTTTTCGACTGTCACCGTACCGTCGTCAACACTACAGAGATGGGCCGTGTGGTGGGCGGGTGTGTGATATGGGGTGTGATATGCCACGGAGATGCATGGTCGCGCTGCGTTACACTGCAGTGGGGTGATCTTAAAAAGTAGCCTAAAATACTTAGATTGTTAATAATCGAGGAGAAATTTCCGCGGACAGATTTTGTGTTAAAAATTTCAGGAAAAATTTCCGTATGGCGCCACCACTTTTACTTCAATGAGATATCCTTTTTTGTAAAATTGAGTGAAAAAGTGGTGGCGTCATACGGAAAGTTATCAAAAATTCAATATGTCATTGATGTTTGTGTAAATAAGATTATTTTATTTTTTAATTCAAATGAATGAAAAAGTAGCAGTTTTGGACACGATTTTGTTCGCCATGATCAACGAAATGTATGGAACTTTTGTTGGTGTAAACATTTATAAACTTTAAATAACCCATTTAGGACTATTTCAGTTCCGGGACATGTTGTTTATTTGTTGCCAGTGGTATATGTGAGAGTTAAAATATACTTTTGTTTTAAACAGTTACCGGCTGACACATGACATCAGTCTTGACAACTTCCAGAGCGCAGATCTCTTCGATCCTGAAAATGATCTCAATCTACCGATACACAATGACTGCAGCTTTCTCATCCAGAACAACACGCCCATTACTGACTGTAAGTCTGCAAAGTAATTGTACAACATTCAGGCTAGGAAGAATGTTTGCAAATCCTCTATTTTGTGTCGTCCAAGAATCAGGCAGAATGTGTCGTGAGTAAGGCACTTAAACGCTAGATGCTTCATAAAAAGTTGGGCTACAATCTCTCTCATACAAACAAGATGTTTTCCAGGGTTGCCATTTTGCAAACTGCAAAAAGTCAACCAAATGTTTTATACAGGTTCCTTGAAAGTTTGTCTAGTTGAACAGGCTTTAGAGTTACTGCTCTACAGATACTCGCGACTAATTTTAACCAAAGTTCATATTTCTTTTTTCTTCAAGTGAAAAACATCAGAGAAAGGCATCATTCCAACAGCAGTAGTGACATATTGCTGAAGGAGGATATGATAGAGTTGGATCTCTCCAATACTAACGTCTTGTCCGAACATCTCACCAACGAACAAGTAGACAATGAGGGAGACACAGCTGCAACGACGCTACTCAACATCATGCAATCAGAAGGCAGTAGGCGAAATAGTCAGGTTGTTGTCAAGGTGAGTTCAGTTCAAAACGACAATTAGGTATCCTTTGCTGCTTTTGGTAATGTCTGGGCCCAATTTCATAAAGCTTGTTTAGGAAGAAAATGCTGCTCATCAAATTTTTTGCAAATTTCACAATCTTTGTAAAAGCGCTATGTAAGTAAGGTTATTATTATTATTTATGACATTTTCTGGTCACACTTCCGTGATGTCCTTCTCCGGGCATACAACAAGATGGTGTAATAGAACCTGGAAAGAAAAAGCTTGGCTTCTACTTTCAACAACTGAAGAAGACACCTTTGTCTAGCCAGATCGGGTTAGTGGTCAGGTTGGCTAGTGGTATCTTTACTCGCCTTGCAGCTCTAGGACCCCAGTTCGAATTCCGCCCTATGCACTATGTGGATTGGGTTGTTAGTCCCTTCCTGATTGCGTGGGTTTTCCCTGGAATAATTGTCTTGGGGTTTGCCTCCAACATCTAAAACTCAAACTTTCTTGTCTTCTCTCCATTGGGTTCTTGGCTAGTACAGCGGTTAAGTTCACTTCTCTGAGAGTCCTTGCTTCACCACCAGACTGAATAAATAAAATGAAAGAGCGCATTTTACGAACTGATGTTTGATTCTGTTTTACAGACTGATGATTCCGATAACAGCTGCCGAAATCAACGTCAGAAGAGAAAAACGAAGAGGAAAGGACGCAAGCTTCCTCAGATGCCTCCGAGTAAACCGGGTAGGTTAGGTTATGCCAATGGCTGAATTCAGTTTGTTGTGAATTAACTTCATCCAAGTAAAGCATCTGAACTGGAGGGGACAGATTATGGCCCAATTCAAAGCTGTTTAGCAGTCTGCTAAGCAAAAATGAGCAGAGAGCCAGTCACAAACAGTATACAAACCATGGTAAGTTGGCTAGTAACCTGTAAGCTATTGTATGAGTCAAACTGTTCTGCCCTAAGAGCCTCGGTTTGGCTGCATTGACAGAAACAAAATGGCCGCACCACAATGAATTGCAGGTCATCAATTTTATAGTGTTCTCGTCTGCACTTCAGGTAATCTCCAAACAGAACTACTGCAGGCTGATCGAGCGGTCAACTCCAACAGTTCTGCCCTGTCCTCCACCCCATCCCCCGACAACAATCTCTCGACCAGCTCCGTCCCACCAAGCCCTTCTGACAACTCAACTTTACCCAATACCCCTGTAGAGCCGTATGCGCTACAGCGACCCACACGCCTGGAGTTCAACACCACCAGCACGCACTACACGCCGTTCTTGACGAACACCAACATGCTGCTGCAGGAGGACTCAAGTCCGGAGGAGAGACAGATGAGGAGATTGCGGCAGAAGGCGGAGAGCAAGACGAGAGAAGAAGAGGAAAAGACGGAAGGTAAGAAAGGTAATAAAAATAACTAGACATTGAGAATTTGTGGCGCAGGCTTGTATGCTTTGTTTTTGCAAAGGCACCAAGGCATTTCTCCTTGGTAAAGGGCACCCAATGAGGAAATTGTAAATTTCAACTGGGGCATTTCAAGGGCACCAAGGCATTGGCCAGGGGGCATGGAGGCGATCGACTGTGTTGCCTCTTTAAAGTTTCAGGCCTGTTTGTGTTGCTGATCCTTGAATTGAGGTCTATTCTGCATGACCTTATGGTTCATGTCTCATGCTTGAAGATTCCAGATTCAAGATTTTCCGCTTAAACCTCAGGTTTGAATCAGAAGCTATAAAAGTTAAAATTGGGGTTGTATCTGTGTAGTGTTGTTCAGTTTGTGAAGATTTTTCTGGTAATGCTGAATTTGTTCCGTCTTCATGCTGAGGTTCAATTGCCCGATGGGTTTCAATACTCGATACAGTTTCAATATTGAGTTATGTGTGGGGAAGAGTTGAGAGGAAGAAGAAGAAGAAGAAAAAGAAAAAACTAGACATGAAGTGTTTATCTACATAGTGCCTGACCACCAACTGAGCACCAGTCCTTACATAGTGCACATCCATGAGGTCCCACATGTTTAATTTTAACAGTCAAGTTGTAATTGTATATTTGGCTTGGGTAACACCATGTTCATATTTACTTGCTCAACTTGTCTTGGTTTATATTCTACTAACACGGAGTAGATTTTTTCGGAAATCAGGACACTTCTCTACAACTGCAGAGTAAGGTTGTATACAAATAGCTCTTCATTATGGGATAGAAGTATTTATTGGATTTTTACAGAAGAGGAGAGGCCTTGTTTCCAGCCAGCAACGCTAGTCATCAACGGAGAAATCAAGCAACAATCGCACGTCGCTGTCTTCCGCTTCCTACCCCGTCACGAGGACGAGCTCGCCTTTGAGGTCCACGACCCTGTCTTTGTAGAGTACAAGTGTGATGACCTGTGGTACGAGGGCATCAATTTGAAAACGGGTGACGAGGGCTGTTTTCCCGGTCAGTATGTGCGAGATTTTACGGCGGATACGGAATGTATACCAGGTGTGTATGGAAGAACTTAATAAAAATAACAATATTATCAATAATAATACTAATAATGTAGCAGGCCCCATTTTCATAAAGCTTGTAATAAAGCACAAAAACTTGCTTACCACAGCAAAGTATTGCTTAGCAGAATAGGTTACCAACCAAGTTAAGTTTGCAATGTTGTGGCTGGTGTCCTACTCAATTTAACATTTTCTGCTTAACAGCTGTTTGAAATTGGGCTTGAGTCAAGAAATTTTGAACACTGAAAGTCAAAATTTTTCTCCTTTTTTTTTGTCTACCTGTTTGTAGGGTTTCGAGGCCGGAAGGTTCACGTTAATCGATATATGGTAAAATTCTTAGGCTCTGTCGAGGTGGCATTCCACAAAGGCAATGATGTTCTTTGCCGCGCTATGCAAAAGGTGAGTTGGTTTGATTTGATGTGAATTTATTCAGATGAAATACATGGAGAGCTTGCCAAAAAATACATACTGTCACAGGAGGATAATCTCTTGTAGATTTTGGGACATCATTTTGATGATTGTTTTTACTTTTTGCTGAAAGGTTGTTACTGCAAGAAGATTAACGATAGACATCCACCCACCGACGTTATGTTTACTGGAGATCAGCGATATAGGAGTAAAAATGGTCGACAAGACTAAACCACAAAAACTTAAAGAGGTGAGAATAATACATTGTAGATTTGCTAAGGTTATGATGATGTAGTTGCTCCAAAGGTTGTACTGTTTGGTTAACTGTCCTATTGACAACCGTGATAAAGGAGCACCGCATAAGAGACACAAAGTTTCCCTTTCAAAGGACTCTCTCCTCCTGTGGCATAAACCATATCAATAGACAGCCCTGGCAGCTGACAGGAAAGCATGGCACCAAAAAATGTTCCAAGGAAACAGACTCTATGAGTCAAACTTTAAAACCAGGGCCAAAGAGCAGAGGCAGCATCGTAAATACCGGACTGCTGACAGGACACCTCCTTCTTTTGTTCGCATTGCATTGTACATACATGTAGGACCAATGCTTTTATGTCCTATCTGAAGTTGAAGCAATAATGCTTAATAATGGTATCTCGCTAAAGGACACAAGTGTCATGACCGGGACTCGGACCCACACTCTGCTGATCATAAACGCCGAAGCTTGAGTTCAGTGTGCTTGACCGCTCTGTGGCACTGTTCTTCTCAGAGTATTTTGGGCAGAGAAATGCCAGGAGACTCTTGTACTGTGGTTAGTTTTACAGGGTTTCCTATTTTATTGAAGATTTCCTTGCATTTACTATTAAATAGATTGATTTTTTTTTCGACCCTCAGAAAAGAGACTCCGTCCTAAAGAAGGTTGAGAAGTTGCTAGGCTCTAAACAAAGTAAAGGTCATAATTACTTCTTCTCATTAAAGAACGTCTCGTTCTGTGGCTACCATCCTTCCAGTAGTAGGTGAGTGGTAGTTTGTTTTTACGACCCATCACTGTATTGAATAAAAACTGCCTCAAATAAGTATCACTGACGTACAAGACACTTTTAAAGATGGTTGGTCAGATTTGTGGCACATTTTACCCCCAAATTCCGATACAATTTGTAAATATTTTTTGTGTATAGACTCAAGAAAGTTGTAAGCTTTCATTTAAGATATTACAAAAACATCTGCATTGATAATTGGTAGCCAATTTTAAACTAGAGATGAATTATTGTCAGGATCCGACATTACTTCACATCCATCAGCCATACACAAAGAGCTTTGCGTGTTGTTCGTATTTCGTGCATTGTCCGTAGCATATGTGAACATATGTGTTTGTTTTTTTCATGGCAGGTACTTTGGGTTTATAACCAAACATCCATCAGAGAAGCGTCATGCCTGCCATGTCTTCATCATGGAGGATGGGGTTTCAGCAAAACCCGTCGCTGAAGCCATGGGGTAAGTGGGCACGTGGAAACATGGTGTTACAACCTCAATCCCAGTGGTGTATGATCTCTCTGCGGCATTTTTTGTCTTTCCCATGCTGCCTTGCTCGATCCAATCGTCATTTCGCAGAGCGCACTGTCAAAAGATACATCAAGTCTTAGAGCAACTGGCCCCTCTCTCTTTTTGGGGGACCTGGGGAGGGACGGTGTAATAAATTGCAGGAGTCAAAGTTTGAATTGCAACACAACTAAATTCTCTTTTTTTTATCATTTGTAAACTTGCACACACTTCATGATGCCAGATCAACAAAAATAATTATTTGATTGTGTTTTTTGTTCCGTAGGGCTGCTTTCAAAAGGTTCTACTCAGAGTTTCTTGACTTCACCGACCCCACTGAAGATATATACATGGAGTAAAGTTAGGAGTTAAGATGTAAGTTTCAAACTGCCCGTGAACGTGGTTTTTCCCTCCGGCTGTTCAACGTGAAGAGGTGAGACAAAATCCCACTGCTTCTCTGCTCCCGTTTGGTCGCTTCATTGTCCTTCAAAAAGATTCAAGATAATTTTGAGCAAGGCCCATAATTTCATCTTTGAGAGGGCAAGGCCATTTTAATTTTGCAAAGGGCACTTCCATTGGAAAATCTTAAAGTCTAAGAGAAACCTTTGAAGGGGAACCAAGGCCAACAACAACAACAGCAGATAAGAAATTAGTCAGTTACACCTTAAGTAGATATACAGTTTTAATTTTTGAAATTGTAGAGTTACAAATAAAAGTATTATTTAAATGATCCATAGATAAAGGCATTAGTGTGAACAATTAAGTTTAAATCTCCCTTACTACCAGTTTTATCTTGTAGTTTTAAATATCAAAACCTCAGACAGTTTTGCTATTCCTATTGGTGGAGAGCGCGTCACGTGGATGTGTATAAAGTGTAAAAAGTGTTGAAACATTGGCGTGACACGCGAGTTTGCACCTGTACTTATAGTTTTTTCATTCCTATTGATCGAGAGCAACAGCCGGGACAGCTGTGCCACATCACTCGATACACACGACGCGCACAACATTCCCTTATAAGGAGTTGTTTACCCGAGGGCCTTACCATTTCATAGCTGGAGGGGTGTTGTGTTGAAAGAAATCATTGAACAATTATAATTTTTGCATTTATTTTACTTTTTGGCCAAAAAGTGTTGATGTTTTTGACCGAAAAGGTATTTATGAATGGGAATCAAAGTGTGTTGAATCGGTTTTCAACTAGTGGTTTAAACCCGCCGAGGCCTGGTTCTAAATAATTTACCTCGACTTCATCTCGTTAAAATTATCAAGAACCAGGCCTCGTTGGGATTAAACCACTAGTTGAAAACCTCTTCACCACACATTGATTCCCTTAGTAATACGCCACAAGGGAAACTGACAGGGTAATGTTTACTAAGAGAAACAACTTTTGGGGTTTATTTTTAAGTTGTTCAGAGAGAAAACTTTTAACAATAATTTTAAAAATGTTCTGTGGAAATCAGGCCATGTGACTTTAATGCATTCCTTTTTGCTGATGTTTTTATTTTAAAAATATTTTATTCGCTGAATACTAGTTCAGATGCATTGGGAAACTCCAAGATGCTAGGTGGCAGCAGACACAAATTTTTGCGTAGTTATGGCCTTTTGGGGGCAGTCTGCTGCCACCTAGTGTCCAGAAAAGTCTCTGATTGTAATTCAAGAACTCTGGCAAATACTGTGTAAATATTGAATGAATAACTCACTTAAATTCTAAAGCACTCCGCACCAATGTCACTTTTGCTCAAAATACCCGGATGTCAGACAAACATTCCACAACTCACGCGATCACTGCATTTGCGCGCTAGACCCCAATTGTGCTACAGACAAGACGCCCGAGTAAACACAAAGCTTGGACACAAGTGGCTTGTCGTGGCCGAGCGATCTAGATCATTGGACCCAAGCTCTGGTGTTGTCATGACACTTGTTCCCTTGAGCGAGACACTTAATCATAATTGCTTCGTAACAAGTTGGGAAGGTAGTGCATTCTGCATAACCAACCAGGCTCATATCGTGGGTGATACCCATGTTCATCCTTACGGACTGTGAAGGAGTTAACCCTGTTTCAGCCCTAGGAGTAGGTGGCTCCTAGTGGATGATACCCATGCCTACATCCTTAGGGACTTTGAAGGGGGTAACCCTGTTTCAGCCCTAGGAGTAGGTGGCTCCTAGTGGATGATACCCATGCCTACATCCTTAGGGACTGTGAAGGAGTTAACCCTGTTTCAGCCCTAGGAGTAGGTGGCTCCTAGTGGATGATATCCATGCCTACATCCTTACAGACTGTGAAGGGGGTAACCCTGTTTCAGCCCTAGGAGTAGGTGGCTCCTAGTGGATGATACCCATGCCTACATCCTTACAGAATGTGAAGGGGGTAACCCTGTTTCAGCCCTAGGAGTAGGTGGCTCCTAGTGGATGATATCCATGCCTACATCCTTAGGGACTGTGAAGGGGGTAACCCTGTTTCAGCCCTAGGAGTAGGTGGCTCCTAGTGGATGATGCCCATGCCTACATCCTTACAGACTGTGAAGGGGGTAACCCTGTTTCAGCCCTAGGAGTAGGTGGCTCCTAGTGGATGATACCCATGCCTACATCCTTAGGGACTGTGAAGGGGGTAACCCTGTTTCAGCCCTAGGAGTAGGTGGCTCCTAGTGGATGATGCCCATGCCTACATCCTTACAGACTGTGAAGGGGGTAACCCTGTTTCAGCCCTAGGAGTAGGTGGCTCCTAGTGGATGATACCCATGCCTACATCCTTAGGGACTGTGAAGGGGGTAACCCTGTTTCAGCCCTAGGAGTAGGTGGCTCCTAGTGGATGATACCCATGCCTACATCCTTAGGGACTGTGAAGGGGGTAACCCTGTTTCAGCCCTAGGAGTAGGTGGCTTTTAGTGGATGATACCCATGCCTACATCCTTACGGACTGTGAAGGGGGTAACCCTGTTTCAGCCTCGGGAGTAGGTGGAAACATTCCCCTGGTGACAGTTGATTTTGGTCGATAGCCCTCATCTAAAGTGTCCGTCCGGCCTTGTGAGTTGGGCAATATATATATTTTTTTTTAAAACAATGCTCGCAAACTTTTTGCACTGTGTCTGAGATCTGGGTACTGAGCTTCTGTTTTTGGCATTAGTGCGGAGTGTAATTTCCTGTGTGAATATATAAATATATTTATCTCTATAAATGTATATTATAGTGTAAAGCTAACAATATTTATTAACTATATGTAATAAACAATAATGTGGATTTTGATTGAACGCGGACTGGTGCTTAACATGTAGTTAGTTGAACTCATTTTCATTTCCATTGCCAAAAGATTATTTTTATTTCGCTTTAAACTTGTGCAGAATTATTTTATTTTACAAGGAGATAAATAAAAGTTGATTTTTAGTTCAATCATGTAGCTGGGAGAAGTTTCATCAAAATATGTGATGGTTTTGGCCAGAGAATTATAAATATTGACACTTATAGGATGTCCTTAAAAACACCCTTAGCTTTAACAATTCAGGTGCGGCTTATTCACCCATTTTGTTTTTCTCTGATCAAACCAAGGCTTATCAAATCTCTTTGAAAAAATCTTATACACATTCGACATAATCCATTCAGAGTTTTCTAAACGCATGTAACTACACGACACATTAAGTGTAACTACGTTCCAAATTAGTAAGACTATATTCCAGTTGATGAAATTATTAAATCTTAAGTTATGTAGCGTTTGCTGAGATCATTGAGTGATGTTCACCTTGTTTCTAGGTCAGAGCTGCCAACTGTCCCTGATTTTGCAGAAATTTCCTGAAAAAAACAGTCTTTCTAAGTTCTGATGAGCAAATATGAAAAACCTCCCTGATTGTGGACACTCTTTCACTATTATGCTTAATGCAAATCTAAATATCTCAATAATTGTGGTAAAAAAAATTCCCTAATTGCAACTTGCAAATGTTGGCAGCTCTGTTATATTCTTATCATTCCAAATTATGTATCTTTCTGAAACTTATTCTGTACTTATTTTCTTTTATTTTTGATAAACCAAAAAGCATTTTTGCAGTTTTGCAGTTTTTGGTTTATAGGTTTGCTAATGTATTATTTTTTATTCTACATAGTACTAGGTTATTTCAGTGTGTGAATTTATTTTATTATTTATGTATTCAAACTCCGCCCTTAATTTATGTATATTTATTCAAGCAGCTTGTTTTCCTTACATAAAGTATTCAGTGGCTGAAATGCAGGGTCCGATAAATCAGCATTTATTAACACAGATGATTGATGTTTTGTGTCCAGTTCGAAATTTGGTTAAAAATTAGAAAGAAAGAAAGTGCAAAATAATTGTGCTCACGTGGGCCAAATAGACAGATCCTTTTAGCTTTGCCCCATTGCATATTGACAAATCATAACCCATTGCACAACCAAAAGTCTGACACTATAAAGTCCGACATGCATGGGCGTATGTTTGGCGTGCCCGGCAGAGTTGTGCAAAATGGCGTTGGAGAGGCCCACGTATTCTTGCTTACAAGTGCGCCGTGGGTGGAGCCTAATGGATCGGTGTATTTCATGGCTTTGCTTGCTGCAGATTTCTGCACTAACGATCACCATTCTCTGCTAAAATGTAAAAGCGCCAAAGTTCTGCACTAAACGTGCAAGGGAAAAATGCCTTATCACGTGCAGTAGGCTGGAATATTTTGGGTCATAAAAAGTATTCACAAAATCGACCCTAAAATTCAGTACCAAAAATGTGTGAAAATTATATTTATCTGTAGTATTAAGTTCTTTACTGGATTATATTGCTTTATATTTTTATTGCGTTACTGTGTGTCAACTAGAGTATTATTTTGTTTATTAAACTAAACCTTGTGTGTTAATTTTAATGGTTAATTACGTCCACTCAAAGCGTTTTTTTTTCTTCTGTTTGTTGGTCATCAGGGTAAAACAAATAAATATGTTACTGAATTTACATAGCTGTGGGGTAAACCAGAGTAAAGCCCTGTTCATACTTCCTGCGAAAGCTTCGTGCCAAGTAAATTTGACGTCAGAGCTTTGTTTTCGCTGCGGATATTTCGCAAGAGTTTGTTTGTTTGGATGATCTTCTCATGAAGGGAGCTTGCCAAAGCCCCACAAGGGGGGTCGTTCAGACACAGTACTAAAGTCGGTTTAACTCATGGTTCAGCTCTATCGAGTTCAACTCTGTGTGTCTGAACAGTTCTAAAGTAAGTCTGAATCGAGTTCAACCCACAAAAGATAAACCGTCCAGGAAGGGGTGTTTATTTTCTTTTAACACTGTGTGGACAGAATAAAAAATCAAACATCCGGTTTAACTCACTACAGACAACCCATTGACCTCAATAACCATTACGTAAACACACGCTGCTCGTGAAGGTTAAACCGGTTCGGGTCTAACTTAGTACGCTGTCTGATCATACCCAAGGAGATAAAAAGTCTATGATTATGAATTGCACAAAATTATGATGCAGTATCTGGAGGACAAAATTATTCTAGTAATTGTGAAATCAGTTGTTAGCTTGGTAGCATTTCGCGCAGCTCAACTCTTTCGAATTGTTCATTGCAAATTTGTGACACCAAAATCGCATTCCTAGGAAGTATGAAACAGGCTTAAATCAAGTTAGAGAGCGTTTAAAGAAAAGCTGTAATGAATCTGACAGTTCTTCAAACAAAATAAACAATTTATTTCAAGTCAAATATAACTTCAATTATCAAGGAATTAATACAGGCAGTAGATTTATTTATAATTGTATAAAAACAAAAGATTCATATAATGCCAGAGGACGAAGCAGTATTATTTTTATCTAAAAACGCTCTAAAATGTTCTTGCTGTGTTTACCATGCAGTTTTTGATCAGGGTTCTGAGTTTAAAATACAAAGCTTTTCAATGCAAATTGGCAGTTGAAGATGGACCATTAATGTTTGATAGTTTCTGAGAAAAAAAAAGTGTGTATATTAATTTAACGCAACATTCACTTCATGCATGCCAATCTCAACAAAAATTAAAAATAAATACAACTAGAAATTTAACTCAACGATTACTTGAGCCTTACAAGTCTTTTGATTTCTTGAGTCTTTTGATTTCTTGAGTCTCTGTTTAGTGTGTGACCATGTTCAAATTACTGGCTACAGTGCTGCCATTTCTGATAGTTCAAGGAGACACCATTTTGTCACCATACTTCATTTTAAATATGGATCCTTTCAACACTGAACTGAAGCCTGCCAGACCACTTGGAAGAAAATGTTACTAGTCGTACAATGTTTTAACTGTCATTCAGCGAGCCACTGATATTAAGGGATTTACATAATATTTTGTTTGTGACACTTTTCTGATGACAAATAGAGTCCTATTTGAGACATGGGTTCAAAAACTTTTGTTTGATCATTTTGAGAAACATATATATTATAAATTTAAGATACAAAATATAAACAAAATATAAATAACTGGACGGAAGGTTCAACAGAATTCATCACAATTGGGAGGATTGTCATCGTACCATGGAATGTTTAATTTTGTTTCCCATTTTTATTTACTTTCAATTAAAGTCCACCTCGACGTTCCCATTACTTTTAGCAAATCTCCCTGGATTGCATTTCCACACAGTCACCTCTGAAGAAGTCATCAAATACAAGGATATTTACAGAAAAATATACAAATACATATCATGAAAACATTTGTCCAAATGTTGCGATAGAATCCATCAACGAATAAAAACTCATTATTTACAGTTGTGCAGATAAACAAGTTTTGAAAACGAATGTATACAATGCAGATATGAAACATTTTCCCAAACAACCTCACTTCTAAAATTTTAAATATTATATTTGTTGATTTATCAAAAAAATGTGTATCGTAACAAACAACTCCTGGAAGTAAAATCAAAGTTTGTATAAACAAAGTTCATTTCAAAATACATTTTTTATTGGACGGATATACATTTCAAACTGGACGGATGATAATTCATAAACCAATAATTAAAATTTGACATAAATAAGGCACATTTTGGAAGAACTTAAAAGACCATTTGTAGGAAAATCTGTAATAGAAAAATTGTGAAAATTTGGGCGGATATTTAATGAATTTAATAAATTTATTTTAATAATCTTTAGTATAATAGAGGGAAGCAAAGTGGGAGGGTTGTGTGTATACACAGGCCTGGAAATTTAAGAGGGCAAGGCCATTTTCATTTTACAATGGGCACTTCCATTGGAAAATCCCAAAGTCTATTGGAAAACTTTTGAAAGGGCACCAAGGCCAAGACCAGGGGCACGGCAGCCAGGTCCTCTTGGTAATATCAGGCCTGTATATATCCCACACCATGGTTGTCATTGTTATGTCTTTGGAGGGTTGAAGCGCTGTAAGCCCATTGGCTAGTCTACTCGATGCTTTTATTTCTGAACTTGTAGTTGGTGTTCTTTTAATAATCCAGAGCGCAGATAAGAGCAACACCTCGTTTGATCCAATGGAACTGTGGTTTGTCTGATGGTACTTCAACTGGTAACACGTAGTTGGTGGAATGACCGGTTGTAGAAAGGGCACCTTGTATAAAGACAAAATAAATACTTTGTTAGATAAACAGGACTTGTATCAATTCAGTTTAAATTGATTTCAAGTAACTTTTATTTCCACATTCATGAGCATTTGTGTAAGTATTAAGTAAAGTATATAAAAAATTAAAATAAAAAAAAACTTAAATAATGCAAAGGCATGATCTGATTAAGCCTGTCTACTGAAAGACAAGAACTAACTAAAAACATCTAAACAAAGTTAATTAAACTAAGATTAATATTGTTTTAGTTAACATTTTAAAATTAAAATAACACACTGAGTTGTTTGTAGAAATATAACGATTAGAGGAATGGATTCAGCTAATTTCAGAGGCAAGTTTAATAGACAGTTTGAGGAAAAGAAAACAAAGACACTTTTAAGCAAGTTATGTAGACATGAAAATGCATTGTATTGAGGGCAAGCAGTTTAGAGCACCAGACTCAAGCTCTGATGTTTCTGATCAGCAGAGTGTGGGTTCGAGTCCCGGTCATAAACTTGGATCCTCAGATGAAAGTTTTGTATCAGGACCAACGTTAAAATCTCAGAAAAGAGCCAATGTGGTCTCGACATTTCAAACACTATACTCTGCTGGTCTTCATGTGGTCTTGAGGAGAAAGTTAAGCTACACTAGCTTTATAAACATTAACATGCTTTACCTGCTCTTGTTAGCGTCTTGTACACAGGACAGAGGTAAATCCCTTCTTCTGGTTGTTTACGATTGGCTGCTGGAATGAGCTGCATGGGCGGCATGTCAGTGTATAACTCCTTGGGTCTGGACTCGGCCAGCATGTGTTCCTCAAAGCTCCATCTCGCTCCTTCAACAAACAACCCTCGGATGTAGCAGCCGTTTTCCGGTTTTTCCTTCAGATTTTCTGCTGTCTGTTTTAATACCTAGATGAATAAAACAAAAAATAATAATAATTAAATTTATATTGAGCCACTACCATACCACTGTTCAAAGGCGCCTGACAATGTTCAGTAACAAAAAAAGCCACTGAAACTAAACTTACACATTAAAACAAAAAAATACAGTGAGAGAATCTTTACTGAGGCTATGAACGAGCATTAAAAATATACGTCAGTATTAAATGTATACACATAACATGTTGAAAACAATCTAAGAACAACCAAGACAATTTGAAAAAGAGATAAACAAAAATTAAGAGGTCTAAAAAGTGAGGCAATACAACATGTACATGAATTTAAATAATAAAAGCTTTCTTGAAAAGAAATACATTTCTTGCCAATTGAAAACATCTTTTCAATTGGCATTTAAAAACATTTATGGAATCAATACTTCTGATGTGGCCTGGCAATTGGTTCCAGAGTTAAGACCGGCCATCATAAGTGCCCTTTCCTCTGATTTATTCATACTTTTACAATTGGGAATTTGCAACGATAGGTGATTGAATGATCTCAGTGAATTATATGTACATTCTCTGATCTATAAGGAAGGTCACAAATAAATAGAGGGCAAAATTTATACAAGGCTTTACAAACAAACAAGAGAATCTTAAAACCAATGGGATCTTTTACAGGCAATATAACAATAATATGGATTTATAATGCGCACTACTCCAGAAAACCAATCAAGACGCCAACACAAAAAGAAAACAATACAATTAAAAATGAACAATATGAAACAAATGTGAATGACAAAATGAATTGTTATACCTCTGTACAAGGTGTGAAGTTTGATTGGTCGAGAACCAATCACATGCCGTGCAACAAATACGCATGTATCATGGCTAAAGATGCGCGCTACGCGTAATGAACAGCGCGCCAGGTAGTATGAAAAGTGATGTACACCGGTGTACATCACCTTGATCGTTCCCACCATTGGTCGATTTCCAGCGCTGTACGAAACACACGCAGGTTCCAGGGAACAGGTGAAGAATTGTTTCTTATTTGAACTGTGCGTCTGCTTATTAAACCATGAACAAACTATGCATTGCTCATAATACTCCAATCGTACAATGAAACGAGCTGGCATTTGACTGACCTTGAAATCAAAGACGATAGTGTCGATAGAGATGATAGCACGTCGGGCGTAGTTCTGCAGGGTACCAGTCAAGAAAGCTTGAGGGAAGAAGAATCCCGAGATCCAGTAGACTGTGGGGATTCCGTTATCGATCCAGTCTTGAAGGAAGTGGATCCTGGCTACCAGGTCTGTCACCCAGGAGGACAGTGGCTTCAGAGATGGGTAGGCCTTGACAAGGGAAGGAAGTACAAGTATCATCATTATTATTCATGGTTCCACCCAGGAGGACAGTGGCTTCAGAGATGGGTAGGCCTTGACAAGGGAAGGAATTACAAGTATCATCATTATTATTCATGGTTCCACCCAGGAGGACAGTGGCTTCAGAGATGGGTAGGCCTTGACAAGGGAAGGAATTACAAGTATCATCATTATTATTCATGGTTCCACCCAGGAGGACAGTGGCTTCAGAGATGGGTAGGCCTTGACAAGGGAAGGAAGTACAAGTGTCATCATTATTATTCATGGTTCCACCCAGGAGGACAGTGGCTTCAGAGATGGGTAGGCCTTGACAAGGGAAGGAATTACAAGTGTCATCATTATTATTCATGGTCCCACCCAGGAGGACAGTGGCTTCAGAGATGGGTAGGCCTTGACAAGGGAAGGAATTACAAGTATCATCATTATTATTCATGGTTCCACCCAGGAGGACAGTGGCTTCAGAGATGGGTAGGCCTTGACAAGGGAAGGAAGTACAAGTGTCATCATTATTATTCATGGTTCCACCCAGGAGGACAGTGGCTTCAGAGATGGGTAGGCCTTGACAAGGGAAGGAATTACAAGTATCATCATTATTATTCATGGTTCCACCCAGGAGGACAGTGGCTTCAGAGATGGGTAGGCCTTGACAAGGGAAGGAATTACAAGTGTCATCATTATTATTCATGGTCCCACCCAGGAGGACAGTGGCTTCAGAGATGGGTAGGCCTTGACAAGGGAAGGAATTACAAGTGTCATCATTATTATTCATGGTTCCACCCAGGAGGACAGTGGCTTCAGAGATGGGTAGGCCTTGACAAGGGAAGGAATTACAAGTATCATCATTATTATTCATGGTTCCACCCAGGAGGACAGTGGCTTCAGAGATGGGTAGGCCTTGACAAGGGAAGGAATTACAAGTGTCATCATTATTATTCATGGTTCCACCCAGGAGGACAGTGGCTTCAGAGATGGGTAGGCCTTGACAAGGGAAGGAATTACAAGTGTCATCATTATTATTCATGGTTCCACCCAGGAGGACAGTGGCTTCAGAGATGGGTAGGCCTTGACAAGGGAAGGAATTACAAGTGTCATCATTATTATTCATGGTCCCACCCAGGAGGACAGTGGCTTCAGAGATGGGTAGGCCTTGACAAGGGAAGGAATTACAAGTGTCATCATTATTATTCATGGTCCCATTTTTAGGAATAACATTCAATACAATACAATACAATTAAACATACTGCAATATAGCGGCTACAAGCCAAAAAGTACAGTTTACAAAAACAGTCATGGAACAATATTAAAAACAATAGCAATATATTCAAAATGCAACATAAATATAAATTTTTAAGGACAAATATAAATTTAATGTACAACCTAAATATAAAAAACAGTTGGATTGAAATACACTCACATAGAATCACCCCCAAGAAATACAATACTATGTTTCATATTTTCTACACAAATTCCAAAAATATGACAAGAAACAAGGCAAGGCAAAGAAACAGTAGCAACTTCATAAAAAGATATTCATAACAACAAATCAGGGAATGAATGGAAAACACATCAAAATTTGGTCAATATACAAAGGAACAATGGACATTAGAATTATAAGTTCGATGTGCACAGTAAAAGTGGGCCAACTTTATTGCCAATCAATCTTTTTTTTACGCACACTAATCTATCCACACTACTCTATTCTCCAGGGGCAACCTCGGGGAGTAATGGCCGGCCTGTTCACACCTGGATTACTCTACCCTTGATCTACCCCAGCAAATGGGCATACCATGGGAGAAACAGCCACCCTGCATGCTCTAGAGAAGGGGCAAGTGGTAGAACCCTGGGGGATTCTTGAAACTTGCAATCGGAACCCTCTTGGAATAGAGACCTAGGCGGGGACAGTGAGAAAGTGCCGATAACCATGGGGTAAAGTAACTCACAGGGCCTCCCCGGGGCTGTATTCCACAGTTTCAAAAGGGCTCATGTCAGCCGAATATGTAAAACCACAAATATAGATAGATAGATAGATAGATATAGATAGATAGATTGAAAGATCAAACTTTATGGGTAATTAAATTTAACGAACATTGTTGCACGTACCTTTGCAGCCCATAGTTCAGGCACCATGTTGATGTACATACTATTAGACATAGTTTCCAGTTCCTGTGAGAGAACCACCAGACCCTTAAGGGCTTTGAGGAGCTCCTGCAGAGTCCGATGAATCACCTCCAATAGACGATTGTATCTGCAGCAAGTAAAACACAAGCAACGTTAAGATTTGTGGATACAGTCATTGTAGGGTGCTTAAGGAGAAGTGGGTATCTACATGATGGCAAGACTACAGAATGTGAATGTGGGAACCACAAACAATGAAGCAATTTGTTGTGATGCCTAGATCGGCAATCAAAAAAAGTGTCAAAGACTAGCCTTCACAGTTGATGTATCTCAACATATGCATGAAATAACAACCCTGTGAAAATTTGAGCACAATCGATCATCGAAGTTGCGAGATAATAATGAAAGAAAAAACACCCTTGTCACACGAAAATGTGTGCGTTTAGATGGTTGATTTCGAGACCTCAAGTTCTAAATCTGAGGTCTCGAAATCAAATTCATGGAAAATTACTTCTTTCTCAAAAACTATGGCACTTCAGAGGGAGCCGTTTCTCACAATGTTTTATACCATCAACCTCTCCCCATTACTCGTCACCAAGAAAGGTTTTATGCTAACAATTATTTTGAGTAATTACCAATAGTGTCCACTGCCTTTAAGCAGAAATGATTGCTTAACAGTTGTCTGCTGAGCAGAAATGAGCAGGATTACCAGTCACAACTTGTACATGTGACATGTTATTTTGGCTGGACCTCATTCTGGTAAGCATAATTTTGTTGTGCTAAGCTACTTTTTGTGCTTAAGCAGCTCAATGAAATTGGGCCCTGTGCACAGCAATAGACTTAGGTAACTGAGATTTCCTTGTTGACAGTGACCTGTTGGTCCAAACTGTTGTAACATACTGGAGTCCTGAGAGTGCATGCCTTGGAATAGAAAGATATCTACCCGTCGTTTATATGTCAAGCTTAGCACCATGTAGAAATTGTAAAATTAATATAATCTAGCTGAGAGGAGACAACTTCTTGAAAGAAAGTGATGGTTCTGAGACGAACCAGAGGTGTGATGAGTCTCGACGATCATCAACGGTAAATCAAAATCAAGGATTGAGGTTCCAAGTTGATTTATTTCCGCTCATTTACAAAAAAACTTGTTGTTGTAATGCATTGGTTAAAGGTTATAGATTCAAAAAGCAAAGTAGAGATATAACAGTGATCTAGCTGTAGCCATTATTTGGCAAAATCTTGACTCTGTTACTGACCTTACGACCTCTTGGATGAGAACAGTATTCATGGACTCTTCGTACATCACAGGGTGTTTCTTAGTCACCATGGCGATATCGATGGGCTTCGGAACATGCTCCAGAATGTTCTTGGCTGATTCTTCAATCACCTACAATTTCAAAAAGAAGAAGCAGGGATGAGACGGGGGCTACGTCTAAACCTCAGCTTAGGCTCCGTCTCTCCTGGCCTTAAAGCTTTATTTGATTATTATTATTATTATTATTATTATTATTATTATTATTATTATTATTATTATTATTATTATTATTATTTCATTTTATCACAGCATGCAAAAGAAAGATCTCATTTTCCTTTGTGCCGGTAACTCCTCGAGCCGGGCTACGTCCCGTTGCCTTAGATCTCAAGGGTCTTTCTCAGGATCCTCGCTGTTCCCAAAAGCGCTGCCTTCTGTAATAGATCTACCCTCACATTTGTCCCTATTTCATCTAGATGTTTTATTTATTTATTCAATCACAACAAACAATTAAAACAAAATACAATACAAGGCAAAATAAAGAACTATAAAACCAAACAGAAACAACAAAGCAAAACATAATTACAGACCCAGCATAAAACGGACTGAACGGTAAAATACAAAAACAAATTATGATGACACGAGGGCAGCTTGAACAATGAACAATGAGTGTATGAGGGAGACAGCAAGTACAATAATTTAATGTTGAAAACACCATGCAAAATGTACACTGCTCATAAATTGAAAGAGCCCAAGCCCTAGCTGCGATTTATGAACAAGGCTATTGACATTAATGTGTAGATAGATAGATAGATAGATAGATAGTGTATTTTCTTTTTAAATTGTTACTGGTACTTGCCAAGGAAATACATTTTAAGCTCAAGAGCATCACGAACTTTGGTTCCGATCAAGGCCCAATTTATACAGACAATTTTGCCTACAAACAATTATCAGGAGACACTGGGAGATGGTGCATGTGACATGGAATTTTTCTGGTTACCTTAATCTGCTAAGCTTAATTTTGTTGTGCTTAGCTTCTTTTTTTGTGTAGCTTAAGCAGCTCTATGATACTGGTCCCAGGTTTGACCAAGGTTACTAAGTTAAAATCTAGATACTCGTTAAAAATAGACTTTTGACGGAATTAAAAAGAACGAATTTGACAAACCTCTTCCCTGGATCGGCCGGCTCCCGTGGCTGTCTTTGGCTGTAGGAGCAGGATGCTAGACAGGAGAGTGAAGGTCTCATTCTGGGCAAAGGTGATGTTAGCGTTGTCGTGAAGACCAAATATTTCTGGCGTGTCGTTGATGGGTAGGCTCTTGATGTAGGACATGTATCCCTGTTGGTCAGAGAGGCGAAGAAGGGGAAACGTCTTAAGTGAGAATGTTTACAACTTGAGATTAAGAGTCAAGTTTCATTCAAAGATAGGTCACACATACAATAAACTGCATTTTTACCCATGAGGAAAATAATCTGTCGCTATAAACTTCAGACTGATATGTTTTACTCTTTGAAAAAAAGTAGAACAGTTGGTTTGAATCGGGTCCTAGAGGTGGAAGGCAAGGAAAGTTGTTTAATTTTTTATTTTTGTATGCAAGTCGCCAGACACACAAAGCCTGAAGGCCACTTCAAGGTGTGGGCTACAATTTTTCTTCTTTTCAGAGGCCGTTGCCACCTACTACTAGGGCTGAAACAGGGTTACCCTTTAAACAGTCCATACGGATGTAGGCTTGGGTATCATCAATCCGAAGTCTGGCCGGTAGAGCAGAAAGCACTACCTCCCCAATTTTACGTAGTGTGTCACGACCTCGAACCCACACTCTGCTGATCAAACACCAGAGCTTGAATCGGGTGCTCTTAATCGCTCGGCCATGACACGCGACAAAGGAGTTAACACTGCTACACCAACCCGACCCAATGACTTGAGTAATACGTGGTGGCTGGAGGTTGTTCCATGACTTACATTGTGGTCCATAGCAGTAGGGATCTGCCTGTAGATGGCAGAGACAGAGTAGCTGTACTCCTCCTGTAGTACGACCTCGCTGTAGAAATCATTCAAGATATTCATGATGCAGCGTCGGTCACGGTCGTCCGTTACGCGGCCACCGTAGTTGATGTGACCTGCCGTGTACGTTAAAACCTAACAATTGGAAACAAGAAAGAAAAGAAAAAAAATCTTCAAATTTTTGTTTCTTTTAGCTCAAGTGGGCAAACTCAGTTTTCCAGTGGTAAGACATCTGGGCCCAATTTCATAAAGCTGTTTAGCAGAAAATACTGCTCACAGAATTTCTTTGCTAAGCAAAAAAGTAGTGGGGAACCAGTTGCATAAATGTTTACTTCATGGAATGTTGGCTGATAACCTGTTTTTGCTGAGCAAGATTTTCCTGGGGTTAGCAGGTTTTGGTGCTTACAAACTTTATAAAATTTCTGTTCTACAATGGTCAAATGTCATGGGTCCGAATCCAACAAAAGTTTATATGCCTGTGGATTTTTTTCACAGGATGGTTTTGTTTTTCTAGACTCACCTTGAAAGGTATCTCTTCGTATTCCATCAGGAACATTTTGAGCTGACTGATGCAGATACGTAGATCTCCCGTCGTGAACTCGTACGGGATATTGAACCCTAGAGGGCCAAACTTACGTCTCTCGACCACCGAGGCGTGGAACAGGGTTAGAGAGAGCATCAGACTCTTAAACTCATGGACCTAAATGAGAAACATCAAGACATGATATTAGAAAACAGAATAATAATATACACACATAACATGGTTTGAGGGTGAACAGTTGCTATAAGCTCCCCTAGAAGTTGACAAGCTAGTTGACAAGAAACTAGTTTGTCAACTTCCAATACCGAGGGGAGACTGTTCACTCGAAATAAACCATGTTATATTTGTTCTTCTATACTTCATACATGTTCATTTACTGATACAATATTATTCAGAGCAAGGGATCATGACGACTGTAAAATAACAAGCATCCAGGATAAGTTTTTGTGTTATGCGTTGGATGTCGCAAGGGCGATATTCGCACTTGTGTACAACAACCAGGAACAGTTCCACAATCGTTAAGCACATGACAAATAGACTGTGAACAACACTCGGCCATGGTACCCTACAACTGCCATCCGCCAACCATGAAAGAAACTCTGTTGCACTCACCTTCCCTGTGCATGAGTTGAGAAACTCATCGCTAAGGCTGGTGTAGGATTGCATGAGGTTAGCCTTGATACCTTTAGGAGGCTCGATGGTCATCTTGGAACTATTCTGAAGGATAGCAACGGGGAACTTTGGACTTGGCATACTGGTCAGCCACAGACGGAAATCACGATGGACCTGGGTAGGAAGTATTCCATTATCAAGGTTAGGACGATGAGGAATTACGAGTTATTGGAGTAAAAACAAACTAAGAAGTAAGCAGTAAACACAAACTAAGAAGTAAGCAGTAAACACAAACTAAGAAGAATGTAGTAAATACAAACCAAGAAATCTCAGTAGGATGTGAAACTTTGCATGGTGGAGATACAATCTAGTAAGGTTTGCAGTAACACCATGTACATGAGTAGGATGTGAAACTTTGCATGGTGGAGATACAATCTAGTAAGGTTTGCAGTAACACCATGTACATGAGTAGGATGTGAAACTTTGCATGGTGGAGATACAATCTAGTAAGGTTTGCAGTAACACCATGCACATGAGTAGGATGTGAAACTTTGCATGGTGGAGATACAATCTAGTAAGGTTTGCAGTAACACCATGTACATGAGTAGGATGTGAAACTTTGCATGGTGGAGAAACAATCTAGTAAGGTTTGCAGTAACACCATGTACATGAGTAGGATGTGAAACTTTGCATGGTGGAGATAAAATCTAGTAAGGTTTGCAGTAACAACATGTACATGAGTAGGATGTGAAACTGTGCATGGTGGAGATACAATCTAGTAAGGTTTGCAGTAACACCATGTACATGAGTAGGATTTTAAACTGTGCATGGTGGAGATACAATCTAGTAAGGTTTGCAGTAACACCATGCACATGAGTAGGATGTGAAACTTTGCATGGTGGAGAAACAATCTAGTAAGGTTTGTAGTAACACCATGTACATGAGTAGGATTTTAAACTTTGCATGGTGGAGATACAATCTAGTAAGGTTTGCAGTAACACCATGCACATGAGTAGGATGTGAAACTTTACATGGTGGAGATACAATCTAGTAAGGTTTGCAGTAACACCATGCACATGAGTAGGATTTTAAACTGTGCATGGTGGAGACACAATCTAGTAAGGTTTGCAATAACACCATGTACATGAGTAGGATGTGAAACTTTGCATGATGGAGAAACAATCTAGTAAGGTTTGTGGTAACACCATGTACATGAGTAGGATTTGAAACTTTGCATGGTGGAGATACAATATAGTAAGGTTTGTAGTAACACCATGTACATGAGTAGGATGTGAAACTTTGCATGATGGAGAAACAATCTAGTAAGGTTTGTAGTAACACCATGTTCATGAGTAGGATTGGAAACTTTGCATGGTGTGAGTAAATAATCAGGTAAGGTTTGCGGTAGCACCATGTACATGAGTAGGATTTGAAACTTTGCATGGTGGAGATACAATCTAGTAAGGTTTGCAGTAACAACATGTACATGAGTAGGATTGGAAACTTTGCATGATGGAGATACAATCTAGTAAGGTTTGCAGTAACAACATGTACATGAGTAGGATTGGAAACTTTGCATGGTGTGAGTAATAATCAGGTAAGGTTTGCGGTAGCACCATGTGTAAATCTCTTTTGAGAAGTGTTGGTTCTGAAAAGAACCGGTGGTTGCAACTCAAAGTTTTGATCATTATGCTGTGATTATCTTCAGTAGGATGCTAGACTCTGTTGCTGGATGCTGCTTAAGTATTGCCTTGGATAATAACAATTTGAGCTTGGCTCAATGTTGTGAGAAGGCGGGAACAGGAAGAGGATAAGCCGGGCTTAGCTTGGTGAGGCGTGTAGGCTAGAGCTAGGACTAAATCCCAAACTGAAACCTACTGGGAGTGGGTTAGAAATTTCAGATTGGATCAGTTGGAAAGTCAGCTTTGAACTTATGTTTGCCTTAAACTGTATTCATTTCTACAATTTTTATTTGCAATTTCTAAAAAATAAAGGAACTATTTTACAGCTTAAAATGAACAGTTTTAACAAAGGGCACTACTCAGGTGAAGTGTTACCTTATCAGGATCGATGTTCTCAATAAGTCTCTCCAGCGAGGGCATCCAGCTCGGAGACAGATGACAATTCTGGAAGAAGACCCACTTTCCTCGATCCATGGCACTCCTCATCATGGCTTCAGCACGAGGACCCTGAAAATACAAAGACAAGATGGATTAAGAAAGAGATACGACGAAGTAGAGCCAAAGTTAAAATCAAACACAAATAGTTATTTCTTAAATCAGTCTCCTGACGATGACTAGAGCAAGCTAGTCGAAAAGTTGAGACCAATTAAGAGCTTTCTCTGTGGCAGTGAGGTTAAAAACAAAAAAGTCCCCTCGATCCACTGGGAACCTTTTTTCACTTTTTTAGTATTTTTTTCTTCTTCTGGAATGTTGTATCTATCTGATGAGGTGTGATGCTCATCACAGCACTGCAATCTATATGAAATAGTATGGAAACATCGACTGCTATGAGGGGCACAGTTAAAATTATAGGCCCAAGGTGATGTCAAAACCATACCCATGGTTTTGATTTCTTATTCCTGATTCATACAAAATTATTTACCTGGCCCTGTCCGAGTGATATCGACGACAACTTCTTGGAGAATCTCATCTCTTCTGCAAATTTATAGAGATCAGCGGCAGGGTCAGTACCCGTTGAGAGGACAAAGACTAAAGGAGTGGTTGGAGAGGATTCCTTGTAGGCGATGGCAAGGTCTGCTGTCTGAGGCTCGATGAAACGCTGGCCCAGATGGTTAGAAACAAAGTCCTGTAAATAAAAAGATGTCAAGACCAAGTGAAAATGTGGTTGATGGTGTGTGGTGGCTGAGTGGTCAAGCGCACTGGACTCAAACTCTGGTGTTTCTGATCAGCAGAGTGTGGATTGATCGGCAGAGTCTCGGTCTTGACACTTGTGTCTTTAACCATTATTGCTTCGTCCTTTGGATGTGATGGGAGCTGTTGGTTGTGTATGCTCGTAAACAACTCAATAACACTTATCCCTATTAGAGAAAGGGTTTGACTCAGTGTTTCTGGCAGTGGTTGCTGAATGTGATGCTGCTACATAATTGAGTCTCCAGGCAATGAACTTTGCTCTGGAAGGGCCACAGCAATTTTCCTCTGCTGGTAATAAGGGGCACTCCATGGGGAAAATGAAAGTTTGTATTGGCACTTAGCAGAGGGCACCACAGCAAAAGCACAGGGCACCACCGTGATTGCTGTAGGTGCCGAGAGTTATTTTGAGGCCTGGGTCTCCTTCACAAAGCACTCACCTGCATAGCATTAGTGACTTTATCCGCTCGGATACACTTCAGGACAAGAAGTTTCTGGAAGTCATCAAGCTCCGTCTTCCATTCACCGGGGAGGTCTTCTCGATGGGGCTCGATGCTGTCAAAGATTCTCTGGAAGCCGTCGATGTGACCGGAGAACTTCTCAGCAAATACTGAAAACTTGGGCTGTAGGTAAAGATACGGGAAAAGGGTAAGTTAGTATAGCCATTCTACCTCCATACACAGGGGAAATATCTGAGATGGAATAGCGTTTCTATGGAATGCTACATGGAGAGAGTTTGAGGATCAACGGACAAGTGTCTCTTAGGCTGTGTCTGAACTGGCATCTACAGTTACGGCTATGGCTAGATTCTGCGTCATCATGCGTTGAGGTATAGGACATCCTTATAGCAACACCCTTAGCAATTGTAGATGTAGCCGCCAATTGTAGATGTAGCCGCCAATTGTAGATGTAGCCGCCAATTTTAGATGTAGCCGCCAATTTAGCCGGCCTTAAACCAAACTACAATAAGAGCCTTAAATTTGCTCGAAAGGTTAGTGGGCTAGTGGCTCTAGAATGAAAAAAAAATAATGGGTCCGAATCCCACCTGAGTAATATGCCTGTGGATAGTACTAAGTATACAGTGCTTAATGCACATCGGTGTATTAATAGGTAAAACACAAATTTTACATAAAAATTAAACAAATAGCAAATGGCTCCAAATACTTGTTTGTCCCAAAACCCACAAAACCAATACCAAAAACAAGACCACAGAGATGATGAGATGTTGTTTTTTATGTAGAGATCTTGGACTGAAAAATCTTGCATGTATTTATTTATTTTCATAAATGAAAATGTTTTACTCACCAGTGCTGCCAGCGACAGTATTTCTTTCCAAGCTCTCTCAGATAGCCACTTTGGTGCTGGGTTGATCAGCTCTTTGGGTATAGATGTACCACCTGAAAGCAGGAAGCGCCATTCCTCCTGCAGAGAACAAACATTAAACATAACATTTATTCGTACATGTTGTCTGACGAAAGACGGTCGATCTTAATGACACATTAAAGAGAGACTATGAGGTCAAATTTGGTTTTGTGATTCACTCATTTTTCCAAGAGATAGAACAAACCCTAAAACATTTCTACAAAAAATGTGAAATTCATTCCTGAATGTTTATGAAATACACTCAAAGTAGCATTCAATCTGACCCTCTTGACTGGCAAAATTCCTCTATGGAATGTACAGAACAATTTGTTGTTGATGTCCGATGATGTCATGTTTCAAATTTCATCACTTAATCACTGTAACTTGCAAGCCTGAGGAAAGCCTGAGGAAATGTTTGCTTGTGAACCAGAAGCACGGGTGTTAACCCCTACTCTTCCACTGTAAGTGTTCTGGGTTCCCTTACATGCACTACCAATCCATATACACAGGACCTACGACTCAAACCTGGTTCATACTTCATGCGAATGCGAAGCAAATTTGATGTCTCTCTTTCCGCAGCGATATTCGCAAGTTAGTTGAGCAGAGTTGAACTGCTGCAAATTATTTGTTGCGAATCTGTGACATCAACAATCGCTTTGCATTCGCATTCGCAGGAAGTATGAACTTGGCTTTAATGTCTGGGACTCAAACCCACACTTTGCTGATAAGAAAGGCCATGCAGAGCATGAGTCAGGTGCTCTAAACCACTCGGCCACGACGCGCCATAAAATAATCTACCATCTAACTTACCATGTCAATCTTGCCGTCGTTCTGCATGATGCGTACACACAGCAAGAAGGCAAACATGAGCTTGTGTTTCTCAAACAAACTACGGCACACGTTGCTGTAGAGACTGTAGGTGAAGTACTCATTGATGTTGATGATTCTCTGAGGTAGATTATCTGAGTAATCAATAAAAATTATACAAGATTATCTAATTTATAGATTAAAATGATTCAAGATTATCTGAGTGATTGATAAAACTGATCTGTAAGAGTATTTGACAGAGAACACCACTAAAACTAAGAGAAGTTACTTACCCGCACGCTCCGAGTTTGCTATCCCGGCCAGGAAAATCCTGACGAACCACTCCAGTGAGTATTGGTACATTGGATCCACATTGGCCAGGTCTGTAGTGCAGAAGAATAACAGCTGAGTACGAACAGCTACGGGGATGTACTGAGATCGAGTCTCATCAATCTCACGCTCAGTCTTTTCAGCGACGATGACTTTGGCCTGGAAGATGGAAGAAGGAGACATGGAATAGTCAAAGAAAATTGTATAACAGGCTGTACTGATGCCTTGCGCAATGCCCAACGCATTTACACATACAAATAAATCAGATACAGCACCACCACACTAACATTGTGGGTTCCAATCCTACCAAGTTAACCACTGATTGCACAATGAATAGAATTAAAATTGTCGTCTAGTTAATACTGAATCACAATTTTTTGGATTTGTGCAATTCATATAATCATAAACAATACACTAATGTTTGTGATTCAGTTACTAGACAAAAATACTTATTCTAGTCATTGTAAAATCAGTGGTTAGCTAGGTAGGATTCACACCCATAACCTTGTGATTGCAAATCCGGCAGTCTAAACCATTGGACCACGGTGGCCAGGGTGTGAATGGGTGCGAATGTAGACACCAATCTTGTCTCCGCGTGACCTGCACGAAGGGGTCAACGTACCTGGATTTCATGAGCTTTTATCTTAGATGCCTCCAGTGTCTTGATGAGATCGACGTCATCCACGGGGTTCCCTTCCGAAGCGCTCAGCCTTTCAAGGATCTTGTCTTCAATCTCCTTCAGTTCTTGCTTCATCTTAGCATTGCTGATGATCAGTTGGTTCTTGGCTTCCTCCAAGTCGGGTCTCTCCTCTGCCACGACGCGGGCCAAGAGCTGGTCCTCAAGACCACTGGAAAGGGGAGGGAGAGACAAATCATTGTGTCAGGCCAGAAATTATGTTTGTCTTTGTTTAGAACTGGGCCCAATTTCATGGCCCTGCTTACTGTTGAATTATGCGCTTACGATCACATACTCCGCTTACTGTGCAAGGGCCTGGTTTCTCCGCCAGGTAAAAGCAAAGAAAGCCTAGTTACATAGAGTACACATGCCCAGAAACAAAAATATTCCCCGCAAACACACTGTAAGTGACGATTCTTTGCTTGCGGTAAGCAGAGCCATGAAACTGGGCAGAACCCGTTCGATCCACCACCAGTAAACCTTTCCCAGTTTTCACAGATATTGCTAATGCCACCTTTCCTGAAGACAAGACAATTCACATTACTATATTCAAATTAATATACTAAAATTACTCAATGGGCCGACAGCGTATTAGCGCACTAAATTCAAGTTCTGCTGCCTGAGTCATCGGCTCGACACTTGTGTCTTGAACAAGACATTTAACTATGTTCCTTGCTGTTGATATTCTTACTTATGGAATTTGCAGAGTAATTAAGTAAACTAAAATAAAAAGGCATACAAAATGGATATCCAATGTTCTAGCATCTCCTTCAAGATGTTGATGCGTTACCTTGGCGACAGGGTGAAGTTGACCAGTGTGACCTTAGTGGAGACCTCTGGAGTGTAGTGAGGGTTGGGAAGCTTGGTAGTGATGTAGAACTTGAAGTCTTCATGGTATGGGATGATGGCGTCACCAAGCTTGATGACAGTGCTGCCTTGCTGCTTAAAGGTCTAAGGAAAACCAAGATTTCAAGCGATTATAGATGTTTATAGCGTGATGCTAAATCTTTGCCAGGTAACCCAGGTTCTACCACAATTAGGTATGTGGATTCTCATCAAACCAAAAAGGGATCAGACTGTTCTTCACTCAGAATCTGGAAAACGATTCATGCATGAATCATTTCTCAGATTTCTGAGCGATTGTGTCCCTTCGCCAATGCTGCGTGCAAAGATGCGGTTGGTACCCACTGTCACCTTGCTAAACATGGACTTTCACATCTTACTTTTATTGTGTCTTTTGTATAATTTTGCTTGTAAATCTGCATTACGTTGAAAAAAAATCAAAAATCTTTGAGACTACCTTAAAACCATCACATCACATTGATATATCATGGCTGACATTTTGGTTCTCTTCACATTATTGCTATTTTCACTATTTCTGAAAAGTGCCTGATTTTGACATTGAAGCATCAAATATTTAAAACCAAACAGTTAAATGCACCAAGTGGAAGAGGTTAAAAGGAATAAATGTTTTTTGTTTTATTACCTGTCTGAGAAGAATTGGTTCCAGTGCGGGGTCAAGCTCCTCAGCAACATTCTCCAGCAGACAAGGTTTTCCGAATCGGACAGCATTCTCCAAGCTACGTAGGAAGTCACGATCTGTCAGTTTCACAACGTCAAGACCATTGTCTTTTTCCTGTCATGATCAATTAACAATAATAAAATATGAAAGTCTTCCATCTGGACAGGATATTGAGAATAAAATCGTGTATTAAGTGTTCAAAGTATGTTTATTGAATTTTGTAAATTACACAAACTCTTTAACAAGTATGATTAATTAACTTTTTGTATACTTATGACCTTTCAAGAAAAATGGATTGTCGCTTGCATTTCAAACTTATATTTTTGAAAGATGAAAGTGGAAAGATGATAATAATAAATATCTACTCACAAATGTTTTGATCCACTTGTTAGCTTGTCCCTGAGGGTCAATGAAGAGCGGCCAGCGTTGTGAGAACTGGACGATCACACCGTTCTCAATACTCAGGTTGTCCCTAGGTAGACCAGCGATCTGCCAGGAGCGGATCTTTACCGGGTCTCCAAAGGCATTGATGAAGGAGGGATCGGCGGTGTGAGGAACATTCAACTCCGGGAATTTCTTGACCCATTCCTCGGATAAGGACGCACGGTATTCACCCTGAATCGCAAAGGAAAAGGTTGCAGTCACTTTGTTAGGGATATTTTATTAAAAGAACACTTTAATAAAGATATTATACAGAAAATTCTACTGAAGACAATCAAGCCATACTAATCCAAATAATGAGTTGTTAACAACCAGTTCTATTTTCAGATAAAGCCCACAATTTCACAGGTTTGATGTTTCATGTATTGACCCCTTGCACGCCCGTCACGTCACATGCGGTGACTGGTGCCACGCTCACCATGTTGGTGGGCAAGTTAGGTTTACGTGTATTAAGGCCGCGTCGCCTAAAATGCGAACTTCACTGCATAACGCACAGCATACTCTATGCATTGAGTTAAATATGAAAACGCACAGTGAAATTGCCCACCAGTATGGCGCATTAAAGATTTTTCTGATGATGACGTCAGGTGAAATGGGTCAATATGGTTAATCACATGAACACTGTCTGCGATTATTTTGTTATCTCTACCGATCCCGTATTGTAACTGGAGCCAATTTCACAAAGAGCTAAGATTGTTCTTAAGTGTGAATGAAACTTAATTTCTAAGCAAAGAGTGATGTCACGACACAAATCACTATGGTAATACTGACAACTCTAATTAAGATGAATCTTAGTGCTTTGTGAATTCAACCCCTGTGTTTAGTGCAACTTTAATGACTGTCAAACTGCTTAGGAAATAAATTTGTTGAACCACACTTACGGTAAATGGTCCAAGATACGCGACATATCCAGCCGACACCAGCACGTCACCCACAATGCTCTTAATAACCGACTCCAGTCTGTCCACGGACTCCTGCCAGCGTCCCTTTTCGTCGGCCAGACCGCCGATCAGCTTATCTGCCCTCTCCAGTCGGGCCTCACAGAGGGCGCACTTGTGCTCGAGTTCTTCCTTCTTGGCTACGCAGTCCTCGTACTTGGCCTGGAGGGTTGCGATACCTTCCTCGACCTCGCGTAGCTTGGCCTTTGCTTCGTCCAGCTGGCGTTGTGTCTCCGCCAAGTCTTCGGTGGCGATGCGTAAACGTTCCTGGTAATTGCAATTGAATCATAGTTTATCATCTCCGGAAACTGGTTGATTATGCCTTCAAGCATTTATTAGTTGAAGTACAACAACTTTTGTTAAAAAGTAGTTTGTGTTATTTCAACTCAAGATTAACGTTTCAGATAATAATCAAGGAAGAGGCCTCAATTCGGTAAAGCTATAAATAAGCAGAAAATACTGCATAGCAAATTTCCTTGCTGAGCAACAAACTTCTGGGCATCAGTTGCAACAAGGTTAACTTCATGAAATTTTGGCTGGTTATCTGTAAGTAAGATTTTTTTGTGCTTAGCAAGTTTTAATGCTTACAGGCTTTATGAAACTGGACCCTGCTCGTGAATTTACGACAATTAGAAAATACACAAATTTGAAATGTTCAACTTACTCTTTTAGGGGCCACCCCTTTGGCGACAAAGTGGTACTTGTGCATGGCTCGACACCATTGGCAGATTGAGGTACAGGCTTTAGAAGCCTTTGCAATGGCTGCTGGCTGGAACTCTTCATTGTCTATGAACGGCTGAATCTTCACAATGACAGAATCGGGAATGTTGTCCTGTCGAGAGAATTTGAAAATGAGATAAGGTAAGTATAGAACAGGCCTGGAAGTTCAAAGAGGCCATGGACTCTGTTGCTGCCTTGGTCTTTTCAGAACATAGAAGTCTCCCACATTCTGAAAATCCATTCCGCAGTAATAGGGTAGCAAGACAAGTTCTCAAAAGAACATAATCTACCCAGCAAGTAGATATACACACAGGGTTTATTTTGTGATTGTTGCTGTTGTTACCATTTTAATCATTGTCCTTTTTCTGTTAGTTCTTTAATTTTTTCTTTATTATTTTTTTGTGCGCTTGTGTTCATTTTATTGAATGGTTGCAATATAAATCAATAAATGATTATGATATTGTTACTCCTGACGATGACTAGAGGTCATCTGCGTCCCTGCTTTTAATTATCTTTCTGTTTTTGTCTTAATGTTCTAAATGTCTTTATAGATTTATTGTAAATAATTTTAGATTTTAATATATGGCCAGGGATATTGGAATTGAAGGCCTTCAGGCTACAGTTTTTAGGTAAACTTTTTTAATTCCAGGCATATGTTCCTGGCTTTTGTTTTGTTCTGAATATGTTTGTACTTTGTATGTGTTTTTATGCCGAAAAAATAATAATAATAATAATAATAATAGAGTAAGCTAGTCGAAACGTTGATGAGACCAATCCAAGAACTGTCTCCGCAGTAGTGCAGTTAATTACGATCCTATAGGCTAAAGTAGTAGTCCCAGCCAATGTTTTATACCTTCAGCCCGGGTAGTAGTTAAAATCAGGCAGTTCTTTTCAGAACTGGGAGGTCTCCCGAACATCCGATAAATCTACTCCACGGTAGTAGAAGAAAGACGGTTCTCTAAAGAACAAACTCTACCTGACAAGTAGATACACACGTGATGATACCGCAAACCAAATATATAAATACTAGTACTGCAAACCAAATATACAATATCTACCTTATCGAACGTAAACAAACTCTCTAAGAATTTGCCGGGATCCTGCAGTAGAGCTTTGCCTGGCTCCCAGTAGTCGTCAACCTTCTTGCCTGGTTGGTCACCGGCCACTTTCTTGGGTTTGACGTTACGCATGATACAGACAGCTTCAATTGTCATGCGTACACCGGCCGGGGGACGCTGCATAGCACGTACCTACAAATGGAAAATGATAGAGCATGTTTAACTTTAAAATTACATGATGTATAAAACCATACACCTTATGCGATGAAAGAAGGCGTGTCAAATTCAGAAAATGAGTGTAGAAATCATTTATCACCCAGACGACAATTTTAACGAGCTGCCTATATAAGCAAAAGAATTGGCTAAGTAAAACGAAAAAAAGAGAAGGTTATGCACCAAAACAACACCTGCGCCCTGCTGACAGTGAGCAAAGAATCAGCACTTACAAAAGCAGGGCAATACGCACTTATGTATAAAGCATATTTCACATCTTATCGCATTACTAGGGGCTTTTCGCTTTAGCAAAGAAATTTGGTGGTTGTCCTGTAAGCGAAGATTGGTCATTGAAAGCGCAAAATTCAGCAATAGACCGTATTGAATAACCCCTTTTTGCTATGAAAAGTGGCCATCTTGTAGAGCAAACCATATGCGCGTCCAAATGCATACATCATCAAAGCCCGCAGCACGCATGACATTCCTGGTTTGATTTCTACGGCACATGCACGCACACACGCACGCACAAAAGCTATCTTGTAGGTCAGATATTTGAGCCTGATGTGCTGTAACTGGTTTCCCTTGCTTAAGTTACCCATTTTGGGTAATAAAAAAAGCTCTTTTGATGAACGGGTGAAATATTCACACAGTGACATGAACCTCTTGCAAGTGCTATGAAAAAAAAAATCATGAACATGATCTTTATCACCATGTAACAATCTACTTACCTCCACTACATCATTCCTGTTGAGCGATTTCAAACTAGCGAGGGCAGCATCCAATGCTGGCAGAGCCTCGTTCAAGTCTCGCTGAGCGCTGTCAGCAATCTCTTTAGTCTCTCTAGCCTTGGCCACAGCCTGTTGCTCCTCCTTCTGTACTATCTCTTTGGTTTCATTGGCTACAATCTGTTGAATATTCATTAGGTATAATTGCATTATACATTCATGTTAACAAGGGTATCTTGGCCACAGCCTGTGGCTCCTCCTTCTGTACTATCTCTTTGGTTTCATTGGCTACAATCTGTTGAATAATCATCAGGTATACATGCATTATACATTTATTTTAATAAGGGTATTTGACCACAGCCTGTTGCTCCTCCTTCTGTACTATCTCCTTGGTTTCATTGGCTACAATCTGTTGAATATTCATCAAGACATGCATTGGGCATAAATAGTGGTATCTAATTGGCCACAGCTTGTTCTCCTCTATTTGTTGAGTATTCATTAGGTGTACCTCAAGGGGATGCAACTTTTTTTTTATTCACTTACCGTATCCTTGGAGATCTTCTCCATAGTGACCACCGTCTCCCTGGACGCCTCTTCCAGCATGGGTTGCATCGTCTCTAACTCTTCCTGCATCCGTGCAACATCATCAGCAGTTGCCAGGAGCTAGAAGCGACAAGTTACAATTTATATTTTTAAAATGATTTCAAAGAAAAGGCTTATACATTGGGTTGTTCAGCATTAGTTTGATTTTTCAAACAATAAGAGTGGTTTCTTATTTAGTACTCATATCCGTCACTACCCATCCATACCCCATTATTGAACACCAGACGACAACACCTACCTTATCCAGACCTGTCTTGGTCCTGTTCTTGGCCGTCTTAAGCTCCATCTTCTTGAGTGTGAGTAGCTTAGAGAAGATGCCTAGAAGCTCCAGGTAGCTGGTAGGGGTGACGTAGTTGTGACGAGACAGTTCCGCTAGGAACAGGGTGGATTTGGCGGCTACGGATTGATGGAGGGTCACGCACATATTGACCTGGTAGTTGTGGGTTGGAGGATGGAAAATTAAATAGGAGTAGTAATGAAAATGGTAGTTATAAGGAAAATCACTGTTTCAGAAAAAAAATCGTCTGTGTTTAGTTTGTTTTACCATCTTTGTTCTGTTTCCATCTGAAGCACTTACATTTTTTTTTTCCAAATCAAATTTATTTCTTCTTACTATGACAGGCATAAGATTGCATAAGTCAGGAAATACCTGTACACTCTAAAACGAACACTAAAAGCAAGGTCAAGTGCACACTTTTAGTTGACCCGTGATTGACCACCAACTTGAAAAGTACATTGCAATGACATATTCACTCAACGCCGCATTCGGAAGCCTAGTCAAACCATTGGTAACATCGTATTCAACATTTTCATTGCCTTTACCGTTATCGCTACTGTGTCAAAAGCTGGTTCCAAATGGTCGACCACAGTAGTCAACCTATGGTTGACCAGTCTGGGTTCGAGTCAAAATAGTCGACCTTTAGTTAACTATGGTGCACACTCAAATTTGCTCCAAAGTATAATCTGTTTGATTAAAGTAGCTTACCAGTCCGGTGATGATTTCTTCTCCTTCATCTAGATCCGGTATATCATTTAGGAAGCTCTCAGCGACGGAGCACAGGGCTTCATTCGGCCACTCACTGAACCAGTCTATGGTGCAGCAGTTGACTAAGGATGGAAACTGTCTCAGGCGGGCTCGGAAAACTTCACCAATCGGACTGAAGGAAAGGAATTGTGGTCATAAAGTTAATAGGCCATTGCAATGCCTCAATTCTAACCCTCCTACTATTACACTCATATATATCACCCACATGGTTTGAATGCTAGATGCATTTTGTAGTGGTCTGGAATGTGATACCTACGGACTACAAAGCTTTTCTGTGCACAACTATTCTACCCTACACAACCCCTGCAATTGAATGATTTTGAAGGGTTGATCAACTCACTGGAAAATGTTACAGACAGTAGAAAGTTAAATAGAAAATAAAACCACCAGCAAGGAAAATACCACAAGGCGCTTCACAACCAGCAAGATTGTAATAAATTATTCAAACGGTTTACGTCAAGCAAATTTCAAATGCGAAGTCCACTTAACAAGGGATTCTTTGCTTACACAGACAGCCCAGAAATTTTGCACTAGCACAGTAAGCAGAGAATGGGGATTGTCAGCACAGAAATTTGGGGTAAGCAGAGTCATGAATTTCAACTCAATCCGAAATATGTCATTTGTAAGATGGTAGAGCGCCAATAAAACAGCGACAGACATTTATTTCTCACCTCATGCACAATACTGTATGCGTGTTCTGCTTAACCTGCTTTGTGTAAGCTGAGAACAGGTTAGCCTTTGTTGCCTGCAGTCCAGCATCTAGAACTATCGGCTTCATGGCGTTGTAGATTGTATCTAGCTCGTCAAACCCGTAGATGTTTGGGACGTCTCCGGAATTCAAAATGTTATTGATGTCTTCAAGGAAAGATTCGGCTTTAATCTGCAATCAAGAAGTTGGTTAAAACAATTACACATAGATTTGCAAAAATAGACATCGAAGCTGTGTCCACAGACATTCCCTGAAATAATGATCTTTCTGCACTCTAAACCTAGACCTCTAAATGGGTTAGCAACTTTTTGAAGGGTCTACAGACAATCTGCAAAGTGATGATCATTCTGAACTCTAAACCTGATTCAAGTTGGAGTTTCATGCAGAGTCAGTACAAGGCCTGCATATCTTCATTCTACGCACTAAACCTGATAAAAATTTGAAGGGTAAAGCAGAGTTACCACACAATCTGCAGATGTTCATTCTGGATACTCAACCCGATGTAAATTAGGGTTACAAGAAGAGCCTGCACACAATCTACAGATTTTTATTCTGAACACAGTAAACCTGATATAAATTGGAATTGTCTAAGGAGTAGATGATCATTCTGCACACTGAACCTGGTGTACAAATTGGAGCTATCAGCAGAGTCTGCTGATGTGTATGATTCAAAATCGTCTTTAACTGTCTGCAGACAATCAGCAACGCTTATTCTGCACACCAATCCAATATAAATTAGAGAGGCATAGTCTGCATATAATCTGCAGACATTCATTCTGCATAACAGACCCAATTTAAGTTTGAGTTACATGTAGTCTTCGCACGATCTGCAGATCTTCATTCTACACACTGAACCTGTTATAAGTTGGAATGGTCTGCAGAGCATGCAGACAATGTAAGTGTTCATTCTGTACACCATCCGACACAAACTGCATTACCTGTGTATCACAGAACAAGAAGACTGTAGGCTTTCCCTCCAGCCCGGCTGCTAACATGACTTTCTTCAAGTCCTCTCTCCACTCATTCACACCGTAGTTCTTGGACAACTCGATCTGGAATAGGTCGTACTCAGCCCTGGAATTCAGAAGAAAATAAAAACTTCTTTTAAAAACTGAGACAAAAGGCTAAAAACTATACTTCTCAGCTTGGTCTTAAGGAATTCTGACATACATAATGTTACGTTTTTTTCTCCAAATTGAAAGATGGAGTTCAAATGACCGTCCTTCCTTTGCAACCACCATTTTATCTTAAGTTTTACCAGAACTTTGCTGCAAACAATAAAAGGGTTTCTATACAGTTGGTATGTGACTCTGAAAATTAATGGCAATAAAAACTTTACTTTGGAAGTACTATGGTTGTGAAATAAGATATCACTTTTTATTCCCCAAAATTTTAATCTAAGCAGAAATGCTTCTCAGATAATGTATTCCAATTGCAGATGTTTCTTCCTGCGTGGACCTAACTGCTCAAGATTTCTCACTTGCCCATTTTGAAATGAAATTTCCACAGGTAAGTTTTAAGGTATATATCTACAACTATGTAAACTGAAACCATGAGTTCCAATCGTATACAATCCATTTAGGCCTTACATGTGAGCTGCCAATCTTGTGAGACTCTGACGTCCGCTACCCCCGACACCAAGCAGCAGTGCATTCCCTAGAGGCTGCCTAATGATACGACTGATGCGACACACATGCTTGGTTGCATCCATGAAGAGAACCAGCTTCATCTGGGCTGTGTTGACCTGGTTGAAGTCATCGAGGTACTCCGTCATCACTTGGACCATCTGTGAAAGTAGAGAAATAGTCCAAAAGACTGTGTTTCAAAGTTCTGAGTCAACCAATCTGGACCTAATTTAGTAACGCTGTTTAACAGAAAATGCTGCTTAGCAAAAATGGATGAGGCACAAGTGGCAACATTCATAGAATGTTGGCTGGTACCCCATTTCTGCTAAGCAAGATTTTTCTCTGCGTAGCAAGTCTTTTGTGCTTACAGCTTTATGAAATTGAGCCCTGATGAGCTATGTGGCCATAATGTTGGAAGTCTCCCAATTTTCAATGACTGAAAAATATTATGCATGTGACGATAAAACTGTCACTGGCTCAAAAAAAATAAAAAATTACTACCTCCAAAAGGTAAGTTTTCTGACATACCTTTGAGTGATCCTCAATGAATGCATACTGCTTGTTATCAACGTTTGCAACCATGAAGTCACCGTATAAGATGGTATCATTGGGGAGGACTTCCTCTGGCTTGGCGCCAAACTCCGATTTCATCTTGCCTCGCATGAGCTCCTCAAACCACTCCCTGTCCTCGGCGTTGACGAGACGGTCCTGGAAGATACGACAGCTCTCGTGGTACCAGAGACGAAGGAGGCCGTTAACGTCCTCTATCTTGTTGCCGTTTCCCATCAGGATGCCTGAAAAGTTGCAGTTACATTAACGCTATCTACTAGACTTTTATATTTTCATTTGTCATTTTCATTTCATTTCATTTCATTGATTAATTCTGGTTGTGAAGCCAAGTACTCTCAGAAAAGCAAACTTAATCACAGTACTAGCCAAGAACCCAATGGAGAGAAGACGAGGAAGGAAGTTTCAGTTTTACATGTGGGAGGAAGCCCTGGCAAGCAGTCCCTTATTAGTTTTTTGTACAAAGCTTTTGTCGGAGTGAAACACCTCTTTGGTGATAGTGTTTTATTTCAATGTTGTCTTTCTCCTAGGCAGCCCATCTTTTGTTCTGTCTGTTGCTCCCTGTGTATTCTTTTTCCACAATTTATGATATATAATAGGGGGCAGAGTTTATATTTGTATACACTTTTATTTATGGTCCTAAAATTTGTATATTTTTGCATGTATTGTGATATGCCTGAATAAAGTATTGTTATTCTTATTATTAAAGCTTTGAATTTGGGGTAACAGCACAAGCTACACCGCCACGTCATCGTGCATTGAAAGGCATACTTGCAACAAGAGCAAACACCGAGGACAAACCTTGGAAGATCTTGGAGAGGTCACGGAGGTTGAAGGTGTAGTGACTCTTGGCTGGAGTAGGTAGGAGCTGAGTAGTGATGGTCTCGTATACATCAATGGTAGTGTTAACGATTTTAGCGCAGTACTCCTGAATGGGAGGGTTTTGAGCTACATTTGCAAAAGATAAAAGAAAATGGAGAAAATTATACAGAAGCTGTACCTCTATGGGTGTCGTTGCTGAGCAGTTTCATGCACCAGACTCAAGTTCTGCGCCCAGTTTCATAGAGCTGCTTGGGCACAACAAGTAGCTAAGCACAACAAATTATGCTTACCAGAATATGGTTATCAGCCAAACTATCATGTCACATGTATAAGATGTGACTGGTATCCTGCTCATTTCTGCTTAGCAGAATATTGTTAAGCAATATGTTCTGCTTAAAAAGCTATATGACATCAGGCCCTGGTATTGTCAAGAGTGCGGGTTTGGGTCCCTGTCATGACACTTGTGTCTCTAAGTATGACACTTGACCATTATTGCTTGTCTTTTAGATGGGACCCTTGTGTTGTGCAATGCATGTTAAAGAACCCAGTACACTTATCAATAAAAGACAGGGTTTGCCTTGGCACTTTTCAGGTGTCTTGAGCAAAAGTGACACTTCTAGTGCTGATTTTTTTTTTCAAAGGTTCATAACAGACTTCTAGAGGACTGGACAGTTTTAAAAGGAAATAACTCTTTAAAAACAAAAAGATTTTTGTACAATTCCTTTTACAAAAAAAAAAAAAAAAAAAAAGAAAATGAAAAATGGTATGCAGCAATGAGGTGAGAGCCTCCCAGTCTTACCGAGCCAACTACTCAGGATCGTTCCAAAGATGCGGAACTTGCTGGTGTGTTCCATCTCGCAGAATGACAACACGTTGAAATGTCTCATGAGTCTAGATGTGACTGGGTTACGTCCACCACCTGGAGGTCCCATTGCACACAGGAAGTTGATGTCTACAAGCTCACGGAAAGCACCTAGATCAAGGAGAAAGAGAGATTCTAGTAATCAAGAACCTTCTTAGCCTGAGCATCTGACGTCACACTTCAAGGCTCATGAATTACGCCAGAAACCTGCATTGAGCCTATGTCAAGTTTCATGAGCTAACTTTTCCTTGTGAATCATAACCCTTAAAAGACCATTAATTTCTGTATAATTTTCAATATGTGCCCAGACATGGCAAACTTTGTAGGGGTTTTTAGTAATTTTTTTTCAAGAACAATGTCTTGAAAAAAAAAAAAGACTTTGCTGCGTACATCTCTTGTCTCTTAGTCTGCTTACCGATCTGTTTCCTGTCGTACCAACCCTTGTGATCCATCCACTGCCTAATAAGCTCAATGGGAGGTTGGGCACCATACACCTCCAACCCAGGCATGTTCAGATCGTCAATGAACAAGATAAAGTATTTGCCAAGAGGAGGACCAAATACACCTTTACGTCTGAAACGACAAAAATAAATCAATTAATAAACCCCGAGAGAAACTGACTGGTTAAACTTGAACCAATGACTTTGGGATCAACATGCTGGCTGGAACCAAATGATGTGGTTTTTAATAAACTTTTTATATGTCCTTATATGTTATTAAAAACTTAAGGCATAGTCCTAACTCAAGATAAGACTAGTCATAATTCTTTGTGAAATCCACCCAAAAACTCCTACCTTTTGTCCAGTTTACTGTCGATGAGGTCCTGGGTTTGGTTGGCGCTGGTCCGAGCTGAGAAGCTGATGAAGTTAGAGATATAATCCTTTGGCATACTCTTGATCAGTTTATCCGAGATAGTTAGAGTCTTTCCTGTTCCGGTGTTACCAACAGTCAAAACCTAACAGGGATAAAAAAATAAACGATAGGTAAGAATCGGGGATGAATATTTTGGGTTTCTTTATGCAAGTTTGCCCCAAACAAGGCTAAAAGCCGCTCTTGGTAAGGGCTACAAGAAGAAAACATTTTTAGATGAAAATAACTCAGGGGAGCTGAAGCTACATGTAGGAATGTATATAACAGTTTTAATTCATACTAGTATAAACCTGTTGCATTTGGCATCACTTGACCCAAATAGCGCCCTCACTGAGCTCAATTATAATTCATCATAGCCTGAGAGTCTTGGGCGATAACTACATACACACAGGCACGTTTCCTTTGTCTGACCTTAGCAATGGAAGCCAATGCAGGACTGTTATTAGCAGTCAGAAAGCAACAGGTTCTTGTGTATATCCTTGTGGTGTTGGAGTTTATTTGGAATGATGCAAGTGACCAACTCAGGGGTTGAGAGTTTGACAAGATTTGACTTGGAGACTCTTTAGACCTACATGCCTTGAACTTTGCTCTTGATGGGGCACAGCAGTTTTCCTCTGGGGCACTTATATGAGGAAAATGTAAGTTTGTATTGGAACCTTGCAGGGGGCACCACAGCAAAAGCACAGGGGACCAGGGCAATTGCTATTGGGGCAGTGGGTTACTTTGAGGCCTAGACCTACCCGCTTCTTATTGAGGAGTAACATCTCAATGAGGTGTGATCCACGGACAGTGTCCGCAGTGGGTACGATGATGTCCGAGTAACGCATCTCAGGAGTGATTTTACACTCGCTCAATCCGTACATCCAGTCTAGCCATCGGACCTAAAATAAAATAACCACCCAAATAATTTTTTTTAGATGGATCTTGCATAAGAGGTATTAAACAAATTTGTTACATTTTCTGTGAGAACCAAGTATTTGTGAGTGAAACATGTTATTAATGAAACAAACCAAATATAAGCTTTAAAGCCATTGGACCCTTTCGGTTCAGAAAAAAAAAAAAAGTTCACAGATTTACAAATAACTTACAGGGTTTACAGAAGGCAATGGTGAAAGACTTCTCTGGAAATATTATTCCATGAAATGCTATACTTTTTGAGAAAACAGTAAAACAATATAAATTCTCGTTAGCGAGAATTACGACTTTATTTTAAACACATGTCATGACACGGCGAAACGCGCGGAAACAAGGGTGTGTTTTTCCATTGTTTTCTCCTGACTCCGATAACCGATTGAGCCTAAATTTTCACAGGTTTGTTATTTCATATAGAAGTTGTTGTACACAAAGTGTGGGCCTTGGACAACACTGTTTACCGAACAGGTCCAATGGCTTTAAACAAGCTTCAAACAAGCCTGGATTTACATCTTTGAGAAGAGGGCAAGCCCATTATAATTTTGCAAAGGGGACTTCTTTTAGAAGGCCAAGACCTGTTGCCTTGTGTAATACCAGGCCTGTTAACAATTATAAATGGGTAACAATATATGTTACCAAAATGTACAAAACAATCACATAAAAAACATTGGCAATGTTCAGATAAACATCATCAAAAAATGCAAATAATATAAGTTAAGTAATAGTATGTAAATAATTGCAAACATCTATGATGAATCTAACATGAAAAACAGGTTTCCATCAAATAAACCTTTCAGAGAAAAACATGAACAATGCCAACAGCAAGACAAACAAAATAACATAAATAAAAGCTTTCATACTCATTATTAGATCTTTTCAAAAAGACAAATACAATCAAAGATAAATATTAATCAACTCATTTATTTTAAAATGAAAGCAATTGAAACCATCATGCATTATAAAAACAACGTAAATAGAAACAAATTACAATATCAAATTGCCTCCTCCTTATAAAGGTTTGGCATTATTAAAAATTGTTCAACAGAATTTTTATTGAAAATCTTTTGATTTTGGTGTTAGGGTTTTATAACAACTTGAATAGGGACAATTCTAGGTTGCGGTTGGTCCCAACACAAATACCCTAACCTCTGTGAAAACCTCAACTGATGCCTTGGTGTTGGTGTTTGAACCAGAGCTCTGCAGCGCCTGTTTTTAGAGAAATATGGGTTAAACATACTAGCTTTGACTGGTTCAAACTGGTTTAACCAGGGTTTGAACCAGAGCTCTGCAGCGCCTGTTTTTAGAGAAATATGGGTTAAACATACTAGCTTTGACTGGTTCAAACTGGTTTAACCGGGGTTTGAACCAGAGCTCTGCAGTGTCTGTTGTAGAGAAATATGGATTAAACATACTAGCTTTGACTGGTTCAAACTGGTTTAACCGGGGTTTGTACCAGAGCTCTGCAGTGTCTGTTGTATAGAAATATGGGTTAAACATACTAGCTTCGACTGGTTCCAACTGGTTCACACTGGTTTAAACTGATCTTGCCAATGTCCAGATTATTGGCATTTCGACCCTAACAGAGTCTTTCTCGAAGACTAAACGACAAAACACCACATACAAACACACACATAAAACAACAATGGTGTGACACATAAGAATCTGTAATGTGAAGCTGATAGACCATTCTTGGTAACATTACCACTAAATGTAACCACTGAACACATTTTTCTTTTGCAAACCAATGAACAGTATACTGTTTATACACAAACATGGCCTATACTCTTATGAACCCTTGTAGAAAACTAAACTTGATGTGCCTTTCCAAAAGCAAATATTTTACAATCCTTCCAAAGGAATCTTGTATTCTCTTTCTAAATCAGAAAATAGAATTAGCTGTTGCAAGCTGCTTACCAACCAAAAGAACCTAAGGTATAAATGCAAAAAATAGGTAGTGACCTGACATTTCAAACTTAGTAGTTTCTTTTTTTAGAGGGCTAAAATCCTTAATGAATTCACCAATTTCTTTGACCTACCTCTTTCTTCTTTCCACTGTCCTCTTCTTCTTCGTCATCTTTAGACGGCCGTTTGCTGACGCCACCATCGTCCAGTTTATAGTCGTACACCAGGTTGTCAGTCGGGAATTGCAATGCAATCTGAGAGAATTTGTTTAAATTAACTGGTTTGAATTGCCGTCAAAGTAGTTGTGGATTTTGTTTTTTTCTCGATTACACATCCGTTAGCACCAATAACAGGATGAATAGGAAACATTTTCAGTTTTAAATGTGGGAGGAAAACCCAAGGGGAAAACCCACTCAATCAGTTGGGGACTGAAAACCCAATCCACATGCAAGGCTTGGTCTGAGGTGGGATTTGAACCGGGGGTCCACAGAGGGGAAAGGCAGGGAAAGAAACCGCTGAGCCAACCTGATCCCGTCAACTTTTAGCTATAACTTTTTGTTTATTTATTTTTTATTTTAAATCTTTAGACATACACAATAGTTACAAGTTGTACAAGGGCTGTCAAGGTTAAAACAAAAGTATAAAACTGTCATCAAAAGATGTGTAAAACCAGACCCCTGCCAACGATAAAAATATAATTATACAATATAAAAAGGTGACTGCACTGAAACATTTTAAAATCACACAACAGAAATCATTAAAACACAAGCAAAACCAGACTATTGAAAACAAAAAACTACACCCACAACAAAACACCCAGCGATAAGAGGAAGGGACAACAATTGAAAATAAAAAAACATAGAATGGACTAAAAACCCCCAAAACAAAAAAAACAAAATAAAATTGGCACAGAGTGCACCCTCACAGAATCATTCCAACCCACTGGGCCCGAGGACAATGATAGCAGAGAGCCTCCCCAAACACCACCCAAAAAAGCACAAAGACCCCTTAGACAGTAAAAGAGTAACGACAACTTTCACTCAATCTAAAGTTCTGAGCTATCATTGCTGTATGAGTTTGGTACTTAAATTGACTTTGATAAGAAATGGGTACTGAATACAATAAAGTCATATTTGGCAAAGATACGGTTTAAAATGAACAGATTAGTAAACTTGTTTTCCAAAGAAGTACAGAAACAAAACGTTCTTCATCTTCGAAAAAATAGTTTTGACTTACATTTTCCTTCTTCATCTTCTCCCTGAGGAAGGTGCTGAATTTACGTCGTCCATCGATGTCCACCGTCCCTCCAACTGCCCAGATGAGAGCAAAGATGAACCAAGGCTCGATCAGCTCCGCTACTCGCTCCAATCTCTCTTCTGAAATTGGAGGCTCACCCTGAAGTAGAAGAGGAAAAGCGCTTAATTAAAGGGAAGGTATACTTTGGTAAGCACTCATAGAGTTAATAAAACCTTTTGATTAGAAGCCTGCAGCAGTGCTTGGTAGTGTAGAGCATGTTGAGAAACATTTCACTTTGAAGTAATGTGGTTAAAAAGATAATGTATTCCTACTAGCGATTGTTCTTCCTGCGTGGATATATTCGCTACGGATTTTCTGCGATATCTTAAACGTGCAAAAATTGTCACCTACATTTGGGGCCCCACTGCAGTGACAATGTGCATAAAGTCCGTTGAGGATGGTGATGATGGTGCATTGTTTTAATTAACGTGAATGTGGTGATAATAAACAAAGGTTAGTAGATGAATGTTTTTCCCCAAAAACCAACAGTGACAAAAAGGAGAGACCACATATAGGGCTAGACAGCTCAGTTGGCAGAACACCCAAATAGTAATCTGGAGGTTCAAGTCCCACTCTAGTCAATTCTTATTTGTTAAAAGCAATACAATTTAGAACAATATTTCCTTATCTTGTCATTTTCAATTAGAATGTCATGGTATAAGAAACAGTAACTTTTTTTGTATGAGAACAAATCGTAAATTTATTTAACCTTTGTTTTTAAACTATATGTTGGAACAATCCTTCCTTAATCTTTTACATTTCATTTATTTTTTGGACAATCAGCATATTGGCAAACAATACAATAGGAGAGCAGATATTTTCATAAACTAATTATCAACACACGTAAAATGATATGAAAATGAGCAAATACACAGCAAAACCAAAATATTAAATAATGCAATAAAAAGTTTGCAAAGGCAAAGAACACTTACAGCCTGTGATAGTTTGCATCAGCGGGGGTGCAAAAGTAGCATGCAAACAAATAATATTTAAGCCAAAGCAAAACAACACAAAAGCAAAAAAAAATGAAATAAATTCTGTCCGAAAGTACGAAGCATTGGAACAGCAAAGATTGAAATAGTGGGCAATTAAACACTGAAGTGGTGTAAAGGGTAATTTGGGGGGATTATAAAGGACATAATCAATGTCGGACAGGGTAATTTTTACAGGCAACTTGGAGGCAACCATTTGCACAACCATATGCACAAGGAGCACTTTAACAGCACAAGAGACATTCTTTGAGCCGTAACTCACTATCCCCAAGAAAATAGTAAGACAAACTGAATTGTTCTATTCAAGATTGCTTGGAACTGGCTGACTGTAAATTGCCTTTATTTCCCAATAGCTTACACCAAATGTGGCCATGATAAAATAAAAACCTTACTCAAATTCGTCCATTATTAAGGGACCACAAAACTTGTTAACATAAATTTTCAAACTTAAGTTTTTAAACTAGTACAATTGAAAAAGAGTACTAGTTACAACTGATACATGTAGAATTTACTACCCCTTACTATCAATGCACTGTTCCAATTTTTGCATAGGGGCAATGACACAATTGACTGCACCACTTACCTCTTGAGGGATGAACGGAGTGAAGAAGCAGTCGAGGAGTTTCATCATGCTGAGGGTGAGATTGCTGTCCATAGTAACCACAATCTCCTTACAGTTATCCCGGATAAATTCAATTGATTCCTAAAACAAAAGATTTATAGAAACAAATTTATAGAAACAAAAATCTCTGAAGCTGATTAGGGGTCACCCACATCTTATTTTCAAGCCTCATTTTCAAAAAGATGTCCCCGTACTTATTTAGCCCCTAATTTCTAAAACGCATTTAAAAGAGTGACGACGAGGTCTTAAACATCCATTTAAAACTGGCAGGGTCATACCGAAGATGAGGTCTTTTATTGTCGGGCTGCGACCCTGCAAGGTTTTACACAGTCATTTAAGACCAAGTCACTTCTCTTTTATTGCCATTCAATAATGCCCCTTTTTGTTAAAAAAAAGTGTAAAAAATGTAGGAATCTGTGCATCTTTTGTTTGGTTTTTGGTGATAGTGTCCTAACAGTTCGATTTTGTACCCATATTCAATTGTGATTATCTGGACACTCTTGGCCAGCTACTTGGGTCGTTTTGACAATCTTTATTATCTGTCAGTATAGGCTGTGCGGCTATCACTGTGCACCATGTATTACGCATTATGAGTTGTATTTTCCATGTTTATGATGAGGTTTTACCTGAAACAAATAAATAGCACTGAGGCGACAAAATGGGAATTTGAATGAATTGGAGTGGATACCTTAAACAACTTTTTTTTAATTATAAAATATACAGGGAAAAAGGGGCTGACAAACCACACTTTATACCTCTAAGAAACGATCGAAGAGCGACTGCAGCTGCTCCTTGTATGGATAGATATTCTCAGGGATTCGTTTGAGCCAACAGGTGACAAACGGTTCCAATCCAAGGATACTAGGCTCTAGGTACACCATACCACAACGGCTGACGGTAGCTGGGGAAGCTACGGCCAGGTCAGCTACCTCAAAGATCATCCTCATGAACTACGATGAAGGAAATTATTGTTAACAAACTTGTTATAGGTGGTTTATAGAAAGAAGGTTCAAACATATTGTCTTATTTGTACTCTGACTGTGGCTCAGTAAGCACAACAACAGAAAAGTTGGATTTGAAACTTTGCATGGTGGGAGTAAAATTAGGTGGAGTTTTCGATAGCACCATGTGTAAATCTCTCTTTTGAGTAATGTTGTTTTCTGAAAAGAATTGATGGTTGACAACTCAACATTTTGATCAGTATAATCTGATCGTCTTCATGAGAATGCTGGACCCAGTTGCTGGATGCTGCTTAAGTACTATCTTGGAGATTGACTGGGGGACTCTCAAGTTCTGAATAGATCTGTCTTGCATATTCATTACAACCTTGGCGGAAATACTACTACTTTCACTGCCATAGAGTGAGTTCGTAATTGGTCTTAATGAGTACAGACCTGGTAAAGACCAGACCTGCCAAAGATCACTTAAGTCCCATGTACATTGCTTTAATGCGTGAAAGAAACAAACTCGCACACTTTAACGTATCCCAGTGCACGAGACATGCATCGTCTATTGGCAATGATTTTATCCATACCTCTGTCAGCTTGATGATCTCTCCACTGCTGAGACACAACTTCTTGTTATCATCCAGCACGGTGTTCATGTTCTCGATCCACACCGCATCCACGGGACCGTCGAAGATGTACCAACGATTCTCCTCATCTTGAGATGATGAGCCGATACGAATCAGCGAGGATAAGATACCGTCCGTCCTAAAAAATCGATTAAAAAATGGAATGATAACTTGGCTGGTTCTCTTACTCAGGCAAGCATAAATCAAAAGCGAATATGTCTTGAATATATGAGATAGAAAATTGAAGTAAATGTAAACACTGTCTATTTACTTACTCAAAAGTACTGATAAGATGACCATCCACTCTTCCAAGAGTCAATCACGGCGATGGTCAAAACGTGGTAAAGCCAACTAGTGTATGAATGTAGCGCACGTACTCCAAAAATAAAGAATCAAACCGCACGAATTGCAAATTAGAATTGTTCCGCTTTTCCACAGAAAAAGGTGCCGGAATCCGTCCTCAAAATACTCGGAGCGAAGATATGTAGTATACAGTGTCAGCAATGGTCAGATAGGGTTTTCCCGAATACCCTTTTATGAAACTTAACTGAAGTTATCAAACCGAAGGTGGAGCAATAGAATGATGCGTGTTCATCTGTTGACTTCATAAAACAAGATGGCGTTGCCCATGCAAAAAGCTGAAGCACATGGAAAAAGTCAACTGCTGTTGCATGTAGCAAATATATACAATGTACATGTTTTCTGTACCAAAATAAACGGCTGTTGCATGACTAATATAAATAGCAATAAGTCACTACAAAATGATACATTTGTACATAATCATATTGAATTGAATTGAATTGAATTGAATTGAATTGAAAATGCTTTATACTAGCGAAAGCTGCTGTAGGCTTCTACCGATTTCACTTATAACTTTTGTGCTTAGCAAAAATGAGCAGGACACCAGTCAGAAAATGTGCATGATACATGGTATTTTGGCTGATAACCTTATCTTGGCAAGCATAAGTTTGCTGTGCTTAGCTAATTTTCTTTGCCTTGGAAAATGAAATTGGGCCATGTTATGTTGGCTGGTAACTGTATTCATTTAGCATAATTTGTTTTTGCTTAGCTATTTTTTTGTGCTTAGCCAGCTGTATGCGTTTGAATCCTGAGCCAAATTTCGCAGAGCTGCTTAAGCACAACAAAACTGTGCTTACCAGAATAAGGTTACCAGCCAAAATAATATGTCACATGTACCATTTTTGACTGGTATTGTGCTCATTTCTGCTGAGCCAAAAATTCTTAAGAAATATTGTCTCCATGAAATTGGACCGTGATCTCAGTTGACGACCCTTGACACACACTCACCATTCATGAGTGAGTAGATCAAACTCTCCATATAGCTGGCCCATAGTAATCGACTTAGGATTTAAGATGTAGGTGATGATGTTCTCATAGGTACCTCCTCCTACTGCTTCCTCTCCCTTCAGAGATGATAAGGCTCTCTTCAGTACCTCGTAGCACTGTGGAAAAACGGTTATATTTTTACTTTATTCTATTTGTTACGCAAGTTTATGACTTAACAAAAGTAAAAGCCACTCTTGATAAGAGGCTACAAGGAGAAATTATCAGGGCCCAACTTTATAGAGCTGTTTATTTATAAGCACAAAAAGTAGCTAAGCACAACAAAGGTTTATACTTCACACAATAAGGTTACCAGCCAAAGTACCATCTCACACATGTTATATCTGATACATGCTGTATCTTGCTTAATTTTGCTAAGCAGAAATTGTTTAAGCAGTATTTTCTGCTTAAGCATCTCTATGAAATTGGGCCCAGACCATGAACTTTGCTCTTGAAGGGGTGCGGCAATTCTCCTTGTGGAGCTCTATCAGGAATTGTTTTAATTGTATTGAAACTTTGCAAAGGGCATCACAGCAAGAATACAGGGCAATAGAGCAATTGCTGAGGGTGCCTTCGGTAATTTTGAGGCCTGTTGAAGCGACAAATATATTGATCTCTTTGTGATCTCAAACATACAATTCATAAAAAAAGTGTTAAAATTGAAGACAACTATTTTATATTCTCACCATAGTTTTTCCAGATCCAGCTGGTCCCACAATCATCAAGCCGTGCCTAACTACAGTGGTCTCATAGAGCTGGATACATTTACCGATGAAACCATCCACGTCTTTCAGAAATAGTTTACCGCACATTTCACGAACTGACTTCTCTAGGTTACCATAATCTATCGGCTCCTCCCTGTTGAACAAAATTTCAATTCAATGTTTATTTTGATTTGAATAATGTCTGGTGCAATGACTTGCTTAGTCACAAGCTACTGCATAAAGGTAAAGTATGGAACCATTCCATTCGTTCAACCCTATACAAATGTAGATGTTTGCAAAAACCAACTTGTGAAAATTTCATTTATAAGGTGGACAAGTTTTTGAGATATCACCGAAAAATCCAGAGTGAATAATGTTCACGCGGGAAGAATAATCCCTGATAGGAATAGACAATCTGAGAAGCATTACTGACAGTTAAAATTTGTGGGGATAAAAACTGATATATATTTTTACATAACTACATTGATTCAAAGTGCAAATGTTTCTCAGAATGCTTTACACCAGCAAAAGCTGCTGTAGGCTTCTAACCCAAAGTTTGTGCTGCCATTGATTTTAAGAGTGATTACCAATTGTATCCTTCCCTTTTAGAGGGACTCCAAGGTCATATTCAGTTTTGTGAAATTCCAGTAAATTGGGCAAATATCTTACTTGATCTTTGGGAAGAGATCGGAGACGATACCATTGAAGAGTTTCAGATCATCCTGAAGGAACTTGGGCACGTTGACGTCTCGGATCGCCCGCAGTACGATCAGTTCCTGAAAGAAAAGACAAATAAATTGATCACATGGCGAAAATAAAAAAAACTTGCAATCCAAATGTTGCATTGATGCGACTGGTACTTGGTCATTTCTTGCTTAGCCAAGAAACTCGCTTAGCAGAATTGTCTGCTTAACAGCTTTATGAAACCAAGCCCTGCTTTGAGCGTGATGACTTGGCCAATAAGGCGGTTTTGAAGTTGTTTCCCTTAGAAGTTTGATTTATAGCATGTCGTGGTCGAGTGACCTAATGCACTATATTCAAGCTGTGGTGGCTGAGTAATCACATAAAGTGGGTTTGAATCTCTGCCTCTGCACTTGAACGAAACCCTTGACTGTAATCCACCATATTTTTGACCAGGTGAGGGCACTCTCAATAATGTTTGTATTACTTCCAGGGGAAGCGCCCTCACAAGTATTGTTCCTTGGCGTTTATATCCTAATTTATGGACTTTACCGAGTGATGAAGTAGAACTAGCAGTAGAAGTAGAAGTGAAGAAACTTCAAGAATGGTATTCCTGCGGAGATTTTTTAACAATTTCTTTGCGAAACCTCACCTCACTCATCTCGGGGTTTTCTCGTTTAAGGTTTCCGGCAGCCGAGATGACCGTCTTGACAGCCCTCATACCAAAGTCATAATGGTCCTGGGAACTAAGCTGCTCCGAGGACAATTTGAAGGTCGTTACGATCTTCTTGGAGAGGATCTTGGCCTCGCTGAAACCGAAGGAGTAGAGTGAGATCTCAGCGATCATGGCGTAGTCTGGCACCATCATAGCGACTGGGCGGAAAAGAGCCTGAATGGTAACACAAAATAAAATATAGAAAATATTGCAAGGGTCTAATAGGTGACATATCATCGTGTTGGTGCTATTAAGCATGTTAGGGTGTAGGGTGTCATGGCAGAGTGGTTTAGAGCACCAAATTCATGTTCTTGGGGTTAAGTCATCGGGGTGTGGGTTTGGGTTCCGGTCATGACATGTGTGTCCTTGAGCAAGATGCTTTACTACAATTGTTTCTCTTCACCCAGGGGTATAAATGGGTAAGGGTAGAGGTTGATATTTTGTATATAAAAGCCTTTTGAGTGCAATGGTTGCCCAGGTTGTGTACTCCCCAGGGAGCTTAAAAAACAACAATCTTATCTACATGTCAAATAAAGTGCAATTTTATGTTATTAAACTTGACAATTTAAATTGCCTGTTTTTTTTTTTTGCAGGAATCAACTGGGATGAAGTATAACTTTTACCTTGAGGTTATCAGGCAGTTCCGTTCTGCCAGCGTAACCTGGATTCATAGTGATGAACACAGCACATGATAATCTCAGAGATATCTCAACACCTTCAAACATGAATCTGTCAACCTGTTACAAACAAATCAATATAAAGACTGGAATAAATACAGAGTATTTCTCTTTAATTATAAAACAAAGGCGAAAAATAAACAAAGTTAAAACAACAATTAAAGTCAAAGACAATCAAGAACTGGCTAATACAAAATATTACTGATTTTTTTTCATTTTATTAAAATAAAAATGACATGAAAATAATATAATGTAATGGATACGGAGCAAACCAATATGGGGGCATTTACAGAAGTCAGAAAGGCTTGTTTTGAAATACCCACAGACAAATACAAAATGATACAAATTACAGCAACAACAAAAGCAACAAACAAATGTGAATTTCGTCTCTCCGTCATGGGACTTACTTTCTGTTGCTGGGCCTTCTGGATTGTACTAATCTGCTGCGCTACCACAGACAACACTTCAATATCGATACGGTTGAACTCGTCAAAGCACGCCCAGGCACCAGAGCTTGCTAGACCCTTGAGGAATTTCCCCATAGCCATGAAGTCAAGCTGGTCTGAGCAGTTGAAGACCACTGTCTGAATTGCGAGGGCTTTCCCCAAATCCTGCGTCAAACAAGGCAACGTTCAAGTTGTGACACATCAGCTTTTAACAATTGAAAGCTTTGCATGGTATGGAAACTAAGAAGTAACTATAACTAGTAAACTTGCTGGTACAACCATGTTTAAACCTTTTTTGGGAGGAGCGTTGGAAACAAATTTCATACAGTCAAGTCTCATATTAACATAGGTATCATATAACCAAGGTATCAACAAAAATTGCTAATATGGCACCTATGGATGACTTTCATATGGTGCATCAAACTATTAACATTAGATATTGTCCACTGAGTATTTTTTTTTCTCTTCTTTTTCTGACAGGATGATTTTGTTCATCTGGTAGGTAAAATATTTCATTAATATATTTGGATTTAGCTACTTTAATATAGAGAAAATTCACCGAAATTATTTGTTCCTGATTACCATGGTTATATGAGATTCGCCTCCAGGATCGATCTAATCAGGCAAACGATGTATTTTTTTTATGGTGGACAGTATTTTTTGTTTATTCCAATCGAACAACTATGCTTTATAGTACAACAGTAATAGGGTAGTCCAACCTACCTTGGTTGTCTCTGTTTTGCCAGTGCCTGCAGGGCCGGCCGGTGCACCACCAAACTTCAAATGCAGTGCACCAGTGAGTGTGAGATAACAACGATCAGTCAGCGGAGTGATGACGAGTCTTCCTGAGTTTCCCAGGTACTCATACCCATACGGGAACTCGGCATTGACGGCACGGACAAAGAGATTCTTCTCCACAAAATAGTACCTAGATGAAACCAAGTAATGTATTTTTTATATACATAAATTACAGCAAATTTTTCTTTGTTCAATCCCAAATCATTTAAAATTCACCCCATCAGTTTACTCCATGGTTTATTCTTTGATATCTGAAATAAATAGTTGCATCCCTTTCAGGTGATCCCCTGGCTACCGCTTCCCAGGTTGTATCGTGAACTTGGGTGTGATCCCTGGCTACACAGCGGTTACTGGTTGTATGGCTTCTGACTGGCACCCCCGAATAAAGATATTGACAAAAAAGGGAGACCGCCAACATAGGGCTAGATAGCTCAGTCAGTAGGGCGACGGCACATACATCCGGAGGTCGTTGGTTCAACCAAGGTTCAAATCCTGAATAAGGAAAGTTGACAACGCTGGCATTGCTGGCTGCCTCTGTGGCTACAGCTGTTGCTATGGGCGTCCTATGCTACGGCTTTGGCTGTTTCTACGGGCATCCTATGCTTTTAACACTTGTTCACACAATGATCAAACCAAAGCCAAAGCCAATCAATCCTAACTTACCTGAGTTGACTAATCCACTCAAAGTCGTTGATGTTAGCCACATTCTCCTCGCACATCTTGGCGACCACATCCTGAGCGTGGACCTCAATGACAATCAGAGCGGAGAGGATCATACGGCTGATCTTACCTAGGTTGCCTCGGACCAGGTTGACCAGGTCAGCAATCTATAAGAGAGTAAGGAGTCATCGGTGGGTTAAGGGTCAACCCAGGTCAAAATTCCAGTTGAACCTAGTTTACTGGGGTCAACTGGTTCAACTGGATAGTGATCAAACTCGTCCATTTTCCATATTAACCAACTGGTTTGGACTAGGTTTAACTGTGTTCAACTAGGTTGAAATTATAAACCAGCTGGTTTCTGTCCATTTTCCATATTAAACCAACTGGTTTTAACTGTGTTTAACTAGTTAATCAACTGTTTTCAACTAGTTCCAGTTTAACCCAGTTTAACTAGGTTCAACTGAGTGTCATTGCTGACAAAAAGGTCCGACACTAGGATCCAAATTCTAGAAGGTATGCTGCTAATAAGGGAACAAGAGAGTGGCAATGATCTCCAAGAATATATATGCAACCTTTCAAGTCTTTCAAGTTTTGGAAATATGAGACCAATTTATTACGTAGCAAGCACCTTGTAATGGTTTAAAAGGTATTGCGGCGTATTCAGCAGCCACTGCCATAAAACATGGGGGAAACCCCTCTTTTGTTTAGCGATGGGTGTAACTGTGTTCTACGAAGCAATAATAGCAATAATGGTTAAGCGTCCATTGGAACTTGAATCCACACTCTGCTGATCAGAAACACCAGTACAACAGAATGATGGGAGATAAGTAGAATTGTTTTGGGTTTTTTGTGCTATTTTTTGTACAGACTTGTACCGGGAGGTCACGTTCCAACCATGATGTGACTTCGTTCGCCCTTTTCTTGCTGTGTTCTCATGTTTACTGACCTGTTGCTTGAGAACTTCCAGGAATGCCACCAGCCGATCCTCTTGAATGGCTTCCTCTACTCTCGTTGTCCAGAATGTTTGACAGCCGGCGATGACCACCTGGCCGGGCCACTGGAGTACCCACTCAGTACGCGGGGTCTGCAAAAATAAACAGAGTCCAACAAAAAGATTGATATATGATAGTAATTTCGTTAAAATCTAAGCACCTACAACTAATTTGTTGAAAAATTACATTGTGTGAATGAATGTTCTCTTTTAAAACAAGAAAAAGTTATTGAAGTCTCTGTGGAAAAGGGGGGGGGGGGGAGAAAAAATAAGGTTTTTTTTTACACCAGTGTAACATAAACAGATAAATACAAAATCTCAAATTTCTGTGAAATCTTCAGGGCACAATATCAATTTTGCTTAACAGTTTCCTGCTAAGTAAAAATGAGCAGGATACCTGTCACAAATTGACCTTGTGACAAGGTAGTTTGGCTGGTACCCTTATTCTGGTAAGCATTAGTTGGGCCCAGTAAAGAGAGAAAGAGATTTGAAACGAGACTCTTACCTCCGGATAAGAGAGCAGAGACTGCCCAAGGATCTTCCTGATGCTGTCCATCATGACTCGTTCAACCTCCAAGAGCCAATCCTCCACGTTGCCCTTAGGGTAGAGGGGCTCGGACAGGGGCACCATCTCACCCTCAGCCGAGAACATCTTGGTGATGAGAAGGTCGTCTTCAAAGTGCAGCTGTGAAGAGTGAAATTCAATATTTTATTCTGCTCGTCTTCAAAGCTTCTCAATATTTTGTTAAAGTAAATTTGTGTACATCAGGCCTCAAAATAGCCCATATTTGCATTGGTGCCCTGTACTTTTGCATTGGTGCCCTGTACTTTTGCTTTGGTGCCCTTGGCAAAGTTCCATTAAAAATTAACATTTAGCTCATGAAGTGCCCCTTACCAGAAGGAATTTGCTGTGCCCCTTCATAGAATAAAGCTAAAGGCAATAAACGGCACCCTCAGAAAAACATGTGGCTAGTTAGCTCAGTTGGAAATTCTGTCCCCCATGCGTCATTCTGATAGCCCCTCTTTTTGAATCAACCAGTTCATGTTATCTTCCTATAAAGGGCACAAATCTCAGGGAGACAGATTTTCCTAGAACACAGACATGTAAACAATATCAAAGTCTTATATAGCGCAAGTATCTACCAAACAAGGTACTCAAGGCGCTGAGTATATACAAACTTTCAGAAAGATTGGTTATTGAAGTCCTGCTCCAGTCAATTTTATATTTTATTTTTTCAAACCCAATCTATTTAGAAAAAGAAAACAATGAGTTACCTTGGCGACATTCTCAAAGCATTTTCTCAGATGAGGCTGTACGGCCGTTGGATCTTTAGTCTGCGACAGGATTTCTAGGAGTTCGTCGTCTGAGAGGAAGTAGAATCGTGGGAAGGAGGCTCTCTTAGTCTCCAGGTACTCGCTCAGACCCTTCTGGACCTGATCCAGGAGCTTGTTGCACTCCTTCAGGTTCTCTAGGAGGCGGGCGTCGGGACACAAGGAGATGACCTGAGGAAGGAAAGACACGGTGGGATAGATCCTTAAGAACATCACTTGGTATTGGCATGTCAGGGTGGTGCTGTCAAGCACACCAGACTCAAGCAGAAAAGTTTTATTCAGCGTAAGCATATTTGACAGGTTAGCAAGAAAAATAGGCAGCCAGCTTGAGCATTCACCATGAATTTACATCGTTACACCATTCATTTTTTACATTTTCATACAGTAAGCACCAGGAAGGTTAGCATACCTTTTAGTGTGCTTACAGTTAGCAGCGCTATGTAATGGAAATAGTAAGTACAGTAAGCACAAAATCTACCATTAAGCAGCTCTATGAAATTGGGCCCTAGTGTCTGTTGTGCTTAGCATATACTCACTCCACTGTTTTTTTTATTTCTCTCTTGTCTCCTTTGTTTTTTGGTACTATGTATGTGTTTACTGTGTTTTTTTTAAATATATAAGTGTTGGTTGCTAAACTGAACAAAACAATTTTGAAAGTTTTTTTTTTTTTAGACATACCTGTGGATTATCCTTGGCGTTCTTCATGATGCGTCGCCACATCCTGTCCATAGTCTGGTACCGCTTTCCCTCCACTGGAAGCTGCCTATTGATATCGTCCGAACTGAAGATGGGCTCCAGATACAGCCATGACCTTTGACATACCAGCCATTCATCAAGCACATCCTGCAAAATGTAATAAGATAACAATTGTTTTAAACTTTCTCACATTTTGGTTGAAGCATCAAATGTCATATCCAAAATTTTGCTTATTTGCATCATATTACCAGCCAAAATACCATTCAACGTGTGCCATCTGTGACTGGTATCCAGCTCATTTTTCCTTAGAAAAACTGTTTAGCACCATTTTTTGTTTCACTCTTTCAGTGCCCACCAGTTTTGCCCAGCTTTTTAAGGTTTCTTCTATTGTTATGTGTATACAAAAATTATTAAGTCTTTCTCACCAAACAAAATGTATCTTAACATCTATCAAAATGTACATGTATCTTGCTGATTGTGTTGCCTTTGGTACATTCCAACCTATGAATTTTTTCTTGACAGATAATACCCTCTCTTCTGAGAACATGAAACGATTGAAGACAATTTGAAGACACTGCAACAGTTAAGCATCTCTATGAAAATGGGGCCCAAACATGAAGGAGAAATGTTAACCTGTGTCATGCGTAGCTTGCCCTCCCACGTACTGATCCTCTCTTCAAATGGTTTCTTGTAGGGCGAGAAGGACATACTCTGAGTCATCACGATGTGGTCGTCCAGAAGCTGAGTGCACTCGTCCGATCCTTTCATGATGTACGTCCCTGTGTCTTTGTACGCAATGATCTCAAACACTACGGGCTTCCATTCTCCTTCCATCTTGTCCAGAGCCTAGAGGGTATGGAGGGAACGAAGTCATAATTTACCTTGAAAGGGTTTTAGTACTTTTTGTAGGAAACAAAACACAAGCGTCCACAGATTTACAATAAACTTACACAGTTTAAAGATAATGATGGTAGAAAGCTTCCATTAAAATATTACTTGTTGAGGTGCTGTAATATTTGAGACATTAGTAAAACAATTTCATTAAAATGATTTTAGCCTTTACAACGAATTTAAGTGACTCTCCAGAAAACATTGCTCTGAGACTTTCACTTTTTTTTTCTCAAAAACTTGATGACTAAATGAAGCTGTAAATTATACTACATACATCTTCATTCACAATGGGTAGGGATCCATGCCATGGCCAAAAACCCTTTAAGTAGGTTTTGGGTTTAGTCGTAAAAGAATTGTAAATTTAAATATAGCGTGTCATATTATAAACACAACTTAGAAAAAAAACTGGGGCTGTTTTTCTAAAAATGACTGATACTTGAATAAAATAAAAATACGTTGAGTTTTTTCCGACCTGCTCGATTGAATATTCTTTTCCAGCGACCTCAGCAACCTTGGCAATCTTCTCGATATGGTCTTGAAGTTTCATCTCCAGGCATTTACTGAACGTTAAAGACGCCTTAGGGACGACCGTGAAGCCAAGCTCCTTAGAGAGAGCGTCCCAATGACGGCTTCGCATACCAGGGTTACGCAGGCCCTGGATCAGGGGGATGTACGGACGGAAATCCTCGACCCAGCGACGGATCTCCTGAGCAACAAGCTGTACACCTGGAGAGGAATTTTTGTTTATAATTTTTTATGATTCCCTCTTGTGCACCTTGAGTACCTTAATTTGGTGAATTTGGGCGCTTTATAAATATTCTATACTATTATTATTGTTATAATTGCATGGTGAGGTATCGATGTATATTCGGTTTGCAGTAACACCACGTGTATAAATACTTTGCTGTGTAGGGGAACTAGGTTTTGCTTTATATTCTACTCAGTGGAGTAGAGTTTTTGAATTATGGATAATTCTCAGTTCTGAAAAGAACTGTCCTCCTTTTTAACTACTTCCTGGTTGGAAGGTAGGAAATCGGCCTGGACTACTAATTATGTTTAGTGGATCGAGAGGACCTCTCGTAATTAACTGTACTACCGCGGAGTGAGTTCTTAATTGTCTTAAATTTCGACTAGCTTGCTCTAGTCATCGTCAGGAGAATAAAGAGTGTCAGAGATTCTGGCCCATCTATAGGGGTTCAGAGATTTCAGTGTAGAGTCACAGCAATGATACCTCACCATGCAGTGCCTCAAATCCCATATATTATTATTGTGTGCGTTCGTTTAGTTTCCCTGGGTCGACCCGGTGTGTGGCGTTTTTTCTTTTCCAGGACGAACGTGTGCAGATAATTACCCACGTTCGTCCTAGAAAGAAAAAAAAACGCCACACACCAGGGGAGCTTCACGAATGCACCCACTGTTGTTGATTACCAACTCCATATTTTAAAATATCATTAACAGGAATACCTACCTGGGATGTCTTTGAAGATTTTGACGCACTTGTGCATGGTCTTGAACGCCTCGTTGACTTGTTTCTCACACTGTTCTGCATCGATGGTTGTGAGTGGATCAGTCATCCAGCTCTCGTGCCATTTCAACCAATCAGAGGTGGTGATCCATAAGTTCTTGAAGGGCTCAAAGTCTCGGACAAGCTTGCTCAGTTTGTCGTACTGGAAATAAATTTTGAAATCTTAGGGTATCAATCTGAAACAATTGGCTTACGCTTCTTGCTTGAGAAAGGGTGCCATGGCCGAGTGGTTTAGCGCATCAAATTCAATATCTCTGAAAAAGTTGAAAAGCAAGTTCTTGGCACAACAAAAAGGGAGCAAGAGGTTTTCGAATTATAATGTCTTTGTTGAGATGTCCTGGCCAGCTTGAACTGGGTTGTCTTTGTTCCTAATTCCCTGCTGTTCCCTCTCCCACCCCATTTCCCGTCTACACCCAATCCACCCTCACCTCTCATTTATTCTTCACATGTTCCTTGTTGTTTCCAAACCTTCTGTCAGTCATCTTCATTCGGGACCTGCCATCGATTTCACAAAACTCTTCCTAACTTAAGACTATTCATAGGACTTAGGACGAGTCCCAACCCTGCACTGTACCATGCAGACCTTAAGATGAATCCTAAGTCGAGATAAGACGAGTCCCAACTCTTTGTGAAATCGACTGCAGTGCTTTAGTTGCTAATAAGCCTGTAGGCCTACAGATAGTTCTGTAAAACATGTTTATTTTATTTTGTTCCTGTAGCTAAACTTTTGTTTGCAAGTATTGGTAGTGTACTTTGAGAAACGGCCGAATAAACAATAATATAAATAATAGTTTTAGCATATACTTACATTTGTGATCGGCAATTCAAAGAGCCTCTCTCTGTTGTTGTACATGGCAGCTAGCTGCTGGCATTCCTTCATCTGTTTGTTGACTCTACGGACCTCGTTGGCCACCTCATGGGCCTTATTGATGTCTGTATGGGCAGCGAAGCCTGCAACGACCATCTATGAGGGGAGGATTAGAAAAAGAGAGATGTTTGTATCTGCTTACTGACACAGTTTCTATTTCTTAACCACTGCTTACCAAAATAAAGGCAAAAGGCAGACTAAATTGTTATTGATTTGTGTGAGCAAATGAGTCAGAGGAACGTCGCAAATCCATTGTGAACCCTAACAGACTATATATTATTTATTTATTGATTCTGGTTGTGGAGCTTTATCACTATCATGACTATACTAGCCAAGAACCCAATGGAGAGAAGACTAAGAAGAAAGTTTCATTTTTAGATGTGGAAGAAAAACTCCATGGAAAACCTCTGCAATCTTTCAGGAACTGAAAACCCAAGCCACACCAGGCTCTTGCGGGATTCGAACCGGGGGCCTAGAGGTGGAAGGCCAGAAAAGAAACCACTACGCCAGACCTACGATAACAAACACATGCTTACAAATCTTCTTGATCGTTTATAACATGCACATTTTATTCTGATACAGTAAGCACACAAACTTGCTTAGAGGTGAAAAAGCTTAGGGCCCCATTTCACAGAGCTGTTTCATATAATTTTTTGTTAAGTAAAGTTTGGGATCGGGGACCAGCCACAACAATGTAAACTTTGTGCAATTTTGGCTGATAACCTTATTCTGCTAAGCAACTGTTCTGTGCTTAGCAAGTTTTACGAAATTGGGCCCAAATCTGTGCAATTTGTATCAATATTTTTACCTTGTAATGCCACATAATTAAGCTTTGTGCTGCCAGTTGTTTTTGCAATAAAAACGAATGAATGAATGAAAAAAAAATTGATAAAACGTTGTTGATGACCGTACCTGTAACGTGTCAAGTTTGTCAGTGAAGTTATTCTGATCAGTGACTTGGATCTTAGCGAAGCGTTCTTGGTCCTCTTCAAGTTGAGCCAGTGTCGCCTCCATCTGGAGTTCAATCTTGTGTGGCCATCCGATGGCATTCCACCTAAAAAAAAACATTGCAATGTTAATATCAAGAAAGCAGCAAAATATATTTCATAAATCAAACCAAACACAGCTCGCTTGTCCTGTCCAAACTTCTCAACATCAAGCTTTGATACCATGGATGGCGTGCAGAAACGATACGTCTCGCCACTAACCCCTGGTAGGGAAGCACTGAAAATCAGAGCCGAACGGCTCGCCAAAATTCTTTATTTGTGCAATTCATAATCATGGACGGTTAAACCAATGTTTGTATGAGATTGGCTGTTGCAAGCTTGTGGAAGTTTGCCGAGTTCCCTTGCCGAGTTCCCTTGATGGGAAGATCATCTAAACAAACAAACAAACAAACAAACAAACAGACAAACAGACAGACAGACAGACAGACAGACAGACAGACAGACAGACAGACAGACAGACAGACAGACAGACAAACAAACAAACAAACAAACAAACAAACCCCTCATTCAACACTCACTTGAGATTGAAGTCATCCGTGGACAGATTGTAGTAGAACTCTTCAATCAGCTCGTAATCCGTCATGGCTTTATCAATCAGCTCCTGGTGTTCCTTCAGCTTGTCTGGGATTGTCGTCATCCATTCCTTCTGCTCAGCCAGGTCCTCGATGCAGTTGGGGCGATCGTAGAGACGGCGGGCGATGAATTTGAATTCCTCGCAGGCCTTTTTGAAAAATTTTGAAAGTTTTTGCAAGATCAATAATGGGGACTGTCAAGAGACAAACTACAAGCAATCTCCAATAAGAAAATTCATTCATATCTTCCTTGTAAAAAAAGTACATTTTATCTAGTACAGATGACCTACATGTACACATGGTGTAGGCTGAAAAAAAAAGACTAAATCACCAAACGTGTCCGGGGGTGGATTTCACAAAGGTAGTCCCAACTTAGGACTAGTCCTAGGCAATGCTAAGAGATAGGACCAGTCCTAAGTTAGGATGAATTACTGGTCCTAACTTAGGACCAGTCCTATCTCTTAGCATTGACTAGGACTAGTCCTAAGTTAGGACTACCTTTGTGAAATCCACCCCAGTACCTTTAAGGTACTGTTACCATTTTAGTAGTGTATTAAAAGTCAACTTGCAAAGTACACCATACTCACATCCTCAGCTTGTTTGCGCAGTTTCTGTGCCAGTAACTCCAGCAGTGCATTGGCCAGAGCCTTGCGTTTCTTAGACAGACCCTGACGGACGTTCTCGGTGCTGATGTAGAACGGACCGATAGTGTAATTGCTTGGGATGCTGTTTTCCAGAACCTCCTTCTGGATGAGATGGCTCTCGATCTCTTTCTTGACCTCGGCGGCTGTGTGCTCTTTGGAATCATAATCCCTAGTTATAAAGAAGCAATCGTTTAATTGTTAAAAGCAAAGTATATCTTTGGTTTTTGGAACCGTTTGTTTGTTTCAATCCTGTATAAATGTAGATATTTTACAACAATACTAAAGTGTGAACATTTCATTTCAAGAGGTGGTAGCATTTTTAGGAGTTTTGAGGTCACACCCTGTTTTCACAGGAGTGAAAAACATTTCAACACTTCCAAATTTACTCATTGTGCATTTGTGACGTCAAAATTCCTATCACATTGAACTGGGCTTTAAACAGAAGTCACCAGTTCTCTATAATTATTTAGGAAAATTCACATAGAACACAACCTTTAAATTATCCACACACACAAAAACGGCAGATTAATTTCTACTTACTTAATATATTCATTAATATCCAGGTTCATGAGTTCCAAGAACTGCTCATAGGCTCTGGCGTATGCCTTCATGGGTACCAAGGCTTTCTGGATAGCACTGCGGATGGTGTCTCTCAGCTCCTCTACTCTGGGCTCATGCTCACCAACTGACTCCAGGAGAGGGGTGTCTGCCCAGAAGATGTCCTCAAGGACAAACTGAAGTAAAGATGATGAACAAAATTTAGTAAGTCTTGACAAAATTTATTGTTAAAATTTTATTTTCAATTCACAATTCTACAGAGGACAATAAACACCATTGTTTGGATTTCCCCCTACATCAACAGGCAATGAGCATTTGTGCACACATAACCCCCCCTAACCCTAACCCTAACCCTAACCCTAACCCTAACCCTTAACCCTAACCCCCCCCCCCCCCCCCCCCCCCCCCCCCCCCCGAGTTCTGCAGAATTCTGGAATCAGGCATAACACAATAACCAACAGAAGAGGGGATAGTACAGGGCACGATTGCCAGTTCCATGTATCCCTCTTTTTATGAGTGAAACAAAGTATAGCACAGTAGGTGCTTGCCTGTGCATGCTACACATGCACTGGCGAGGTAGATACTTCCGTCAGCCACCCGGCTGCCAGAAACAAATAGACGTTGCTCCGAAGTTTTTCAAGTCATAATAATTTGTTCCAGCCATATTAAACCGTCCAGAGTAGGCCAGTCCAGAAAACTGTGCACGTCTTCCGACTTGAAGTAGTTAATTTGTTTTTAAATCTTTGAAATGTTTCCTGTGTGATTACGTAACTAACCTTCTCCAGTTGAGGCACATTTTGAGTAGAGCTGATTCCTTTATCAAATAGTCCGACCAGAGCATTTTCAAAGTTGTTGAGGTTTGTGCTGTAGTGGCAGCCTTCTTTGTCAACCATCAGGTCCAGTAGAAACAGGCAGTTTCGCTTGGGTCTGCAAGAGGGAAAATACAATGTTAACTCTTAAGAGGCAATTCGTTTCTGTATAATCATTACAAAGCACCTCGACATAACTAATATTGTTCATTTCTTTAATCAAATTTTGTCAGTATAAATGTCAACAGAAAAAAAAACACGAAACAAAAGTTGGGATACTATGTTAACATACTAACTTGAAATTTCATATCCAGACATGACTTTTACTTTGATCTCTATAATGTGAATGGAAGTAGGTCAAACCATGCAGCCATGGTCTCTTAATGGTTAAATCTCAGTCACAAATACCTTGGAGAGTTTATGCATTCTTGTTGGTCATAGCATGATAATGTGGTAGTTTGTTCCACCAGTCTTAAATCATCCACAAATACATTAAGGATTAAGGACTGATTGGCTAATGCTCGTTGGAGCCAATAGCCATATGCAAGTTGGCAGGCAAGTTTACCTGTATTTGACTTTGATGAGGTCTTTTTCCCATTCCATGTCAGCTGGGAGTTGAAGGACGGTAGAGGAGGCATCTACGATCATCTGGGTGAAGTTAACCAAGGAGTCCTGAACCAAATACCGCAACGAATCCTGCCAGTGCAAAGGTTAAAACATTTCATTATTGTTCCAGTGTATCATCAGAGTTTTCACTCGTTTTATTCGCACCTAACAAACAATCTCCAGCAAAATCTTCAAATCAAATCTTCTGAATTTGTCTCATACTTAAAGCTTCACAATACCTTACAGGAAAATACCGAATGTTGAAACACCGGAGCTTAAGTCCTGTTTTCTTATTCGCTCCGCCACGACACGCCATATTATAGGTTTATATTATTGGTTTACTCGGCCAATTTCAACCAAATTCATTCAAATTAACACCTGGCTCATTCAATGCTCCTTTGCTAAATTTGTCTATCTCACCTGCATGCCGAATTTGACCATCTCCATGAACTTCTTGAGTTTGGAACGTTGGTAGACCTCCCAGTTTGTCTCGTGTAGATTAAACCAACCCTTGCCGACATCACGCAGGCTTGTCCTGATGGCTGCACGCAGAGTTCCAATCCAACTGTCTTTCAGGAACAACTGAACCTGTGTAGCAATCAATGAGTAGGTGATTATTAATAACAACAATTTGGGAGGTTAATCATCATTACTTATAGCTGATAAGCTGAATTGAAAACAGCAACTGCGAGAAGCAGCCATGCAAGCTACAATGGCTATAGCGACCTACAGCAAGCTAGAGCGGCTACAACATGTTTGAGCAACAGGCAATCAAGGGTGCCTTTTGAAGCGACAGACATCGAACCATATATTACTATAGAGCACGTCCAGTTGTCGAAACAGTTTGATTTTTCCGGAGAAGCTGAATTGCGAGTCGCAACTGCGAGCCGCAGGCATGCAAGCTACAATGGCTAAAGCAAACTACAGTAGCTAAAATGTGTTTGAGCCACAGAAAATGGAGGACCCTTTAGAAGTGGCAGACATCGAACCATTACCATGGAGCACAGTCGGTTATAAAAAGAGTTTTTTTTTTTTTTCTGGAGGGAGGAAAGCCAGACCCTAAGCATATTACTCATGCCATAGGAGAAATAACAACTCACGATTCTACTTCTACTCTTTATAAAGATCACATTAGTGAGAGGAAAGCACTCTACCAGGCCTGGAATTTCATCATTGAGGGGGCAAGGCCATTTTCCATTTGCAGAGGGAACTTCCATCGGAAAATCTTAATGTCTACAAGAAATTTGTAACGGGCACCAAGGCCACGAGTGAAATCCCAGGCCTGCTCTACGCACTAGCCACTTTTTTTTGTGGTAGGATACAAGCGTTTTATTTAAGTGTATGAAAGTAACCAGTGATGACCTCACCACTGTTTTTATTCCTAACCACCCATTTCTTCACAGACCAAATCAAGCATTATTTCACCAATTCTTTGTATACCGTCGTCATCTCATTCTTACCTGTGAGCTAGCCTGTCCCTGTGTCTGCTCAAACTCCTCTAGTCTCATATGCTTGGTCATGGGGACGTGGAACAGCGACATGCCCGACACCTTGTTACACTCTGTCCGTACTTTGGTCATCGCCAGGATGGCCTCCTCTCGAGTTAGCAGTGAGTTGAAGGCAAAGTTGTCATACTGCTCGTCAAAAGGGTACTCAGGAACGTCGGAATAGAAACCTACGATTGTGTCAACACCAACAAAAGTTTTCAGAGGAAAATTGCGAACTCACTTGAAATAGTCTGTCTGAAAATATCCGTCTACAAATAACACATGAAAACTTCCAACCTTGCTACCAGTGCGCCGTATTGATACTTCTCGTCACTAACCCCTGGTAGGGATTTACTGAAAAACAACGCTGATTGGCTAAAAAATTCACAGCTTTGTGAATGCACTTGTAAAAAAATGTCAAGCCCTAATATGGTGCTTGTTAATTAACGCTTATTACGAGCATGCCAAAATGGGTTACTATTGGGCATGTAGAGTTGATCAGCCACAGGCCTTATTTAAGTATGCCGAACGAACCAATACCAGGGGTTATAAAGCCAGCAAGGCGCGCTAGAAAAAACAAATGGCAGGGCGAGATCGATCAACCCTGGGAACAAGGTTTGGCTTTACTGTAACCAAAGTTACTGTTTCTCACCTCTCTCAGGTACAACCTCTTCCACGGGGTCAGGGACAGTCACAAAAGCAAACATCTCTGGCTTTGCCGCAACGATAGAATCAAAGGTGATTCTGTTCATGGCTCGACTGAAGTCAATGTTGATCTCCTTCTCCAAGGTATGGATGTAGTCATCCAAACTGTGTAGAAAATAGATGGATTCAATGAGTGAATTATGTGACACAAATACACTCTTAGGTTTTACTCAAGTGAAGTCCACGTAATTTGAAGTTTAGTTGGTTCCTGCACGGTAAGCCAAAAAGTCTACTTGCTGGTAAAGAGGGCTCAATTTCATGACTGTAAGCAATAGTTTTGTGCTTCTGGAAGCAGATAATTTTGCGCTTACATCAAGTGTATTTCACGACTTAGCGAGGAATATTTGCTTGTGCATTCTTCGCTTACACAGCTACAGCAGAAATTCAACATTGGGCAGTAAGCAGAGAATGTTGATCATAAGTGCAGAGTTCAGCAGTAAGCAGAGCCATGAAATTTGCCCTGAACTTGAGTGGAGTGCAGTAACGACCATCTGGCCAAGACACATTACACCATAAGGAACATACACCAAAAACTATCCATGGAATGTCTAATGTTTATGAAAAGCTTGTGATTCCTACCTTTTATCCTTTATAAGAGAAGGTGCCCCCTTGGCCCAATCTACCATCCTCTTAAGGCTCTCTGGGTCCAGCTCAACAAGGCCTTCCATCGGCATACAGTCGACGTAGAGGTTATATCTAAGATGGGCTTCTGTGTGTTTCCGATCACGGTGGGCACGCGCTACAGTTTGGGCAAAGGTTAAGGGATCCTCGGCTGTGAACATGACTTGAATACGAGGCACCCAGTACTGGTTGGGTTGGATGGTGCGGGTTCCTGTTGCGAGAAAACAAATTATTTGATGACAGTTTTTTACTTTATAACTCAACAGCATTGAACTCAGACCAAGAGCAAATTTTGTGAAGCTGTAGGAAAGTAAATACTGCAAAAGCATTAGTTTTGAATAATGTAAGATTTACAAGGTGCAGCAGCGCACTATAGCAGCCACTGCTGCCAGAAACACACTGGACCTACGGCTTTTCATCAGAGTGTGGATTTCAGTTCAGGTCTTGACACATAACCAGTATTGCTTCGTCCTTTGGATGGGACATAAAGCCATTGGCCCTGTGTGTTGTGTAATGTTTGCTAAAGATTCAAGTACACTTATCTTCAAGAGAACAGATTCACCCCAGTGTTTCTGGCATGAATGGTTGCATTACATTTGCGTCACAGAACCTTGTAAACCGTTGCAAGGTGCTAAAATGGATCTTATAATTTCAAACATAGCTCTGTATACCTGTAGACAAAATAATGAGCGCTTTGGGACACCCTTCGAGTGTGAAAAGCACTTCACAAGAACTGCGTATTGTTACTATATAGGTGATTGAGTACAAAGAGAAGGTCTGAGATGAAACTGGAGGGAAGAAAATGTCTTCCTGACATACCATCAGCATTCTTGCCTCCGTTGATCACCGCCTTCCCTTCCCCATCTAATATCCTGTTGTTCAGATCTGTTTTCTGCACCAGATAGAGCTGTGTCTCGCTGTCATAGTCCAGCATTCCAACGTCAAACCATTCATACTCTAGGCTTGGGTCCTTGGGATCCACTGTGTATAAAAAGTTTCAAAAAAAGAGTTTGTTTAGTGAATCTATACTTATGTTTGTGTTTGTCACCGTGGTCCAGACTGCAGGAATTTCAACTACAAGATTGTGAGTTTGAATCCCCCAAGCTAACCACTGACTTCACAACGACTAGAAAAAACACATTTATTGTCTAGTTACTCAATCACAATTTCTTGATTAATGTGCCAGTCATAATCGTAGATTTTAAACCAATGTTTGTATGAGAGATGATAAAAACCAATGTTTGTATGAGAGAGATTGGCTGTTGACAGCTCGGTGTATATATCCCCTTTTGGAAATAAAGAAGATTTAGCAAATTGAAGTAAGTTGTCTTTTTTTGAAAACCATTTATGTGTATAAATGAAATTTTAAAGATTTATTGACAACTTATAAGAACTAAACTCCAAAGACTCACATTTCTCTGGAGAATCCCAGGCTGGTAGTAAAGCTCTAGCCGGTACCGGCAGCCTGTGGCCGTTCTGGACTCCCATGTTGAGCCACTCCTGAGGCGTCCGGCAATCAAACTCCATATCCGTAAAGATATCCAATGGGAGGAATGTTGGAAACGGCGCCGGGTCATCATCGCCGTCTATTCCGTTCAACTTGACCGAAATCTTTTGCGTGATCTGTTTGGGCATGAGGGCGTCGGTCTGGACCCCTTCGGCCCCCAGCAGATCTTCAAGACTCTGATTCTGGTAGTGGCGTTTGCGACGTTCGATCTCGATTTTACGAGGGCAGTGACCGGGCGGTACAAAGTAAGGCAGTTGCACTTTGGGAAGAAAGGACTTCTCTGGAAAGTCCTGGGGAAGGGGAACAAAAAACATCATCAGACGTTAATTTAGGCAATTGATTGAAAATCTACTAAGCCCGGCTGCCATTTCATGTACATACAATGAATATTAACAAATTTGACAGAAGACACCATTGTCATGTTAAGGTAAATTAACTGGGTAAACTTTGGTTTTAACAAAGAAAAAACTGGGTAGGATATTAATCTGCAACCTCCAGATTAATGTGCTGCCACTCTCTACCAACTTCGAAAATTTACAATGTCAGAAAAATAACAGATTTAAAAAAATGTTTTAAATTAATGTTTAATTGTATACACCTGGTGAAAAAGATGATCAACTTCTCCTTATAATGTTTACACAATAATTTCATATATTCCTACCGATTTAGTAAGTATTTCACTGGTTGGTCCATAGACTTGTTTGCCTTGCTCCTGGGTGACTTGCTCAGCTCCTTGAGGGCCCTTGAAAGATGTAACCTTTGGTGTGTGCTTTTCCTTTGATATATTCCATAATGTGTCTTGCTGGGTTTCCGCTCCACTTAAGACATTCTGCAGAGGAAACAAATTTCATTGAAAATTAAAAAAAATCCATGAGCACTGCTATAAATTTGTGGTTATACCATACACCAAGATGAGACCTGATACTTAACAGAGGCATTGAGGCGATTGCCTCCATACCCTTGGTGCCCTTGAAATGCTCTACAGTAGAAAATCAAAATTCCTTAAAATGGTGCCCTTTATCAAGAAGAAAATTCCTCGTTGGATACAAGTCACAAATTGTACATTTAAACATGGTGTTTTGGCTGGTAACCTTATTCTGGTGAGCACAATTTTGTTGTACTCGGCCACTTTTTGTGTTCTTAAACACAAAAATTAGCTGAGAATAAAATCAGGATGAAATTGGGTACTCATATTAGTGAGAAACAAATTACAGGTTTCTCATATCGGGCCGAGCAGTTTAGTACATCAGACTCAAGTTCTGGTGGCCGAGTCGTCAAGGTGTGGGTTCGAATCCCGGTTATGACACGTGTGTCCTTGAGCAAGACTTTCAGCTATATTATGCCTAAATGCTTTTAAAAATAAAAATTTTTGGATAAAATTGGCCTGGCTTCCTTTGTAATAACATACCCCAAGTCGCTGTTGTGCATCACCACTCAGAATATCAGAGTAGTAACCTCTCTGTTTAATTTCTGGATAGTGCGGTCGTCCATTTCTGCGACTCGGTGGGAGCTGGGTGCGGTTTGCCGAGAAGGGTCTCCCGCCATCCCGGCTACTCAAGGAGTTTCTGGAACTCATCTAGAATAGAAAGAAATAACAACAGTTTATTTTATATTTAGGGACAAAAATCAACACTACTAATACACTATTTTCAATGTTAGTGTATGCCAATGAAAACAGCAGGAGCATCAAATAATGTTAGTTACAATAATTCACTTAACAATTTAATTGTAACCTAACGCTCCGGCGAGCGTCCCTTCAACGCTCCGTCAAGGTGGTCGCTTCCACCCTTGGTGGAGCATTACAATTATTGTAACTTTGAATGTATGCAACGGAGGAGTCCAGCCTGGACAAGTGGAACTTCCAATCGGCAAATGGGGCACTAGATTGGAGGCATCACAAGGAATCAAGGATTATTGGGCCGTGGTGGTGGGGAAACACAAAAGCTGCAAATTCATTGAGTTTTTTAAAATACATCCAAAGCTTCAATAAGCCAAGGAAGATAAAGAGGACATCAGTTGATATTACCTTTGCATTAATGCCCAACTATTTATTTATTGTTTTTCAAATCAAAGAAAAAATAATGAACCCGCAAAAACGTGTCACACTCAATCACCAGCTGAGTCACTCACACAGTCTAGTAACACAAGATGTTCATTACTATTAGACATTACAAATACAAATCACTGATTGTGATTGTTGATTGTTTACTACTGAACTGATTCTATGTTTTTGAAACTTAATGATGTAAAAAAATAAATGAATCTATAAATTGCACAAATACATATGTTTATCTACCTCACACTTCAGAGAAATGCCTCAATGAATAAGACCAATGTAAGTAAGTAAATAAAATACATCTCTGCAAGCAGTAAACAACACGAACAATAAACGGTAAACAAGTTAGTTAACTAACTTTAAAATTTTAAAAACTGTGTAAAAACACTGAACATAAATCAGGATATTTTAATCATTGAAATATTTATGTACCTCGATTGCTAGCTTCTGATTAGGAACACACTCTTCTTTAGTATCTTGTCATTTTCCAGTGGTGAGTAAACCAAAAGGGAAGGCTCCTTGAGGATGTTTATTTTGATTAAATTATTTTGGCGTAGTTGTTGGTCCTTCCGTGCATTTTCAGATTGCTCGCGATCGCGGTTCAATTAATTACTCGTTGCTAAGTGAATATTCCCGGGTACCAGTTCCAAAGTATTTTTCGCGTTTTATTCCGCTGGTGAGCAGTGTAAACAATCTACGTTCCAAAATCACAAGAGGGCGCTCTTTGGTACGTCCATTAAAAAATAAACATGTGGGATGTCGTCGTCTGCTGCATGCACTATGCACAAGAAACGCCAAACACCTTTCAACACTATACAACGGTTAAAGCCATTGGACCCTTTCGGTTCAGAAAAAAAAAAAAAGTTCACAGATTTACAAACAACTTACAGGGTTTACAGAAGGCAATGGTGAAAGACTTCTCTTGAAATATTATTCCATGAAATGCTTTACTTTTTGAAAAAACAGCAAAACAATATAAATTCTCGTTAACGAGAATTACGGATTTATTTGAAACACATGTCATGACACGGCGAAACGCGCGGAAACAAGGGTGGGTTTTTCCGTTGTTTTCTCCCGACTCCGATGACCGATTGAGCCTAAATTTTCACAGGTTTGTTATTTGATATAGAAGTTGTGGTACACAAAGTGTGGGCCTTGGACAACACTGTTTACCGAAAGGGTCCAATATGGCTTTAATTTTTAGGTGTCCATTTTTTATTAGAAAAAGACAATAACATTGTTCTATGTTATGAACGGCATGAAGACTTAAACTTTAGCATACCCATTAATCAAACAAGTTCGTGCAAAGGAATACTTTGTTCAGTGTTCAAATTTGCAGACAAAGTGTGACGGATCATACCGATGTTTGAAGTGGCCCTCGGCATCCCACTTATTTTGGGGGTTTGGTTTGTAGTTGTTTTGGGGTTTTTTTGGGGGGGGGGGGGCGGGGTTTAAGGGAGAGGTTGGGAAGCAGACTTTAAAAGAAAAGAAACTCAGATATTTCTCACATGATGAACTAGTAAAAGTCATATGAATTTTGCCAATTAAAAGTATTTAAAATTTATTTGCTTTCTCTCTACATTTCTCTTTCCTTGTCTTTTATTTTTTCATTTTATTCATTGTTTGCTTCCTGTTTGTTGCTATACTTCCTGAATAATTTGCTTAATTAGCCTCACGTTTCACCATAAACAGTGGTTGTTTGCATTGGTACCATTTTCGGTTGCAACAGCTCTAAAATAGTCACGGTGCTTTTTTTCTTGTCTTTTCTTGATTGGAAACTATGCATACACCGTCAAATGTGTGCTTTTGTTGTACAGGACTTCTGGATGTGCATAATTATGTTTGTTTATTTACTTCAAATACTGACAAAATGACACCAGCATGATTCATGTAAACTTAGTTGAATCGTCACTTTCCGAAACGTGGTTTTGAACATCATCAACATCTAGAATTACTATCGTGGGCGGAGACATTTCTGCAACAGATCAAGTTCTTGCATCAAATTATGAATATTCAGTTTTACGAGAAATACGGAGGGATCCCATTGGCTACAGCTGTTTATTGTGTAGAAGACGTGGCGTCACCGACGAACGAAAATGATGCTGATTTGCATCTCATATTTTACAAGCTGTGTCCATATGGCGATAGAAAATTGCAAATCAACACAAACAAATGAAGTTCTTCTGCAACATACATTTGATTAACAAAATGTCAAGAAAGAGACCCACTTTTTTAATATAACAATGTTAAAATGCCCTCGTCAGCAACATAAAGTCATAGATTTTTAGAACGGCCTCCGTCCGCCCACCAAAAGGTCATTGTGCATCGCGGGGTTATAATTTGCATAAGTAAGTGTCCGTGCATGTGCGCAGTACATGCACAGGATGTTGCAGGAAATATATATCCGTACGTGTTGACGCTCAGCGCATAAACCTATGTCCACTATTCTAGCAGACATCAACCAAAAGCAAGAGAAGTGGGTCCGAAGACCCTGCCAGATTTTCCCGATTTCGGACCGGACCGACCAACGACCGCGGCACAGCATCGCAATGGATGACATTCTTGGTGGAAGTAGTCTTTACGAGGGTGAAGAGAGTGATTTCAAGTACATTCTGGACTCCGACGTGTTCCATAATGTGGTAGGAATTCTGTTATTTTTTTGCATACAAAATAGCTCAAGTTCCAGCAGACAGTTTACATATTATGGTTCGGCGTCTCTCCATATTTTCGTCTGATAAACCATGAATAAACAGTTTATTACTCAGATGTAAACAGCAATAAAGCGTCACTGTGTTCTTAATGTCTGTCCTTGTGAATAATTGAAGCAATTTTCGCTTGTTAATTTTTTGGAAGTTTTATTACTTTTGTTTAGTATTATTATTAAACTAGGCATAGACATTTTAAACACTGCACTGTGGTGGTACATCATGTACCATACATCATCATGAATGCTGTAACTTGTTGCACAAATTGTTTTAAATTATCACAATTTAAATTTAATCTTCAGATCTTTGCGTATCACTCGAAACACTATTTGTGTTAACGATCCTGTGTTTTTATACAGTAACATTGGAAAGCTGTGTTTTTGATTTTTGTTCAAAAAAATAGTCAACAAACAAATTGTATTTTTCTTTTTTTTGTATTAATAAGTTATATTTATAATTCAATGTTAGTTCATATTAGATATAATAATTCTAATTCTATTTACACATAAACAATAGGTCACATGAATGTGTGAAATTACACTTGAACGTCAAGAAACTTATGAAGGAAATATTTTAACAATTGCAATGTTGAAACTTATTATTAAATGTATTTCAAATAACATTCGTCTGAAAGTGAAACATTAACATTACATATGAACAAGGAAATATCTGTTAGTTATTAGAGGCTATCAAAGCTAAAAACTGAATCAAAGTTAGACAAGTAAATAATTCCATTAATAGCATTGTTGAATGTGTGATTGTGAAAGAAGATGATGTCAAGAAATTCTTCCAGTACCCAGTTCTTTCTACATTTTCTTCCTCCATGATGATATGACAACTACTATAATCTGGTGAAAGTTATTAGCAATATACAAGATTGTGTCCAATCCATAAATGTGGTAACGTGGGGTGTTTCCCCCCACTATATCTGTCTCAATTATGTCAATGTTTTTTAAATCTAAGTTCTTCCTTGTTTACAAAAATTGCCATTCAGTCTTCACAGTATCGAGACTGATAGTAGAATAATTCATCGACCATTGTTGTTACTAATGACGTTAGTTAGTTAGTTCCACTTCCAGACTGGAGTAATAAAGCATAATAGTTGAAATGTCCAATAGTCATAATTGAAATATGAGAAAATAGAAGTAACGTCTAACTTCGTCACAGCATCATTGAAACTATCTGCTGCATACTATTTTGTTTAGAGTAGAGTGAAACGGAAGTTGATCTGCCATCACATGAAGCTTAAAATGGATTCCAACGCAATCATTTAAAAATAAACTGTCAACAACATGCATGGTGTCACTTTTGCTGGTACAGCAAAACCATATTGTTGCATGTGTATGCTGTGTGAAAGTTGATATTTGCTGAGCCATGCAGCATGGTACACACACACACTACTAACACATGGAGGACTACGCCCACTTCATTCACAAGTAAACCCTACCCTACTATTGTATCTATGGGAACCTTGCTTTTCAATAGCACTTGTTGAATAATGAATTCTAGCATCTCCTCTCACGCATGGCTAGCTGTGAAAGTGTTAGACTGTGAATCAGGCGCTTTCTTCAATGGAGGGTGAACTCCCTATCAAACTATTTCCGTTCATTGTTGTGTGCGAATTTTGAACAAAGTTTTTTGGCACTGGCTTCTGTTTGACTTCCTGTGAACTGAATTCAGTATTTTGGGTCAAGGTGGAGAGATTGAATAAAGTGACCGAAATTGAGGGACTGCTTGTTAAATTTATCAAGTACATGTATATGTATTGGAACTTGCTGTAAAAATTTAGGAAAGGGAGAATCTTTTTATTTAGATTTATAATGTAGTTTTACATACGCTGTAGGACATTGTTGGTGTTTTTAAAGGTTTTTTCTTGCATGATTGTATGCATGATTGTATGTTGTGGCAATGTCCTGTTGTAGTGTTGATAAAATATTATATAAAAATCTTTACTCCAAAATCCATTCATATCCAATTGCCAATATGAATGAGTTTGAAGAACTGGGGCCAGTAGGCCTAAATAAGAAAAACATTATCAAAGGGTCAGGCATTCTATTCCAGGCCACCTGCCTACACTGTCAGTGTTTTAAAGCATAACACTATAACACCAGTAAACCGTTACCTTTGTTTCTGATGTTGATCTTTAAGAAATGCTACTTCAGGAAACTCCCCATAGAACTGGAGCAGTTTGTTATGAATAGCAGGATGTGGTTTTAAACGCTTCAGTTTTATAGCATTTAATCACATGTGGGAATCCTTGGCCAGTTAACTAGCAGTATCCGCTGTGTGCGACTACTAACCATCGTTCAACTTGAATTGAGATGACAAATTTATCAATAACGGCAATGCTTTTATTTTATTTGGTCAGTAGTCAGTGCAATGTTGTATGAAACTGATTACATTATATGTTTCTCCCATCCCAGCCAGTGATGCATAGCTCTACTGGGGGGAAATTATTCACACACATCAGCGACAGCGTACATATTTTTAAATGTCAACTTGTCATTCTTGGACACAAAATGTATTCTGCCTGGTATGGTCAACTCTTAAGTTTCAATTCATAGTTTATTTACTTGTACTTCACTTTGATATTTGTCCAGGCCACACAACTTGAGCGAGCGTGAGTTTTGATTGTTCATTTGAACCTATTGCATTTGAATCTACAATGTAATCCATTTAAAGTTGATGCAATGTACTTCAAGCTCTATAAGTCGATTGGGAAACTTCTAAACATTGGAACTTGTTCATATTCCACAATTTAAACTTGGTAACCTACAGATACCTAGAAAATTGTGGCTGTCATACTGTGTTAGCCAGAGGTGTGTCTGGGTGTCTTTTAGACATCCTGTTTTAGATTTGGATTTTCATGAACAAGTATTTTGTATTGTAAATGAGCAATATGTACACCTAGTTTTTAAATTCTCAGGAAATTTGGACACCCATTTACCAAATCCTGGCTAAAATATTGGTGGCTGACACTTAATGTCCACAAACCAAACTTGTACCAGTCAGTGTCCATGAAACGTGCATTCACCCGATGTACCGCCAGTAGTTCTCGTATGGTTGATACAAAGTAGGCAGTAAGTCTGACTGACTGAGAGTGATTGTTACGAATGAATAGGAGTGAAGTTTCTATTATTGACACACCCATCCCATTCAATTGATTTCTCATTCTCTGTGAAAGCGCTTGTGCTTTCAGTCTGGCAGGAGTTACGTCATTGAAGATACTTTTTTCTGGAGGGGTTGGGCCAAGATGCTGAGTGTAAACGAAGACTGCAACTTGTCAGAAAATGTTTCAAATAGTGTGTTGCAATGTTAAGTCTAGTGATATGCTCTCTTTGGTTTCATTAAAACCTCATATTTAACTGCTATTGCCTCCATGCCCTTGGTCATTGCCTTGGTGCTCTTTAAAAGCTAGTAGAAATTTAGAATTTCCTCATTGGGTGTCCTTTAGTAAGGAGAAAATATCTTGGTGCACTTGCCCTTTCATAACAAAGCATACAGGCCTGATGTGTTGTACTGGTTCAAGAAAGCATCTGTTTGTTTGCAAGTATAATATGGTGTATTTAGTTTTTGCATACCAAGACTTGCCTGATTCATTTATGTGGTGACAGGACAACCTAGTACCATTTTGTTTGAATTTGGTTTCAAATTATTGACATTCGGTTGCAGTTCGGTTTCATTTCCTGTTTGCACTTGGGGTGCAATGTCTAATAGAATTGACTGGGTAGGGTTTCATGACCATGCTGGCATGTTCAATGTGCTGAGTATTGTTTTACGTAAGTAACATATGGTCTGGCTACGTAGTGGTGTGCGGGAGGGGGTTACTGTTTATGACATAGTGCTTTCTGAAATGAACCATTCATTCAGACTTTGTTGATCTGTGAAATCATTGAGCAGGAAACTAACTACTGAAACTTTTATTGAAAAGTCAGTGTCGATATTGCTTCTTACAATCTAAGATTGAGTAACTGATGCATTTTAAATTGTTTCCATGTAGCCTACCATAAAAATAACAGCCTGTAAGCATAACAATGCTTAGAACAGAAAAGTATTGCTTTGAAACAGAAACAGGTTATCAGCCAGAGTTTACTTTGTTGTAAATGGTACCCCACTTATTTTTTGCTTAGAAAAGAAATTTGTCAAGTAGTATTTTCTGCTTTAACAGCTTTATGGAATCGTGCACTGGACATAAAGTTGAACTTTAAGATTGGAACTGCTGCAAATATTCATTCAAATAAACCATGTTTCTGTGTTACTTATTAATTAAATCAAAACTAAATCATGTCTTAATTAAAGTCTGACACTCCTGGACACCATGTGTGTGAAAATTACGAAGTTTATTGTTGGTGGTAAAACGGACGCATGCCCCGAAATTTCTAGCAAGGGGTTTACTGCTGCTACCGAGTGTTGGCTTTCTGCAAGGTAATCAGATTCCAGCTAGGGGGTCAGATTCCAGCTAGGGGGGTCAAGGATCCTGGGTCGCGTGAGGTCAGGAGACCTTGCTGGTTGTCGGAGGTTACACTGTTTGATCGCAGAGTGAGGGTTTGATGTGGTACACCTTGAGAAAATCAAACCACTGCAATCTCATATGGTGGTTTCATCATCCTTGTGTCAGTTGGGGTTTTGACCCAGACAGGATGAACGGCAAACTGTGGATGTCAGCATGAATGCTCGCTGCCAAGAAATTTCGGGAAAAATATTGAGGTTGTCAAAATATTATTTGATCTTGTTTTCATGTGCAGACATTTTTTTAAGTGGCGAATTTGAGGTGATGTTTTGGGTTGGTACAGTGAAGGTTACAACACTTGATTTCGTTTCAACAAAAAATTGGGGGGAAATATATTGAGCTTGTCAAAAAAGTAGCTGATCTTGTTTTTATTTGTTGAGTGGTGAATTTGAGCATAGAGCTATGATTTGAGGTGATGTTTTGGGTGGGTACAGGGAAGGTTACACTTGGTTCCATTTCAACAAAATAGTCTGACTCTGGGACTATTGAGTGGGCGGAACATGATTGGAAATTAATGAGCCATAAAATGAAACAATGTGCACTGCATGTGTTATGCCTGAAGGCCTGATACTACTACACTACAAAGGCAAATAATGGGATTGGGTTTATGTTATCTCCTTTAAAAATCCTTCTGTAGAAATTTAAAATTCTCTCACAGAGGTGCCCCCCCCCCAAAAAAAAAGGAGAAATAGTATCGGGGTTAAAGTTAAACACTTCAAGTTCAGACTTGTTTTCAATATAACTTCTTCAAGATAAGACTTTTTGTAAGCCCTAGTTATGTTCATATTTTTGTGGATTTGACTTGGGTTGGTAATTTCCTGTAGTGTAAACAGTTGTGTTTTCCTATGGTCAATACATGTATGTGTGAAATACAAAATAAAAAGTCAGCACAAGTGACTTGGTTTGAGAATTTCCTGTAAACTGTTTTCCTATGGTCAATGACTGTGAAATTTCTAACAAAAGTCAGCACAAGTTTAGCCTTTTCTATACATCACAGCATGGTATTCAATGGATGAATTATTACAAATTACAGAAGTTGTGAACCCTGTGAATGAAACCAAAACTAAGGATACTAGATCTCCATTGGGTTTTTGACCCTCCAGCAGCCAGCCTGAATAGGAGATCCCTTATAGGGTGGGAACCAAAGACTTGTTTTGATGACTAAACCATCATGTCTAGCGAGAGAGAGAAAAAAAGTCACCTCAATTTAACCTTGCTTAAGATTAAGGTCACTGATGACCTAGCTAGCTAAAGACTACTGATTATTTATGATAATGATGCACTACATTTAGTCCAGGGGACAGTAAAACTTTGGTTGTGGAAGTTCAATCTCAAATTGTCTTGTTTATAAATTTCGTTTTGGTCTTATATTGTACAAGTACAATCTGTATTTTCTAAGTTGTGTTTGCGGGTATTCCATTTTTATTTTTATTTGTTATATTTTTTTTAAACCACTTTTATAAGCAGAATAATGCGGTGCTACTCATAGGTAGGACTATATGGTTATATAAAAAAACTTAAAAACTAAATTGTTATGTGTTGGACTTCTGATTGCAGTTTTCAAGGGAACAACACCTTTGAAAGTCTTTGAACGTAATCATTCTTGAAGTTCGTAAATTTACAAACCAGATGAAGTGTTGAGTCCCAGGCAATAGCCTCCTGGTCTTTGCCTTGGTGCCCCTTCAAAAGTTTCCCAAAGACAGTTTCCGTTTTCAAGTAGAAGTCAAAATTGAAAATGGCCTTGCACCTTTAAATATGAAATTCCAGGCTTGAAGTTTCTGGTGTGTGTAGTTCTGGACCATTCCCATCAAACTTGAATTGTTTAACATATTAATGCCTATTTGTCTAGACAGCAGTCCTGGCATGTGGTTTCGACCATACTTGTCTGATTTTGTACACACACGGTGTTTTGTTGTTTAAAGGAAGTTGAAATTAAAGAGGGATGAGGATTCGTGAGCAGTTTTGACACTAAGCCAAAGCTATGGACGTCTAGACTTGAAAATTTTGTTTGAATTTTTCAAGATACATGTAGTTATTAAAAAAAATATTGGTCTTAATTACAATGTGAACTTTGCTATGATTGAAAGTTAAGTATGGTTCAGAAGTAAGACACACATAGCACCAATTCCCTGTGTTACTTTGTGCTTTTTTCACAAATTACATTCATTGCATTCATTCATCTGTTTGTCTGAGAAAAGTACATTACTGAAAATGGAAACACCTGGTGTGCCAAATCTGCTCAAAATGCAAGTTGAAGTTTAATTTACAAACATTGAATCTAAAATCCACATTGGACAAATAATTAACCAAATGATGAAGCCAACTAAGTTTCCTTTATTATATAACAAATAAACGTTTGTAAAACCCAATTCATATCTATGCATAAGGAAACTAAGTTTCCTGTAAATTATTTATAATAAAACAAATAACCGTTTTGTAAAACACAATTCATATCCTGCAAATGTGTACTTTATATATTTTGTTAAACAGGAAAATCCTATGTGCAGTGTGTAGGCCTTCTATGTAGTGGGAACAAAATAATTTATACAGAATTCTCTTTTTTCCTAAATGAATACACCTGTGTCCAGTGAATTTTCAATTTGCTGTTTGAGCCGCTTAAGCACACTCCATAGTGGCCCAGCTGGTCAGGCCCGTGTTTGGTTTAGCATTGTTCCCTTTCTATTGATTACAAACGCAAATTGTCTCTTGCGTCAGTTGTGACACTGCTGCCGCCAGCCGGATACAGTGTTGAAAATTTTAAATGACGTATAAGTACCCAGTAACCAACATGTGTTTGGCCCCGAACCAAATCCCGGCCGCATACAAATAACGCCGGAGACAAAAGACCCGATTATGGAAAAGGTGCAAACACCAGAACATGTGCGTACGTTACAGTAACTATCACACTCAACCTCCATTCTGAAATCCATTTGTATATTTAGGTATTTTTGCATTTTTGAGATGGGTATTAAATTACAAATAATACATTGATCTTCGATTCATCTTTTGAACATTTTATGAGGGCGCACGTTTGAATTTTATATCATGAATATTAAAACCACAACAACATTAAACACTTTATGTTTGAAAAGTGGATGTATACATTTTCCAGTGGTATTGAGGACACATGTAGAACGAGTTGTGGTTAAGCGTAGGGCTGAAGTGTGAAGGTGGTTGAGACGTGCGATGCGTAGAGTCAAAGTCCATGCTTAATTGAGTCTCAATGAAACTGATCAGCATTAGGTGTGATGGAAGTGAACATGAATTGTGCTCAAGTTTGACTGAATCAGGCCTGATACTTCACTGAGGCAACGAAGGCAATTGCCTCCGTGCCCCCTGGTCATTGAGTTAAGGCCCTTGAAATGTGCAATTTCCTCTAAGGGGGTGTCTTTTAACAAGGAGAAAATGCCTTGGTGCCCTTGCCCTTTTAAAATCGGAGCACACAGGCCTTTGCAATATGCAGACATTATCAATGTAATTCACGTGTTTGTTGAGTTACTTGAGCTGGTTTATAACTGAAGTGCAAACGAACTTAATACTGCAATTGACTTCACACAATTAACATGAAACTCAGGTACTGGCTGACTGTTCTACACGCCTGTATGGACGGCTTTCCCCTTGTGATAAAGCTAATTTCCTGGCTTGGTTGAGTTACCATGGCAACTGATCATGCTAAATAGCGTGCTTATTTATTTTTTGTTGTAAAAACAGAGACTGTCCCTTCATCGATCCCCTGAACGAAGAATCCATGCTAGATAAGTTTGCCTTGTAAAAAGCAACCATTTTTGGGTGCATTTAAAATAACATTATGCCTACATGGTAGGATTTGTCAAAATGGCTCTAGTACGTTGCTGGCTAAAGCATGGGCCTTGGTTCGGTTGAAGCAAGGTATAAAGTCTTTCCTCCATGTTTGAAGAATCAGCGTCCACACCTTAAAAAAGGGTCTCTATATTAAAACAGAGCGATCAGTTGAGTAAAAACATGTACATGTATTAATGTCTTTAGCTTGTGGAAAGTGCTCACTGTTTGGTCTCCTTTGTAAAAAAAAAATATTTCTGGGAAGTAATTTTGGTTTGGAAGAAATCCAAAACCACACCTCTTGAGCATCTGCTGGTATCACAATTAAAGGTCGCAATGTGTAGGTGTCTTGCAAGCCTGGAATTTCATCTTTGAGAGGGCAAGGCCATTTACATTCTTTTTGCAAAGGGCACTTCCATTTAAAAAGATTCAAGGATGTGGGAAACTGTTGAAGGGGCACCAATGCCAAGATAATGGGCAACAGAGGCCATGGCCTCCTTGTAATTCCAGCCATGTTCTTGAATGTTTTAAAAGCATTACAAATATACCTGTTTAGTCTCAGTGTTGTGGAACTTTTGCCAAGTGTGTAAGAAACATGTCAGGGTGGTTGAAGGACATCTTAAAGAAACATAACTTGAAGTTTTGTCAAGCTTTTAGCTTCCACACATACTTGTGAAAATCTGTGGAAGAGAGGAGTCAGGCATGACGTTAATTTGGGATGGTGCTTTGAGGGTTTTTTCAATCAGGATTAGTCCAGGATTGTTGTTTCCCTGGATTAGATCAGTGATTCTTAATCCCAGATCAAAAGTTTTCTTTTCCTTGAGCGCCAATGAAGTGGAAAGGGTCGCTGGTGAATGGGTCAAGTTGAAAAGTAGGACTGGACTGATGGTTTAGAAAATCAATACGGTTTAGGATGGAATGTACGGTCGGCTTAACCTGAAAGGTGGACCACCAATAGGCAGTGATTTGCACAGCCTCTATTTCTATGGTCAGTATCTCCAGTTTGGGTCAGGAGCTGAATCACACTGTTTTGTATTGCGGTTTTGGGGAGATCCCTTGATAAAAGCCCTTTTCACTTTTGTGTTCTGGAAAATCAATACGGTATGAAAGCAGCACTTGGTAACTGTCTGCTAGAGTATCCACAGTTTAACCACATGAATTAATGGAGACTGTGTGAATTCGTCTTCAGACCAGACTTTTGTCATTGAAGTGATAGAGTTCAATAGTTGTTAGGTCTAGAAGAGAGAAAAAAAAAAAACGGTTTCCCAAGGACCAAATTTCATGCTTGAAAATAACTAGGACAATTAACTGGTTTGTTTTCTTACTTGACCGAATCAGAGTAGTTGAGGTTTTTTATGAGAGGAATGCTACAATGGAGGGTTAGACCACTGATATATGAGTATTTTTTTAAGACTTTATTGTTAAAGGGACCTGTTGTCTTGGATAGGGCGAGTTAGTCTATGAAAAATGTTTGAAACCGTTTGTTATGAAATGCATATGGTTAGAAAGATGTTTTAAAAGTAGAATTTAATGATTCACACAAAAATGCCTCGAAATTGCACAGTTTTCCTTATATGTGGTGAACTAACACTGCATGCCATTTGTAGAGTCAAATTTTTGACTCAACAAAATGGCTGGCCGTGTTAGTTCGTAAAAATAAATGGAAAGCCATGCAAATTTGAGGCATATTTGTGTGGATCATTTCATTCTAACTGTTAAAACATCTTTCTAACCATATGCATTTCATAACAATTGGTTTCAAACACTATTCATGGACCAACTCGCCTGATCCAAGGCATCTTGTCCCTTTAACCCAACCAGCCACCATTATCTGCCGAGAGTGACCCTGGGTGCATTATGAAGAGTTGGTTACACTTACAGTTGATTCTGAGGTCAAATATCCAAGTTGGGCTATTCCAGAGATTGATTTACAACCTTTGGTGGTTATGGAGTTTGAAACCAGATACCAAACTTCTATTTTGTTTTATTAAAAATAGCCCCCCTTCAAAGCCAATATTATTAACACTTTGTTCTTTTAGTGTTGCACTGAAGTTCAAAGTCAATGATAGGTTGTTTACAAATTCCAAAATGACTTTTGTTGTTACCTCGGAGCAGATAAAGGATTTCTTATCGTGATCATTGTTGCAATATTTTGGTAACAACACTTCATAAATTCTTGCCTTTTTCTTAAAAAAACTAGATGAATTATTACGAAATTGTAACTTATTATTTTCAAAAGTTCTTACTCGTATGGAAAAAAATATTTCTGGAAAAAATGGAAAATGAAATCAATATACTAAAAGTTTTAAAGTTTAAATGCACCTTTGTATAGACCTTGGCTTGCCTTGATTTGTCACCTTGAAATTGCTTCATGATGGGAACAAAAATTGTCCTAAAGAATAAAATAAAAACGTCAACATCAACCAGGCTGTTCATCCGTTCGGAACACAAGTTAAAACTCAACACGCACATTTATTGTGCAGTATCAGCGAAGAGAAAAGACTGTTTAAAAAGGGTGTTGGCTTGAAGGTTGTTGTGATGTTTGTGTATTGTAGTGTAAAAACTCTGCCACTCCCATTTCTATGGGTGCATACCATAGCTACTTCGGTTGACTGGTCGACTAGTTATGGGTGGTTGCTGTGTTCATTCTGTGTTGGTGATGAAAACAAGTCCCTGGTCTTTCAGAAGAGTCCTCTGTCTGCCTGAGTGTAATCCCTTCATAATACACATCTAAAGGTAACCCCCCTTGAGCTTGTTTGAGCATCTTTAGTTGCTTATCCCTCTGGTATAATCGCCCTGGAATCTCCGAGAAAGGGGTGGGGTCTGAGTTTACTCTGGAGTGGTGAATGGTTGTCAGGAGAATGTTTGCTTGAGATCTGGGTATGTGCTGCGTTGACCCTTTTTGAACCTGTTATCAGATGGAATGTGCTTGGATGGATTGGTTGAAGTGTGAGGCAGCTTCAAAAGATTGCAAGCAGAAAATTTGAAAAACAAATCAGCCAGTTAAAACAACCAGTCAGAAATCTAATGGTCTAGCTGGCTAGTTCAGTTTTAATTTTGAAAGATTGACACAGTGAAGAAGGTGATGGACTAGTGAGGTGACAACTTAAACCAGTCTTGCTGGCCAGTCTTTATAAAAGTTCAGGGCATTCCAAACCCACCTCACTACAGTACTTGTCCTTTTAAAGTTGTGCGCTTCACTCCGATATGGTCTACAGGGTATTTAGGCCTATTAATTTGAAGCTCACGTTCTGATTTGAAATGATGTGTACGAATCGGCCAACCGTGGCACTTAATGGACAATTAAAACAGAATAGTTTTAACGGAAGAGTAGTTTTGATGAATAGTTAAAGAGGGATTCGGGTGTAACTACTGTCTGGCAATATTTTTTGGTTTGGTGCGTTTTGTGAATCGTGTTATTGGCAAATGTTGATACCCAAAATTCTGTCTGTCTGTCTGTCTGTCTGTCTGGAAATATTAATTGAAATAAGAGATCTGATCTTGTTTTAGAACAAATTGTTGTTAAACTCGGTGTAATAGTTCATGCTATTTTGTAAATAGGAGGTCTGATCGCAAAGCTTTTTTTCTGATTGCCTTGATAAGATTTTAATCATGTAGCTGATGGTCGGTGCATAAGGAAAGGACCACAGATCATGGTCTACTTCATCAAGTGTGCTTTTCTATACTGCAAGTTCTAAATCCGTTCCCAAGGTGACTCCTTCAAGTTCCAACACCCCTATGTTCGTACAACCCTATGTTTCGAGAACCCCTGGTGATTTGCATGGAAAGTTGTGTATTGGGTAAAGAAAGTACAAAAGGGGTGTTTGAACTAGTGTTTGAACACTAGGTGTGTAACCATTACCAATACCTACATGAACATTCCATCAACTTTTCTAAGCTTTTTGTTTGGAGTTTTTCATGTTGTAAGACAGTAAAGCTCTAAAGCTACTGTTTGTAATGTATAATATATATCCATACAACAAGTGATTACTATGTTGATTGTGAAATAGAGGACTCTAATCACCATTGTAGATAACAAAAAAAAGTATCAAAGCATTGTCCTGAGGAGTCCTAAGTCCACTGCGAGTACAATGGGGATTGTATTCGCTGTGTTATTGTACTTGTTTGTCATTTTAGTTACAAACCTTTTGGGATCATGTGATGGTATGGGACCCAATATTTTGACTACATGTAGGGCTACATGTATGTTTACAACATCTGTGGTCACTTCCGAGAATAGTACCAAGTCATGAACTGTTCATCAAGCACATTCTTCTTCATTTGTATTACAAATTATGCAAATTTTATGCGAGTATGTAGCTCATTTGCATCTAATTTACATTGAATCACTATTGGAATTTGAATGAAGATCATGGACTTAGATCATGGTTGTCTAGCTGAGACTGTGGTGAAGTTTAGTTGAACACTGTTCTGTTCAACTTCTCGTTCGCAAGGGTTTTTATCAGAGGCTTGATTATAAACATGTTTAGAGCACAGACTCAAGTTACATTCAGAGAAATAAACAGTTGGAACTCTAACTCAAATGTCAATCTCAAAGGTTTTTGCCGTGTGATGAATGCAATTCAAGTGAGGTTTGAAGGTTTTGATGCAAATTTAAATTCAAGTCATGTGTCCATGAGGTCCCTGTTTGCTCTGACTCCGATTAACTGATCGTTGGCCGTGTTGTAATTATGCGCATCTCAAGTAGCCACTGTTTCCATCAAGTTTTGAAGCATACATGGAGGCCGATGGATTTCGCAAAGAACAAGGCATATTATTCTTGTTTCCTACTTCAGCTTCAATCCCTCACATTCGGTTCAACTTGGCAAGATTGCAGCGATTGTGTAAATAAAACACATATGAGTTAATAGTTGTAGTAAACAAAAGTCATTTCACAATATGTTTTCTTATTTCAAGGATGGGTTTAACAGAACAAGTTTGCCTGGACACAAAAATCAGGGTCAGGTCACGAAACTAGTAGATGTCTCGAGTCGGCAGTGTTAGTAATCGAGCACTCTGAAAAAATTTCCAATTCCATTCAACTTGCCCTCTTTTCTCAAAACCAAACCATGAATCAATGGTGAACATTGATTGTAAAAACAGTTGTTGCTCCACACTAATATGGTATGTCTTGTTTTCCCCCTAGTGAAAACAAAAAATCTAAACATGTGGTGAGTGGTCAGGTCCGGCGGAATCCTACCATCTGATTATTAACAATACATCATTCACCCCCCCCCCCCCCCTCTGCCAAGTTGAGGTCACACTATTTCCCTCCTGGGGTTTCCTATTGGCTGTCGCGTTGACCTCGATGGATCACATGACCTTCAGCGAGTTGGTAACAACATGCTGACAGTGCAGCATTGTGTCCATGGTGTGATCATGGGAAAGAAATATTGGTAGTGGTTGTTGAAATACCATAGAAATTTCTGGCAATGATTCAAAATAACTGCAGACAACTTATTCTCAAGACTGCAGGACTTTTTAAGAAGATGAATTCACAGAATATTTTGGATTCCTTTTATTTGTAGGAGCATGGAAACCAATATTGATGTTCCGTTTACAATTTTGTGCTTAATTGATTTGATATTATTGGGCAAATGAGAATGTAAATGAGTTCTTTATGTTCACATAGTGTGATCACTTTGCAGTTACGTGCCAAGTTAATTGTATTTTGTTACCTAGATTCCCTTCAGAATATTATTATAAATTGGTTCTGGAAATGAGAAGTCCCGCTCCAAATCGATATTTGAAAAGGAAAAAATTAATCAAGTTGATTTAGGATTAGACAAAATTAATCATCAACTCCAGAGTCTTCCGCTCCTCTGCTCATGAATTCAGTTTTCACTTTCTCTTAGTATAACTCTTGTTATAACAATGTCACTGGGACTGGCCTCTTTATAACAGGAAAAATATAGAAACATAAAGTAGAAATGAGATTTGGGACTTCAGAATGTACTCTTTGTAAGCAGAACCTCTTCTCGTTAGACTTTATAAACAGCCGACTGTATAGACTGAACTTTAGTTGTTAATGTATGAGGTACGTGCGTCTATCTTTCGGTTTAACATTATTGATCCGAAAAGAGAACAAACAGTTGACGCAAGCGATTTGGAAATTTAGTAAATGCACTCGTAAGTAAATGTTGACGAAGAGGGAATTTTGGCATAAACCCAGACTGTCAGAGGGGAATATCTGTGCTTTATCCTTGAAAATGTTCATTTTGTACCACCATGTATTTTGATATTAACCACCTACTTGTTTATGCATAACCCTTGTTTGAAAAATTTAGGTTAATTTTTATGAATATGGTTCATTGACTGTGTCTATCAGATAACTGCTGGTACGTAACTGTTTTTATTGTCTTTATTTTCAATTCAAGACAACATTTTATTTTGTTGTGAGGGCACCGACTGTAATCTCCATTAGTGGTGTCCTGTGTGAGAATTTATGTAACCCCTGTGAAAAATGGTACATTCCAATCCAATCCTTGCAACAGGTGTTTGTCCAGCCAGTCGAGTCATGGGAACCACTTTACCATGTGGAGTGTTCCATAGAGAAAAAGGGGGTGATGGGTGGGTAAAGGACACTGATAATTGGACTCCCTGTGTTCCAGTATTACTTCTCAGGGGGCAGGGTCTGACCCTGGACCCACAAATTGAATGTCACAACAAGATCGCTGACTTTACGAAAATGGTCTTCATCAGGCCTGATACTTCAAGGAGGCAATGCAGGCAATTGCCTCCATGCCCCCTGGTCATTGCCTTGGTTCCCTTGGAAGTGCTACAGTAGACATTTACAATTTGAAATTGTAAGGTTGCCCTCATAAGATGCCCTTCACCAAGAAGAAAATACCTTGATGCTCTTGCCATTTTAAAACCAAGAATAAAGGCCTGCTACATACATTACTAGACATTCTCAATGTATCATACACGTAGCCACATATTTTGTCAATTGCGGATTTATAGTATTCCTCTGTTTATAAATTGAATTCCCATCCACTACCAGCAACATTTTTTAAGTGAGTTTTGAATGGTTCATCAGTTAGTTCGTTCGTTTGTCATGTTTTATTATATTTCATAGTATATTGTTGTTATATTGATGAAAGAGTATTGGTTTTAATTATTAGTGTTCTTATGAATTACAATTATGATATTTTGAAGTGGAAGTAGAACTTTAGCAGTCGAGACTCTTGTCTCTGTGGTTGTTCAAATATACATGCCAGATGTTAACAACGCGGCAAAAATAATTGGTATTCTAACCAAGGAAGCTGTTATGTTGACTTTCTGTTTAATTAAACGAAGCATCTGTTGTTAAAGGGGCTGTCTCATTGCTGTGAGTTGGGCAACTTTATCATATCATTTGCCAATCATTCATGAATATGCAAAGTCAATTTTGTAAAATTGTTGATGTCTATGATACCATCCAAACTTAGTGAAAAATAGTGATTTGACAAAGTTTATTCATGATTTTTTTTTAAAGAATTGCCTCTCCGTGAACATTGTGACATGATGAAAGGCAAACAAAACAAACGATCATTTTTTATTTTCATTTATCCCGCAAAAGAAATTAATTTGTGTGTCTTTGCCTTTGCAAACAGAAACTATAATGTGCTTTGCACGACTCTCAGCCAATGATAATAGGCAAGAACACATTTTGACTTGACAAAGTCCCTCCAGCATTTCTCTTAGAAGCTCAGAGCATTGTAGCGAGTCTATGTATAGCTTAAGGCCTGATGTATTGTTTCTATGGCGACTACCAATTACTTCAGATCCTTATACATGTGTAGAGATCGACCCGCAGCGTTTGGAAAGTAATATCTATTCGAACCTTTGTGAACTATACTTCCTCTCCTTTGACTGTCAAGAGCGGCCACCTCCGAAACTAATATAACCAGAAAGGAAGTTGTTTGATACAACGTGTGTCTGAAACATGCTTAATCAACATATAGGGCAGGTTCATATACTGCATAGCTTATTTAGGATCCACATTCCAGACTCAGTCTGTCTGGAAAGCCACCTCCTCTGATACAGAATGTAAAATATTCTGGGGAGGATTAGAAAGTATCGGTGGGACAGCGCTGTGGCAATCAACATGGGTCTAAAAATGCACGGGACTTGTGCTTAAAATAGGTTGCCTTTTCCTGGTTAAGTAAGGGGCCGTGTTTCCTTACGAAGGCTAGCCGAAATGTTGAGACCAACTATGACTAATAACCCACTCAGCTGCAGTTCAGTTGTTTTTAACGAGACTTCACCTTGAACCATTAAAGCGACTAGTCCCAGCGGATTTCCTACCTCCCTAGGTTGAACTTAATGAGCAGGACAGTTCTTGTTAACTAAAGTAGTCTGGCCAATCTTCTTGGTCAAACCATAGAGAAAAGTAAAACTATCTTCAATTTAACTCTTCATGGGTTTGTGAAGCCGTGTCTGACTTGGTGATAGAGGTAGATTCTACCTCCATGGGCTGACTCGCCATTGTGCATTGAAGTACTTAACAAGCAACAGCCATAGCTGTATCTATAGTCACCATTGGGATAGGGCATACCTCTGACTGTTAGTATACCCCAGAGGAAAGAACATCCAGGAGATAGACTTGGTTTAATTTCTTGGAAATGCAACAGGCTTGAATACCAGGTACACACCAGCTTGCTGGACATAGTTCTGGCAGTCAACTATGGGTCAATAGCTTCATCAGGCCTATACGCTTCGTTTTTGAAAGGGCAAGGGCACCAAGACATTTTCTCTTTGGTAAAGGGCACCCTATTAGATAATTGTAAATTTCTACTGGAGCATTTCAAGGACGTCAAAGTCAATGACCAGGGGGCATGGAGGCAATTGCCTTTGTTGCCTCCAGATCAAGCCTGGCTTCATGGTCAAACATGAAATTATTATATTCCATGAACTACTTTCAGTGTCCAGCAAGCTGTTGTTTCCCTGGTATTCTAGCCTGTGGCATTTCCAAGGGAGCTGCTACAAGTGTTATGCAACAACCCTGCATCCCTGGTTATCTTGAAACAGATGCCATTAAACTATTAGCCTACTTAATGTAATCAATGATAAGGATGTCTGGTTCTGAACTGTGGATGTGTGGGTGGAATGGAAGACCAAATGGGAATGGGAAATGCCCAATGCCAATGACCTACTGTGTATTAGCCAGTACATATCCACATAGTATTGTTCTATAATACAATATACTTAATGATGAAGTTTACTTGTGTAATGGGGAATCATTCATTGCTGATTAGAGTTATTGTTTCATGACTAGCCTTTGTGAATTGCTCCATGTTTAGACTATACCACAGATCCCCATGCTTGTCTCTAGTTTTGTTTAAATGCGTAGTATGTTTTGAATGAAGGTGAAGCATTTTATGATGATAGTACATTTCTACCTCCATGGTACATGTATTGCATAGTCTTGGCCAAAGACGTCAGTAATCAGTAGTGGATAGTGTACTGTGCTCGCTGTAGATAGCACGCCTCTCTCATGGCATCAATTGACCAACTTGACTGGCTCTCACTGATGATGGTGGCTCGTGCAAAATTGATACAAAATCATGTGTGCAATAAAGGAAAGCAGCTGCAATTAACGATTATTCATTTCTCTGTATCAAATTCCATTCAAATATTCCCCTCAAACTTATTTACCAACTCTCGTGTCTCTTTCATTACAGCCTCTATCAGAACAACTGGTGGACGTACAGAACGACAACTGGTTCAACACTCTCTTCGACGACCCCATGCTCTGTGACAAGCACTTTGGAGCACCCTCGCCGACCCCTCACATCCAGACAGAACACAGTTACAGCCTGAGCTCGCTCAGCGAGCCTGGCTCTCCTGTATCAAGTGGCTATAATGAAGAAGGTGAGTGTGACTTATCAGACTAGCCGACGATTTCACCAAACTCCTAACTTAGGATTAATCTTAGGACCAGTTCAGTATCCTAATACATAGGACGCATTGAATAACGTTCTAAGTTAGGACGGGTTACTCGTCCTAACTCGAGTTAGGATTAATCCTTGCGTTTCATGAAATCCGCTTCTGAGCGTTTTGCAATACAGTGCGCCCTCTATAATTTGTTCTTGGAAAGGCAATTTTTCATTGAGGCTTTTTAGAACCTTGATAGTGGCTGGCATTCACAGGCCTGGAATTACACTCAGGCCTGTGGCCATGGCCTCCCTTGCCCTGGGTCATGGCCTTGGTGCCCCTTGAAATGTTTTACTGCATGCATTCACAAGCCACCCCAAATGTTTCACTGCGTGCATTCACAAGCCACCCCAAATGTTTCACTGCGTGCATTCACTAGCCACCCCTAATGTTTCACTGCGTGCATTCACAAGCCACCCCAAATGTTTCCACTGCATGCATTCACATGCTACCCCAAACCCTACCATCAAGGAAACATCACTTATGTAATTTCCTGTAAATTTGTTTGCCCTGACCGCATGTGAACTCTGAACGAATACCCAGGTGGGTGCTGTGTGAGGACCAACAGCTTGTTGACCTTTCCCAATACACTCTGAAAAATAGCCTTAACTGAACAAACTAAAGCAGGCAAATTGTACTCATGTGAATTGCCCATATACCTAGGTATAATACTGGGTGATGAATGTTAAGGCACACGGTAACGCCCAGTTTCAGGGCACTTCTTACCCTGTGGAGCCAAGATTATAATGAGTGCTACCCTTAACTGGCTCCCAGCCGCAAGAGATTTGGAAATTGAAAAACTTAAAATCTAAATAGATACATAATTTTCAGAAGTCCAAGTGGAAACAAAGTGTGTACATTTCATGTACTATAAAGGGCCCTCATTCTTGCTACATGTATACTAGCTTCTTACCTACATTGTGTAGCAAATTGAAATAGCCTCCCCTAAAATAAATGTTTACTTAAAAAATAAGGCATCTGATGTGCAAACAGGTGTTCTTATAATCTTCAGAAAGGAGGAAATGCGTGTGTGAAGCAGCTGGTTAAGGTTTTGGAGCTTTGCTCCGCACATGGTCCTCCTAAAAGCATTGACCATAAACAAACTTGATGGTGAGAAACACTGCAGCTGTTGCTAGTAAAAACTATTTTAAGACAGGATTTTTCTCGGAAGTATTATGGTGTTGACAAATGTTCACATTTAATTCTGAGAAACAATTAATGCGAATCGTTTCTCAGATATCTGAGTGTTGGTGTCCGTTTGCAATTACTGCCACCAGAGATGCGACTGCTGTCACCTCTCTAAACATTGATTCATTAAAAAAAACAATTTAAGGGAATGTATAGGTTTGGTTATTCACTCTTAAAATTAATGGCGATCCAAAATGTTGTTTATTGCCTACAGCAGCTTTTGATAGTATAAAACATTTTCAGAAAACATTAAACTTTGAAATAATTTGGTTATGTAAAAAATAAATTATGTAAAAAGTCTTTATGGTCATAATTTTGAATCTGAGAAACATTACTACAGTAATGCTTCTCAGACTGTGTATCTATTTCATGTTATTGCATTGGTTGGTCGGGTTCCACCATGGTTTGGATGATTAATTCATAGCTACCCTTCTTATCACCCCCATCTCAGACGACCTGGACACTTTTGACCTCCCCCTCCTGGACCCCGAGACCAACCAGCCCCTCCTCATCAAGTCGGAACCCATGGACGACCCCATGCAGACTCACTACGTCCTGAAGGAATCGCTTCCCACGCTGGTCCCTGCTCCATCAAGGCAGACCATCGAGGCCAAGCAGACCGTACACCTCAAACCCAAACAGGAAATCATCAAGATCAAACTGGAACCGATGCTGGATTATCAACTGGAAACCTCTTCAATAGGTATGCAAAAAATACTCTAAATATTTCACAAAAATATTTTGAATATTTCACAAAAATATTCTGAATATTTTGCAAAAATATTCTGAATATTTCGCAAAAATATTTCAGCGACTTATTGTTTAAACTAGAGTTTGTAATCGCATAATATGTTTGTTTTAAATGAAAGATATACTATACAACTACTCATCAAGGCCTGGCATTTCATTTTTGATTCTTTTTCTTTTTGCAAAGGGCACTTCCATTGGAAAAACTGTGTGTCTATGGGAAAATTTTAAAGAGGCACCAAGGCCAAGACCTGGCACAACTATGGCCATGACCTATGTTCGATTATAGTCCTGGGCCCGATTTTTTCAAAGCAATAGAATTTATAGCAAGACAAATCGTCAGTACAATCGAAGTGATCTGTATTGTGACATCACACTTAACAATAGCAACTACGATTGATTTAAAGTTAGCTCTTTGTGAAATGGGCCCCTGGTTGTCCATGCAATTGTGCCTTTTTATATCCATGCGCCCTAAATTGCTTTAATTCAATTCTAAAGGACTTGACGGACTTGGACTCCCACCTAGCCCACCCAGCAGTATGTCCAGTGACAGCGACGGTGGCAACTCCTCACAACCCGGAAGTCCCCGCCCGCTATCAGCATACGTCAAGAAACACGAGCCACACACACGCATGATCACCCAGCCGATGTTCACCAACACACAGGTACTTATTTCAGACAGGGAACACCAACACACAGATACTTATTTCAGACAGGGAGTTGTCACTGTCATCAGGAATATAAATGAGGCTTATGACTGAGAATTGTTTTCTCCAAGCTTACGGGCAATTCCATTGTACAAGTTCCAGCCAGTTCAAAACCCGATCATTAATCCAAAAGTTGTAATAATAAATAATAATAAGACTTGTAATGCGCACGTATCCACCCTGCTGGGTGTTCAAGGCACAATACAAACCAACAACAAACAAAACAAAACAAAGAAAAACAGACACAACAAAATTAGTCCTTGAAATACTGTGACATAAGATAAGTGTTGAGAAGAGCTTTGAATGTTGAAGTACAAAGACAAGATCTAAGATTAAGTGGTAGTTCTAGTATTGACCCAATTCACCTGACGTCATCATCAAATAATCTTATATGCGCCATATTGGTGGGCAATGTCACTGTGCGTTATTCATTGGAGTGCGCATTTTAGGCGACACGACGCGCCGCTTCGTTTATATGTAAACCTAACTGCCAACCAAAATGGTGAGCGTGGCACAGACACCACGTGTGACGTGTGTGCAAGGGGTCAATAACAGGTGCTTTTCCCCCGAGTCCTGCAGAAAGAAAATCCACAGGCAGACTACTTTGGTGGGACTCAAACCCAGGGTCCAGGCATTCTAGAGCATCTACTCTACCACTCTGTTAAATAACAAAGAGAGGTTTGCCGTAATACCATGTGCAAATCAGCATCCAGCAACAAGGTCCAGCATTCTCCTGAAGATGATCAGAGCATACTGCTCGAAACCTTGAGTTGTCGACCACCGGTTCTTTTCAGAACCAACATTACTCAAAAGAGATTTTCACATGGTGTTACTGCGAAGCACCCTTAGTTATACTTCCACCACGCAAAGTTTCAAAACCTTCTAAGTATAATAAATCATATTCTTTATCCTAAATACAATTAAATAAATCAGTTGTTTTGTCTTTGTTGTTGCAGAGGTTACCTCAGTCTGGCCCCCTTATTCTAACTGAAGAGGAGAAGAGAACACTGACGATCGAAGGATACCCCATCCCAACTAAACTCCCACTCACCAAGGCCGAAGAAAAATCACTCAAGAAAGTCAGAAGGAAAATCAAAAACAAAGTGAGTACAGAATCCAAAGATTGAAGAAAGGCTCAAGTGCTAAGCAGAAACATGGTCCCTGCCAACATTCCATGAAAATTACATTGTTGGAACTGATACCCCACTCATGTTTCGCTTAATAGTGAAGAAGTTTGCTATGCATTATTTTCTGCTTAATAGCTTTATGAAATTGGGTCCCGGCAGTTTTGGATAAGTCTACATAAAGTTTTTTTTGCAGGTTGGAAAAATTATAAAAATAGGTAATTTGAAAAAACGAACAGGACAAACTGAAGCCTAAAGCCTACCTTGATTTGGCCTACACACGAGTGGGGTCTCCACTCAGATGTAAACACTTGAAAAGTTTGTGTCAATACATGGTCTTGTTTAGACACCTTTCTTGCCTTCATAATGTTATTTGGGCCGATAAACTATTTCTGATATATTAAGCAATACCATTTTGTGCTTAGGTAGTTTGAAATAGGTCTACTTGAACTTAAATCTTGATCAGGTTGGCAAATTCTTAGGGTAACTCAACAAATCCATCAGACAAAGACAAACTGTAGTAGATGGTTTCGAAGTCTGATGCTTACTTTTATTTGGCCATCAGACGGGCGGGTCTCCAATCAGATGTAGCGATAAAAACCAAGACGATGACAACTTTCCTTGAAGGGTGGGGATGATCTTGGCTAGACAAACCTACCTTGACCATGTAGCATATTCTCATTTTGATTTCCTCGTTTTTTTTTGTCTCCCCTGTCTAGATCTCAGCTCAGGAAAGCAGACGGAAGAAGAAGGAATACGTAGAAGCACTGGAAAGGAAGTGAGTTTTGTCTAGGAATCAGGGGTTCCTGTGTCTATGAAACTAAAACAAATTGTCTCAGATTCAATGTCTGTGAGTGGTTTTTCTAATGTTAGATTAAAGTTCATGAATTATGGTTTTACCCCTAACCGATGTGTGTTAGCACTGTGTACTCAGTACTTATCCGAGTTCTGTGAAAAAAAATCACAGGTATATTACTTTGGTGGGATACGAACTTACGACCTTTGCAACTCCAGAGAGTGCTCGGTAGGAATAGTTTACTTTGTACTTTGATTCTATGAGAGATGCACTGAACATTAAATTACGTTTCCAAAGTCACGAGAGTAACCGTCTTAAAAACCTGTTATTTGTTTTTAGAATGGAATCGTTCACACAAGAAAACACCGACCTCAAACGGAAACTACAGTCGATGGAGTCGACAAACAAAACGTTAGCAGCTCAGTTGCAGAAACTCCAGAGCATCGTCAACAAAGTGACCAAACCACTCAAAGCCAACTCAACCCAATCTGGGACCTGCCTGATGGTAAGAAACAAAAAGTCTAGAGGCTATGACCCTTTTTGAAACCTCGGCTTTGGATTCGGCTCGGGCCCCTCAGTTGTTTGGACAATTACGCGTGGCTTTGTACGCGTGGCTTCAGACGAGACGACGGAGCCTGAAGCCGAATCCAAAGATGAAGCTTTGTTCTCAAAAAGGGCCATAGTCGGCCCCTCTTCATTGCAAGTTAAATCGACTCAAACGCACCCTGTCTTGAACAGAGCCCAATGTTATGGCTCTGGTTACCAGAAGCAACGAATCTGCGTTAACAGAAGCAGGGAATTTTGCGCTTACTTCTCAAGCATGTTTCACAACTTAGCAAGGATTTTTAGCTTGAGTGAGGTTGTACACAGATAGCGCGGCAATTTCCACGCCTATCCTGTAAGCGAAGATTGGTGATTGCAGAATTCGGCGGGAAGCAGAGTCATGAAACTGAGCCCAGGTTGCATATTCCAATCCTGGTATTAACTTTGACCGTTATAAAATACAAATATGCAATCCCGAACCCAGCTTTTTCGCCATACCCAAGAGCCATTCCTTTATTTACCATCAATTTTCTTTACTTTACTCGGTGCAAATTAAAGCAAATCTGATTATTGGCACAAATGAAACATTTTTTTCTCTATTATTCTTCTTTATGTCACCCTAGCATGAACCTGGGCTTAAGGTTCGGAGATAATACCTCCTTAAACTGCCAAGACGTACACTCTCATCCTCATTGTAGATTTTTTACAGGTGGAGTATTTTGGGCCAATATTTTATCCTTTTTTATCCTGACTTTATTCATTGCTCATCTGTAGATGGTATTGGGAATTTCTTTTGTAAAAGGAAATATATTCTTTGGTTTCTTGTTGTTATTGTCTGCTTTGTTGTTGTCTGATCTTGTTGTTTCTTGTTTGCCCGATTTTAGTCTTGCCCCAAGACATCAGTGCTCCACAATGGAGCAGTGTTCTGCACGCGGTTGTTAAACGCTTCAGCAGGCCCCTTACGGTATGTTTTAACCAACTTGACTGGCCTGCACTAGCGAGTGCAAGCCTAGTGTGAGCAAGTAAAGTTGGTTAAATAATGCCATAAGAGGGCGCTATAGAAATTTACAACCGAGCCCAGTACACTATCCAATGATCACTGACGTCTTGTGCAAGGACTAGTCTGGTATGGGCTGCTTGCTTTGTACTTGTCTATTTCGTCTTGAACTCCTTGTTGAACTCTCTGTGTAGTTTGCAAAAGATGAAATAAATTTCCTGATCATATTGAGGTTGAGATTGTACGGCAGGTTGGCGGGAGTTGATGAATACTGACCTTTTCCAAGTGCTGAACAACAATAGTACAGTTGTACTGCACTTGTTGATTAGTTTCACAGCATGCAGTCATCTCTTCTGTATTTGTTCATGAGGGAGCTTGGCAATGAATGAAGAAGTTTGTTGGAACTCCATGTTATACTCTTTGCATTTGTGTAGGCTCTTTCGGAGCCTGAAAAAAAGAAATTGGAAGAGATTTTACATGGTGTTGCCACAAACTTTATAGTTGTTTCTTTGGTGATGGGTGACATATTGGTATCATTATTTCATTGCATTTTACAAAGTGATAAATGTGTCAAAAATCATAATATTTTACAAAACGGTTCTTGTATAAATTATTGATGTACTCAATGCTGTGAAAATTTTCACAAGTTTTTGTACCATTGTTAAGTAACTTATCAACAGATTGAAAATACTGACGGTTCAGTATAACTGAATTCTTAAGCTGTAGTTTACTCCTTGACTTACTTGAACAGAGAAACTAGTGAAGTAGTGCCACAAATAACTGTTTGAAAAGTAGTTAAACTTCAACTCTGTGGTTTTCTTTAAACGTGTGTTTTGGGGGCTAAATCATCGCTTAGTAAAAACAGCAACGGTTTACAGCTTACTAACTTGAATGTGGAGTTACTTACTTGTATATTGACCCCTTGCTTGACCGGGAGTGCATTTACGTGTGCCTATCCTGTCCCCCTATGGTAGGCAAAGTGGTAGGCTCATTGTTTGTGGAGGTATGTTTCTTGTCTGCCATGGTGTTTCTTGCAGGTTGTTTAAACCAAGAGTATTTTAAGAGAATCGTTTTGTTTAAAACTTCAGACAAAGTCGGAGTCATAATCAGGAAAACAGTTTACCATAAGAAGCACTTACTTACTTCCTTACAATTGATTGGAGAAATTGTTTAGGATTATGCCTTTGTGACCCCAAAGAAATTTTTCTGTCAAAAGCTATGACAAATTAAGAGAGCATTTGACTGTTACGGTAGTATAAACTTGGGGGTATAACCATGTATAAAATTATTTTGGTTCTGGGAAGAACCGGTGATTCGTACAGAATACTCTGCTCGTCTTCAGGGGGAGCATTTGTACTACCATACTCCTGCTGGCTCTGATATCAAGGGACAAACATTGGTGACGGCCACTCTTTTTATGTTATTTAGGCTTATTTATTTATAACAACAATTTAAAGGGGGGTAGGGGCTGTTTTGTGGGGGAATTTTCGCTGAGGATAACATGAATTTGACGAGGTCTATAACAGTTTTTCTGTAACTTTGTTGTTGATTTCTGCAGGTACTCGTCCTTTGTTTCGCAGTCTTCCTCGGTGGCTGGTCCCCGCAATCGCTCTTCGGCAACTCCAATCTTCCTAAGACACCCTCCCCAATGTACGGCCCGCTGCCAAGCAGTCATTACTACAGCAAGTACCACATGCACTACCACGAGAATCAGAACAAGGAGGCCACGACAGCTGGTCAGTCTGGCGCCCCCTATGGACCAGAACAGTCTAATTCGGCCTATAACCCAAGTGGTAAGTGTTCTTGGAAAGAAAAAAAAAGGTGTTCTTTACGGACTTGTTAAACGTGTTAAAACATTTGAAACTTACAATTGATGCATCAGTTTTGAGAAATTCATTCCCTTATTGATACTTTGAGTTAGAATAGGCTGTGAAAACCTTTTAAACGATGTTATGCAAAGTACTGGAGTTCATTTTGTGTTTCCAAAATGTTGTTTCAACGTTTAAGTAAACGAAATTGTTGATGCTTTAACTCAATTCAATGTTGTTAGGAGAGATCTTTCTATCATCTCCTTTTACTGTGCAGAAACCTCTCATAGAGTATAATGACACAATGCTTGAAGTGCAAACAAACTTTTAAATGCGGCTATAAAGAAAAATGCTAGAAACACCACGGTGAACCCATTCTCTAAATATTGATTAGTGCACTTATTAGTGCATAATACAACACATGGGACCTAAGATGTTTGTCCCATCGAAAGGACAAAGTAATAATGGTTGAGTGTCTTGCTTAAGTGTCAATACCAGGACTCGAACCCCTGCTGTTTAGAAACACCAGAGCTCGAGCGCGGTGCAGTTGGCGGCTCGGCCACAACACACCACACATCGAGCTTGTATCAAAATCTCCAAGTGAAGTCGCCTAAAGTTTTACCACGCTCTTACTTTCTTCTCTCTTCAGTGCGCTCATCCCGAATGCTTTTCTCCTACGACGACGAACTCAACTCTAAAGACTACCCCTTCATGGAACGGATGAACCCCCTTGAGAATACCCAGGCCGATAACATGGCCCCTCTCGACCAAGCCAGCCATCAGAATCCAGTCAGCCACATAGCTGCGTCTGTCGGAGCGTTCATCGACAACCAGGGATCAAAGTTTAATATGGGTCAAGCGCCATTTGGCAGTGACCTCCAGGCCGTCATGCATCCTGACATTGAAGCCCAACTGGTTGCTATGGATTCCATTACAAGGTTAAATAACTCCAAAAATAAGTAAATGAACCACCGCCCCCCTCTCTAGCTGGTTGAAGACCTGTACTTTATAACCCAAGCGAAATTCACGAACTCCCCGAAAAATATTTGAAGCTGGTCTGCAGTCAACGCAAACATGGGACAACAAAATGTGACAATTTGGTTTTGGAAATGCTTCACGTTTGGATTTTGCTTGAATTAGGACCCAGCCTTTTTAACAGACTCCCGTAATTTTTGTCCTCCCCATAAAAATATTTGAGGCTGGTCTGTACTAGACGCAACTATGAGACTACAAACTGTGAACATTTATTTTTGGAATTGCTTCAAGTTTGTCTTCACTTGAATTAGGACCCAGTCTTTTATACAAGAGTCCCAAAGTAAAATAAGATGAAGTTGCCAAAATAGCTGCCAAACAAAACCATCACTGATGAATCAGGTTATTTATTGGTACTTTGAAATAATCAGGTACATTTTGTGGACCCTCAAACCCTATTGTTTATATTAAAATAATTATCCCTTGCTGTATGAAGTCAGGCATGCAACTTTACAGCTGAATTACATGACAGTAAATTTAGTTTAATATTGGACATTGGACATTCACATATAGGTTTGTACACCGAATGTATACTTTGTTATTTTGGTATTGGACATTTAGGTATTGTACAGTGAATGTCTACTTTTCATTTGGATATTGACATTGCTGTTCAAACCTATATGAATGTTCAATGTCCATTTTCAAAATGAAAAATAGACATTTGCCCTAGAAACCTATGTGAATATCCATTGTACAATATAGAAGGAAAAAATAGACATTTACTGTACAAACCTATGTCATGTCCAATATCAAACCATCTTTACTGTCATCTGATTTCCTCATTTGGGGTTTCCAAGCTGTGCCGTTTGAAACTTAAAAATACAGTAAAAATGTCTCGCTCAGCCTGGGATTTTTTGACACCCTTTGCAGCTGTATGCCTGTTCACTCTCTCGTTTACTATTTATCCTGCATATTGTACATTTTTATAGTGATATTTATTGAAACCTTTCAAAATGGATTGTGGTTGTTTATGTCTGAGAGGAGACATTTATTTTTACCATTCCAAAAGGAGCCATCTTAAATTTGTGACAAAACCATAATTTAGGTTTTTTGAGTTTTTGTAATTTATAAAAATTAGTAACATGAATGACAACTCAGAAAGGGTTTCATGAGAGTTAGAAAGAATTACTTCGCCCAAAATGTATTTATGGAAATGAAAAATGACTATGCTGCCCTTAAGATTCATGTTATGTGCCTTTACTGATTATGAATATTTGTTTTCTCTTCTAGTTCTGACCCAATCTGTCCTTGTTTGTTAATTAAACAGTACTTATAAGTTATTATTTAAAAAATAATAAGAAAAACGTAGATTCTTCAATTTAAAAGTTAGTCCAAAATAATGAGTGCCTTGTTTGTGACTTCTGTTTTAAAATCACACGTCAAAGGGTTTCCCATTTTATGCGATGTCTAACGCTAACCTCAGAATGGAAAGCCACCTAATCAGGGTTTTTAGGTATATCTGATAGAAATTTAACATGTTTGTCTGCTTTAGTCCCTTTCACACGAGAGAAATTCAGCAAGGGACCTTTGCTCAATTGTAACATGGGTGTACAATTTTACAAAATGTAGCAATGAGTTTCACACAAGTACATTTTTGTAAAGATTGTTCAACCATGCTTCAATTTAGCAAGGGACCCTTGCTAAATTGCTCTCGGTTGTGTGAAAAAGCTTTTTGATGAGGATAATTGTAAATATATTTTCATTTTGGTAGAGTAGCTTCCAACTCTGACAACGGCAACTTTGAAAGATAAACAGTATTTTATTTGATAGAATAGTTTATTAGATATCTTTGGAATATTTAACGATGAATGTGTAACTGGTTACTTATTCAACCACTTTGTGTATCAGTGAATGGACAGTGATATCATGAGTATTAAGCTTACTGACAATTATGTTTCTTAAGAAGCTAACAACTTCAAACTTGGATATCATTTGTCATTTGATTTCAGCAGGAAGTTTTTTTTTTTTTTTCTTTTTTAAACAAACCTCTAAAAATGCATATCAGAAATGTTCTTTATCAATTTTTTTTTGTCGTCTTACTTATTTGCGGGCTTCCATCATTTGAAATTTATAGCAACTTCTGAGCTATAGTGCGTAGTAAAGTCAAGTGTAAAGAATTCATAGGACTTGGATGAAATGGTTTGTCCTAAAGAAAAAGAAAAACCTTGTTTAATTGTGCATAGGGGATTTATGTAGAACTGCCTTATGTAAATATCATAGTATTATAAAAAAGGAGTTCGCCATTCTTAAGGGATAAATGCATGATGTTTTGGGGTCGTTTTTCATCTTCTTTCTCCTTATATTTTGTGTCGCGGATTTTTATAAAATTTCATTGTTTTGTTTATTTAATTTTCAAGTTTTTTGGATGGTCACATTTGTTGAATGGTCACATACAATCTATTTCATTTATTCTTTCTGATAATTGTTATGTTTTGTAGGTAGTTCCAGAAGACATGTTGCTAATGTGTGTTCTGCTTTTTGTTTGTAAATAAAATATCTTATGAAATTATTTTTTAAAATAATCAGATTTTGAGTAATGTGCCAGGCTCAAGTACACTCAATAAATAATTGTAAATAGAGAATACATGCACCATACATGCATCCGTACCGTTACTATGCTATAACAAACACACACACACCCACAAAATGTAAGAAAATATGTTGTTCTTGCAAAATGGTGAATCTTAGGAATAAACACATTTTGTAAAAAAACACTGTGATGTGGTCATCTTCTTTCATGTGTGGTACATTCTTAGATAATTCTGTGGTAATGATTTTTGTCATGTTGTTGGATTTTCAACGGGGGATGAACACATTTCGAGGACAATTGCCTCCCGAAACACCTATTTTCGAGGTTAATTTCTCCTCCCCCCTACCCCTCCATTGTTTGATGTGCCATCTTGCCCTTTGACCCCCCCCCCACCCTATTACCATGAGCATGAAACTAAAACTTTAAAACACCCATTATTTCATTCTTCTATCAAAATGATTACGAAAATTATACAAAAAACTTCTTCAAAAATACTTTTGAATCGGAAGTGTTCTCCTTTTTTCAACGCAACCAAAAAGGGAAGGTTCATTGACCCCAAAAGTCCTTTGCGTCCTAAAAGTACAAGTGCCGGTACTTTTTGTAAAGTGTGTTAATGGACTGCTCCATTATAAAGTGGGTGTGTCGAGTCACACTTCTGCTTAAATATTATGAGGAAACAGAGATAAATATTACAAAAAGCTCAATTGAGAAGTCTTGTTGAAAATTAGAACTGTTAACAAAGACAATTTGAGACAAACCATACTTTTATACCGTTCAAGAATGTATTAAAAGTATGCCCTATATATGCAAACTCCTCTTCAGAAAAGTCGACTTGGTCCAACAGCACGCGGTGGGCTAAAAGTACAGGCGACCCTGCCAGTAAATTGCTACTAATGTATAATTTTGTAAGTTTTTTTGCTCGGTCGGCGACACAAAAACCTCACTTACCCTATGTATGTCACTCTCCTCTCAGTGCAAGAAAAAGTGTTATACATCCATGATTAAACGTAATGTGAGAGAATTGGAAATAGAAGTGCTACATGAATTCTTGGTAGCGAAAATGAACGGAGAAGGAGAAAGAACTGTGAGGACCCAGTCATCATCTTCGACACGGTCTTCAAGGAAGTTGCGCACGGCAGCAGCACCAAGTGTTTCGACCGTACCTCCGGTGACTGCCCAGGCAGATGCATCAGCTGATGCTTCTCCTCCTGAGTTTGATGGACAGGGCCTGAGAAAGAAGCGGGCCCCTCGGTGTTCAAGATGCCGTAATCACGGCTACCTTGTTCCTCTGAAGGTAAACCTCCTACTTTACTTACTTTTAAAACAGGCTTCCTTCAACGCTATTTTTTTATAATTATTAGCCAGAACTTTAAATACTTATTGATTCCAGGACAGTATGATTTTTTTTATAAAGTATATAAAGTAAGGCTTTGCAAAATGTGTACTCAATAAAAATCAGTTGTTGTGACGATTTGGGTTTGAAACTTAAGTAAAGTCGAAGACCGGTTTGTTATTATTGAGAATGAGAGGGCAAGGCCTAATATTTTCATTTTGCAATGACAATGGGCACTTATCAATAATTATGATTGTAGCCTCTGTGTGTGTAACTCCATCCCTGACAGTGACAGTGACAAACACTTTATTGTATTTAGGATAATTAGTCCTTATTTATTATGTTATATTTGTAGATTTCTATGAAATTAAAGTAGTCATGGTACTTGAAAAAATATAATTAGCTGTTGCAAACTGTTTACCAACCAAAAATGTCCTGACAGTGACATTGACAATGACATTTCAACCCCAGTACTACAAAGCCTTTCTCGAGGGCTAAAATAGTAATTCTTACGTTTTTCATTTTTAAGGGACACAAAAAGTACTGCAGGTTTAAGCTCTGCAAATGCAGCTACTGTCAACTGATCACAGACCGTCAGAGGGTGATGGCAAGTCAGGTTGCATTGAAACGGCAGCAAGATATGGAAGAAGTGGTCGCTGGATGCCGGAATGCAACTGGAGTAGTCGCTTTGCCTCCGTTGAAAGAGCATCTGACGTTTAAGAGTAGCTGTACTGCCACCAGCCAATCTCTCCACACAGTGCATTCTGGAGCTTGCAACAACCAAGGTTTGGGCAATATTATAATATTTCAGAAGAAGCAATTCAGTATGTTAAATCATGAGTAACTTTGTGTTCAATCATTTGGTTTAATTTCCTAACTGTACATAACTGTAAGAAACTTCAGAAGTCGGTAGAAGTTAGTTAAATTATGAAAAATATTAATTAGTTGTACTAAGTCTGACCATGGACTGACGGCACACTTGCCCTCACTATAACCAATAGACCTTATGCACATGACGTCATTTCAGTACGGCGCCCCCGCATTGAGGTCAAAAGGAGGTTGTTCATTGGCCAATCTATGTGCGTTTCGATTGTTTCGTCACCGTTTGACCTCAAAGATGGCGGCTTAATGACGTCAATGCATAAGGTCTATAGATCAGGTAGGTTTCAACTAGGCCTAGTACTAGTAGTAGTACTAGGGCTTTAAACTAACAAGTTAAAAAAAACTCCTTCCCTACCAAGTGCCATCCTTATTTTAGCAGTAGTTTTATCAGATAACATTTTGTTAACCTATAGGCTTGTCTTCTTTTTGTGGCTCTTTTACTGATGTTATTGAGATGTACTTTTTGTTGACGTTTTTTTTTTTTTTTTTTTTTTTCAAATTGCTGTACAATTGATAACTCATGTCATGTAGATTGAATTGTATCAAATTTAATTGAGTTTAATTGAAATGAAGAGATGGTTGTAACTTTCCCTATTGTTTTCTCCTAATTAGGAAATACCCAACTGCACAATTACTCACCCAACACTCACCCCACATTCCAGCCACAGTGGCAGAACAACAGTAGCACTACGCCCATCCCACCTGATCTCACCTGCAGTGTTGAGAACCACACCTTCTCTGTTGTTGACCCAGCGGAAACACAGTCCTCTACCTTCGGCCCCGGGTTCCCTCATGGTGGCAGTTTCAGCTCAATGACGCCATTCGCCGTCTACAACGACAGCCACGGGTCATCGTTCCCGTTGATGTTTAACGCAGCGAAGTTCCCGCCCAATCAGATGTTCTCGTCAGAGTATTTAGCCTATCAGAGACAGCTCCACCTACAGCATCAGATGCAGCAGCAACGATTGCGAGACAACAGCATGGGGAATGAGTTCGGCTACTGCAATGGTATCCAAGGTGCCTTCATTCCTCTCAACCATCAGAGCTCACCTTCAGGGGCAGATGACAGCTTAGATGAAGACATCTTAGAGATAGCTACAGATGAAGGACCTGGTGGGACTGATGATGGTTTGGGACATGCTTGCCCGGCATCAACTAATATTGACAGGACTCATGTTACTCAGAGGTAAAGGTCATGCCAATACAATTGTTGCACGCTGTGACGGGGTCCATGACGTTTTGTACACTCGAGGGGGCAAATGGCACCCGAGGCAAAGCCGAGGGTGCCATTTCCCCTCGAGGGTGTACAAAATCCCTTGACCCCAGTCACAGCGTGAAACAATTGTTTTGTTATACCTTTGTATAATTTTTATTCCTCTTCAAACATTCTTACGACAGAGAAACAATTCCCTCGAACCCTTGGTTGTTTCATACACAGCGCTGAAAATCGATCAACGCCATCAAGGTGATGTACACCGGTGTACATCACTTTTCATGTTACCCGGCCCGTCGAGCCATGTAACATTCGTTTTTTTGCGCGTCACGTGATTGGTTCGCGATCAATCAAACTTCACAGTTTGTTACCAAGGTATAACAAAACCAATTGATTGCTGAGCTTTTCGAATACCAGCTAGACCTATTTAATACCATTGTCGTACTCAATTAGGCAAAGTTCGTGGCGGCCACAAGGGTAGATGGCTAGGGGGCTTACCCCCCCCCCAGGTTACTTTCTTAATCTCCCACCCCCTCATCTATTTTTAACCCCATTTTTGTTCACCACACCCCAAGCTCAAGAATAAACCTGGTGCAAGTCCATCATTGTGGAAGTGTTGATGCTTTTTCCTCCCCCCCCCCCCCCCCCCTGTGCTCCCCCTCCCAGATTAACTGCCGCTGACAAAGTCAGATAAAATGTGTGGCAATCCAAGCAAAGCTATTGACTTATAGGGAGACTGCGAACATATTGCTTGATAGTTCAGTTGGTAGAGCGCCTGTACTTCAATCTGGAGGTCGTTGGTTCAAGTCCCGCTCCAGTAACTTTGCCTTTGTGCCACCCAAAACTAAATGTGTTTTGTTGAGAGCATAAGGGAAGGGATACAAAATGAGATAGAGGTTGGATTTGTGTTTTCAAACAGCCCCAATAATTTATAGATGTTTGACCTGATTGATTTCTCTTTATATTTACAGGACGACGCTCCACGGATTTCCATCTCCTCCAGCCACAATGTCGGACTTCCATTCCCTTCCAGTCAACGTTTCAGTAACCCAGGCCAAAACCTTCATTCCTCTTCAGCATGCCCTGTTTCCACAAGGCCAATCTCAGGATAAGAAGTGTCTCCTCTAAGACCTGGGCATGCCCAATGTTAGGGCAAGTCTGAGACTGGTGGGCGTGGGCTCAAACAAATAGCCAAAGAAAGTTTTATTCAGCCATTTGGGAGCTAGATTTGACGAACATTCTGGTACAATGACTTGTGTTGTCACAAATTAATGCTTAAATTTGAATTCCTCATGGTGCCCGTCTTCATCATTGTAATAATACACAAAGCAGCGCCGAATTCCTATAACAAGACAAACTTTCCTTCCCGCCAAAACTACAATTATTCACATAATTCGGGCAAGATTTTAGGCCTGATACTTCACAGAGGCAACAAAGATAATTGCCTCTGTGCCCCTGCTCTTTGCCCTGGTGCCCTTAAAATGCGCTAGTACTAAATTTTCTCATAGGGTGCACTTTACTGAGGAGAAAGTGCCTTGGTGCCCTTACCCTTTCAAAAATGAAGCAAACGGGCCTGAAGATTTTGTAGAGAAACATCCTGATGAGCGAACCCTTGTACCATTGTGCCGTACACATTAATTTGAAACTGTGTATGAGGGTTTGCTGTATCTCGTGCAACAACGCAAAAGCTTGCCCGAATCATGTAACGAAGCAACTGTCTCGATGGTTTGAGAAACTTAGGTGTAATCATTTATTTGTGATCAAGCAAGTCGTGATTGTACTAGACGTCATTCAAAATTCACAAATGGCTTATTGCAGGTGTTTGAAGATTTTTACAAAGTTGAAGTTATATTTTAAATGGTTTTAATGATTCTCAATCAATCAGTTGTGGATATTGTAACCATTCACCTAAAATTAGAAAGGCAAGCATTTTTGAAGTCATACTAATGTTAGGCCTGACTTAATAATAAATAATAATAATGAAATCAAAGTTTTATATTGCGCACCTACTATAAACAAGGCACCATAGCTTAGTTATATACTTAAATTATATGATCTTTCAAAATGATATTCACGTTTCATATAACTCCAGTTGCAGTTTTGTCTTTCAGTATTTCAAACATCTTTAAATTCCATCACTATATATCAAATGTGTTCTTAAAGTTTGTAGCTGTTTCAGCAAAGTTTTACTTTTATTTAGTACGCACTGCGATAATCTTACCAAATCAATTCAATCATCAGTACATTGTTTTTATTGAAATTATTTATTGCACCATCGAAAAAACAAGTTCCAGACAATCTCTAATCAGATTCTTAAGAAAATTCATTCACGTTTCAGGGCAAACTAATTATGTGTAATTCATTACATGATCAGGCTTTATGTGATTGACCATGATTTTTAAAGGATTTTTCACCTATCTCCCCGCGTCTTAAGATTTCTGAAAAGAGGCAAACTTACCATTCTGTCGAAATTGTGTGCAGCTAGCTCTACGGAGTGGGGCCCAGGCTATCCTACCCAAACAGAAAAATGTCATAGAGTTGTGTCCCAATAACCATATTCCAAAGAGTTACTTCAGCAGAAAATATTATTTCATAATTTTCTGCTTAGCAAAAAAGAGCAGTATACCAGCACAAACCGTACAGACAGTTAACAGTGGCGACCATTGATGAAGACAATGCACACATATTTCAAAACGTTGTTAAACCTCTGTTCCCATTGTTTTATTATAATTGTTGTTGGCTTTAGTTACAACAACAAAAAGATATAAAAATACTAAAAAATTTGTGTTCTATATTGTTACAAGCTCGCATTTTGAGGATAAATAAAGTGGAGGACTTTTTATTATAAGAAATTGAGTTAGTAAAAGTTAATATTATTTCATTTTTTAGAAAATAGGTTTTTAGGTTTAGGGAGTACTTCTGTATTTCATTTTTATGAGACTGACAGCATTATGCGAGTGTCGTCCTTGCTCTAGCTCTATGGTGGATGGTTAAAGTTTGTTCAGAAAACCTCACTATGTGCAATGGATTACACAAATATAGCAAGTGACTTTAAAAAAAGGTCTGCCTAAATCATTTTACCAATTTCGCAACATTGACAAAAGAGGGCAGTATTCAACATCAGCGGCATTGAATCTTTACCCGGCACATGCGCGCACACAACAATCAATTAAAGTTACCGAAGGTTTTAATATGATTGGGCGGATAACTTCGTCTGCTGGTGGCATCTTCGTTGTTTTCTGGAAATCTATTCTTAAGAGGACTTTCAGGCTTAGGGAGTACTTCTCTAGGCACACAGGAGGAAAAGAGTGTGTTGGAGTTGTGAACATTCTACATTGTGTGTGAGAGGAGCTCGGCAGTGCATATACCTCCAGCCTGCTGCTGCTGCTGCGCTAATGGGCCGGCCTTGTCAAGTCAAACTGATGGAGGAACGTTTTCACAAGAAGTTGGTGAGTTACGGAATACCCCATAATAACCCCAAATAATTCGACAACAACAACTCTGCCCTGGGGCGAGATTGCTTTATACTTTGTCTTGATTTGCTTCACAAAATTTACATTTAGTCATTCATTTCTATTCACAATAAATCTTTGAATACAATTGAATATTTACACTTCATAACGGAAATTTCTCATAATTTAAAGGACCATCAATCAACTGAGTGGCAGGGAAATTGAATAGCAGCTATGGCAAGTGATTGTTTTTGAAGTTTAGGTATTTTATCACCGGAATTTTCTGGATTTAGTTCCATATTTTGATGGTCAATGACCCAATGGTTTAATGTAGTGGTTTGTAAAGTAGGTAGCAGGCGCGCAGGCAATATATTGCCGATTGTAGTGTACATTGCTAGTAATAGTGAGTACCCCCTCTATTGATTGTATCTGGAAAGTCTCACTTTTGTCTAAGCTGGCTCACCGTGATTTTCTTCTACAGCTACAACTTTCGTGGAATGTTTTAATAACAAGCAGGTTAACTTTGAACAGGAACACAGCGCAAATTTCACGAGACAAAATTTGCTCTACATAGAATACGGACCAGTATTTGCCAAAGAAACTTCACATTTTCTGTGTGCCAACTGAAACAATGTCAAATTACATTCACGTATCAACTCCTCATTGCAAAGTTCGCGCCGCATGCGGTATTGTCCCTATTTACACAAAAAACATCGTGTCTCCTACTGCAAGCGTCCGAACTACCCCTGTGAATTAATGGTTCCCTCGGAGAGCACTTGTATAATTTTCGAAGCTGTTTAGGAAAACATTGCTGCAACGGTGTGGGAACCAGTCTTTGCAGTGAAATATTGTTACGTAGATCACGAATGCTAACATTGTAATAACCTTGTAAATTGCCCCGTATACACAATCATTGTGATTTCCTTTTATGATACACTTCCTTATGGTATAATCACTGACAGTTTGTTGCCCAACTGGGGAATACAGATACATATTGATCGATCGTAACATTAATTTTGTGAACTCTTGTGTTTGGTTTTACCTATGATGTGCCCGTCTTCACTATTGTAATACTACACAAAGCAGTGCCGAATTCCTACAACAAGTCAAACTTTCCTTCGTACCAAAACTACAATTATTTTCATGTTAAGAAAAATACCGTCTTTTTCACTTACGCCCTCAGAAGTTTCATGCCGCGGTGCAATAACAATCTTTGGAAGAAACAGTTCTTTGCAATATACTCGGCCTTGTTTCGGGTCCAGCCCGATGGATCCCCTCAGTTCCGTTTGGGAATTTGTAATTGGCGAATAATTTTCTGAAAGTTCATCGGGTCTGACGTCAGCATTCGTGGTCAGTCATTTCGTACGTTCGTTTCTTCTCGTCCTCTAGTAGCGTTTCAAGCGATGAGAGTACGTGACTCCCTCTTCTGCGCGAGTTCGGCGACCTTCGGATAGCGCCGAGACTTGCCGAGTGCTCACGAGGTGACATCGTTGGGGTGTGGGTGGGAGAGGACAGCATGTCCGTCGACCTGGACGTGACGGTCGGTTCTGTGAATTGCAAGCTGGTTGGTCTAGAGCGCCCTCGGCCGTTCTCTGTTGACATAAAATAATTTATATTATAACAACATTCTTTAAAATGCACATAATTTGTAATGGCCACTAGCAATGTCTTCCTCAAAAACACTTTGAAAAATAACTAATTTCGGAGACAACGATCAAGTAACAAAGTTGCACCACCTTTCAACATCATCACCTCCAAGAGAGTCAAATACTTCTTCTGCACTTTGTAGTCACAAGTGAAAGAATTTCCAATGACATAAAAAAGTACATAAACGCAAAAATCTTGGCGGGAATGTTAAGCTTATGTTTATCAAATAAACAATAAGTGCCTATAAACTAAAAATGGTTACAACAACCTTCTTGTTATACCCTTGCCAAGAGCCTTGTTTTTGCAAACAAAACCAAAATAATAAACAGGGGGAAAAATGAAGGAAATAAATTCTGAACATGACTTGCCTTGTCGTCTCCGTGAACTTTCACACATCATCGGTTGTATCTTCGCAGCTACGGACGGTTCGTCGCCCCCAAAGTAAAGCCCCCTGGTACCCAGGTAGGGGCATACCACCTTAGCAACAAGAGATTCAATATGGAGGTGTTCTTCTGACGGGTACCCGCTCTCTCGTACGCTCTGAAGGTGGAGTAGCATCTGTACTATTTCATTGGGAACAGCGGATCTATCGGCCGAAAGAGCATCTGTAATTTTTTCAAACAAAGCAACGATTGAACTCATTTATTCAGATGATCAATGACAAAAGCAACTTTTGGGATTAGCAATCTACACTTTTTGTATTCACACGTCGCGGCATGTCGTGACCGATTGGTTAAGAGCACGGGACTCAATCCGGGGTGGTTCTGATCAACAGAGTGTGGGTTCTAGTCCCTGCCGTGGCACTTGTGTCATTGAGTACGATACTTTACTATAGTTTCTATGTCCTTTGGGTGGGACGTTCAAAGTTGTAGGTTCTGTGTACTTACTAGGTTTTTCGGTAGTACACGTGTAAAAGAACAAAGAACATTTATCAGTAAACCCCTGTGTATCAGGTTCACATTGCACGCACTCTTTTTATACATGGTTTCCGCTGGCTCGTGAGCTACAGTCAATTAAAGCCATTGTACACTTTCGGTAAACAGTATTGTCCAAGGCCCACACCTCGTGGATCACAACTTATATATAAAATAACAAACCTGTGAAAATTTAGGCTCAATTGGTCATCGGAGTCGGGAGAAAATAACGGGAAAACCCACCCTTCGCACGTTTCGCCGTGTCATAATAAATCCGTAATTCTCGATATCGAGAATTGATATTGTTTTAATGTTTCCTCAAAAAGTAAAGCATTTCATGGAATAATATTTCAAGAGAAGTCCTTCACCATTACCTTCTGTAAACCCTGTAAGTTATTTGTAAATATGTGAACTTTTATTTTGTTTCTGTTCCGAAAGTGTATAATGGCTTTCAGTCAACTTATGAGGCATCTTGGTTTCATTAACAGAATCGTGTGAGTAGCTCTTAATATGCAAACTGGGAAACATACCTTTTAGAGTGTGCAGCTTCAAAACGATGTGGTCTCGAAATCCCAATAAACTCAGCTGCAGAATCGTTAAACCTCTCGTCTGTAAAAAGAAAATTAGTAAACAAAAAAAGTTTAACCGAAAACAAAAATATAAGTTACGAAAGGCCGTTAGTGTCATCTTAAAAAGCAGTTTTTATTTTTAAGAGCAGTTACTTATATTTTTAAGAGCAGTACTTTTTTTCAGGAGCTGTTTTTTTGTATTGGTGAAATATCTTTACTGTTTCTAGCCTTTACTTACCGTGCTCACTTGAACCGGACAGAATATTGCTCTAAGTGTGGGCAGAATTTCACAGAAGAATTTCGTCCATTGCTTGGCGAGGCTTGCGAGAAGTTTAGGTCCTGCAAAACACAAAATGATATTAGATACATAATGTCAAATCTCTGTTAATGTATCATCAAAACAAATACAACTCCTGAAATCATGTAACTGTTAATTTTTTAATGCATGGCGTCTTACATGTAATAATCGTGGTTGGGTTAATCGTCGATTTGAAACGCACATTAAACAGTCGTCGTATCGTAACATCCCGCTGCCCCGTCGTCACAATCTGGAGCCATCGACTTTTGATAAAGAAATAGTTTATTTCCGCACGATTTCTTGCGCCAAAAGGCATTATGGGCAAATTATCTCTGAGGATAACAACACTGGGTAATAAGAAACGTCGGGGCGTGGGCAAGCAGTGACATGAGTCGACCGCCGTAAAGATGTTAAATAAAAAAATGTAAAATATTACGTGAGTTGGCGAAGAAGCGTTAAAGACGAGTATAATAATGTTTGATGTTTATCAGAAGAAAAACATAGTGAACGTATACATTATAAACGTCAAAGCCAAGTGCCACTCCTATAAGAAATATCTATGTCCGAAATGCTCTCAGCTTTGACATGTTGCATTTTTACTTATGCCTACAAGCTCAGCTTTTAAATTATGAGCACTTGGTGGTGGGGAATACATAACATTCAACGTTCTGGCGTTATTTAAGTGAGTTTCGTGTAAACCAGCCTTAAAGGCATGGTCACTTTTGTCACAAGAGTGTACCCTGCTTACACCGATTAGGCCTACTTTAGAGGCATACGAAAGTACAATGCCAACCAAACCGATGCTAGTTTTTTGTAATCATTCTCGAACAACTAATGTGAATTAAATTATCTTTCAGAAAGAACAACTTATGTTGTATATACCAAGACTATACATGAACCGATAAGCTTTCGTAGCAACAACTTCATCAGATGCAAAGAAAGTTAATGGTCCACTGCCCGAAATTCTTGAATAGATTGATTAGGAATGTCCATTTATAAACTTCCGTTGGAATTGGTAAAATGGACATCTTTACTGATGTCCACTGCCCCTTTAAGGTAATGCAGCAGCTATACCGCAGTTGGGTCGATGGAAATAGAGCCAGGTGACATGTGAGAGTGTTGCATGCATCGAGAGGTGTCACACACGCCTTGGTGTTTATCTTTACAATTCCTACCGTCAGATTTCTTATTACACCCTTTCAATGTCTGAAAACAACTCGGTTATTATAAGCACTGGATGATGTGGGTTTTGATTCCTGCAATAACATGTTGCTTATGTAGGCCTACCCAATTGTTTTGATAGTACTCTTTATTTTTAGACTCTTTATTTTGACTTCGTTTTACAACTCAACCAGCGCTGATCTCAACCTTCAACAACCGATAATATTTGTTTTAAGTCATGTTGTAATAAAGTCCATTATAGGCATGCATTAGTACTCGATTTCTGCCCGGTTGTTCATGTACTTACATATATTATATTATAAAACTATATTAGACTGTTTATTTATTTATATCATTTTTAAATCTCGCCATTTGACAGCAAATACTTCAATTTTAAACAATGCTTTTATTCGATTCCTGTCATTGCTCATGAACTGACATTTCTAAATAATATTCTTTATTTTCATACAGGTATTATACTCTTAGCCCCCCCTTCTTCTTTTTACATCTGATAACATAATAACTCCTATAAATCATTTTAAAACAATTTTGTCACGGCTGTACTAATCCATTATCCAAGCCCTGTAATGGATATGGCGCGCGTGATAAATTATTCACTTAAAGTCTGATTATGTGCTGCTCGTGCTCAAAGTGAACCTCACAGTCATTACGAGATGCAACCTCAGCTCCCAGTTCAACATTGAGGTCATGTGTGCGTTGGAATACTTAATGTCCAATGGGCGGGTACAACTCCCATCATAATACTCTAATTGTCCAAAGAACCGTGCGGTCTGACGCACGGGGCATAAACATGTTTACAACAAAACGTGACTTAAACTATTCAATTCTTCGAAAGCAGTAGGCCTACTTCTCGCCCAATACTTCTCTTACTTTAGCGCTGAAACAAGGGTACAATAGGGAGCACAAGGGGGGGGGGGGGCGGCGCCGTTTTTGCTAGGGGACGTACACAAAGGGTGCACCAATTCTGCTATAGGGGGGCACAGGGGGGGGGGGTGAACCAATTTTGGTAGGGGCACTTCTGACCAATCAAAACTGTTTTATTATTCTCTAAACAAGCCCATTTTCGGCAATCTTGTTATGCTTAGCAACTCTTATACTTAAGCAGCTATATAAAACTGGCCTCCGGTGTCAGATGCAATTGTGTCAGCCGTGAACATGTACGTGATTGTGCACTAAACCTACGAAACGTATATGCAGCATGAACATTCACGTATTTGATTGCAGCGAATACTCAACGGCCGAACAATTCCCATGTCATTCATGAAATGCACTTAGCTTGTAAAAAAAAAAAGCGAACGTGTTCCGTCGAACAAGGGCGTTTTTGCACGGGGGTGGACACAACTGCATATGCAAGTGTGTCCGGGCGGACACAATTGCATTATGCAGCAGCGTCCAGGCGGACACGACTGTAAATGCAAAACCGTCCGGCGGACATTATTGCATATGCAATAATGTCCTCCGGGTAGTATTGCATAGAGGACATAGTTGCATGCAACACCGGCCTCATGTGTAATTTACTTTGGGAGTGGTTGGTAAAAACATTGTCAAAGCTGGTATGTTTTGGGGGATCAAATTATTACAAAAGTCTCGGTAGCTTACCATCCTCAGTTATTATGGCTCCGTACATCACATCCAGTCCTCGTCGCAAAAGATTTTTCTGTATAGATGACAAAGAAACAGAATATCAAGCGATTTTGTCTGACTTGATGGTCCGTGTAGGTGGGGCAGTCCTTTCACTTGAAGGAGTGGGGGGGGGGGGGGGGCACTTTGTAGGTTATTTTTGGGAGCATTATGTACAACTTCCAGGATTGTTTTCGTGGATGGACACAGGTGCAGTTGAAATTTGTATTTTTAGATTTATTGATTTCATTTGTTTATTTATTTATTCAATTACTTATTTATCTATGTTTTTGTTATTATTATCATTATGTTTTTCTTCTATAAATTAATTTATTTATTCATGTATTTATTAATTTTTTTGTTGGGGGAGCCTTTTTCAGCTGTGTTTAGTTTAGGTATTCAATTCAGCTGGAACTATTAGCTGCAGATGATTGCATTATATCAACTATTTCACGCCACGTGAGTATAACACGAATATAATTCCAGCAAATTTATCACAAACAGCCAGCAATTACTAGGCTATACGTGTAGCCTACTCTTCTCTCCTAACATTATTTATAACGTATCTGAACGTTCATCACATGCCAACGAAAATACCGTCAGTCTACATGGAAAAAAACACTGGCGCACTATAATCAGCGTCCACAAGAATATAATTCCGTCCACGCAAATTGTGGTATCTCCGAGCGCATAATGGGAAAAGATACACAAGAACAACTCATTTTATGGACGCTGTGTAGATAGCCCGAGGTCTTGGGCTTTCCTCTCGCTCTTAAATATGCACCTCATTAGCTAGACGAGCTACATTGGTACAGTAGCCTGTCGGCAGCAGCAATTTATTCTGCCTTGGAAAATAGACTGCTTACGATGGAGTATACAAATATGGCTGCAAAGCTAAAATGTTTTGCGGCCAAAACGAGTTTGTACGCGGTATTCGTTTGCTCCTTGTGGAATTTCCTGATCGCAGTGTAAAAACAAAAGCTTTGTAAAAATTAAACAATGTATTATCAGTTAAATGACAGTGACAATTTAAGGAATGTGGTTGCTGCGTCTTGCACAAAAAACACACCCAGCCAACCAACCAACAAACAAACAAACACACAAACAAACACCCCAACACACCAACAACAAACAAACAAACAAACAGACAACGCGAATCATGTGTGTGACAATTAACTTTTAGAATATTGAATTAAATTTAAATGATTGACGTCGATGTAATAAGACTCCCGTGGGTCAGAATCGACTGGGATTCCGGGTCCCGGCCCACGGGTCCTGACTAATTACTGGGTCAGTTTGACCCGAAGAATTTGTGCCAAAAATGACCCGATGTCAAACTGAGGGTGAGTCAAGTCAAAATCCCATTTGAAACCATGCAGTTTCATGGTAAATTCTGACCCAGGTTTTTTAGCGCGAGGAGAAATAGCATACATCATAATGAAGAAACACCATACAAGGTCGATTTTCCAGGACGTCGATTTTCCAGGACTATACAGTCTGAATCGAAGAAAGCATATAAGACCTTCTTTTCTTTAAATACCCAATTAAAAATGCCGTAGAGTCTTTATGTGAAGACGCCTCGTACAAAGGTTACTAGTTCTTTGAGTAGTGTTGGTTGTCAGTTTCTAAGACTGTCATGAATTAACCTCTTTCTACGGGAATCAAGATGTTGTCTCTCTAATTTGACATTTCAATCATGGTCACTGTTGACTGAGCATGCGTCAAATGAAATCTTAATTGAGAGCACATTCGTCTTTTCTTGATGGACACTGACTGAAGATTCCATTGATTGATAAGTTCATTTAGGCCATACGTTTTAACGTACGCCATGGGTATAAAATTGAAATTGCAAATTTTAGGGCAGGGACCTTGTGGATAATTATGTTCTCCCGCGCGCGGGAGATTTCCATCAAGTGCAGTTGTCTGCTCCGATGATAATTTTGTTAAATCGAAGGTGAATAATGTTACTGCGGTGCATTCGCCGCCTATAACGTGGACAGAGTCAGGTTGCTGTGTATGCTGTTTATGTATAAAGATGGAAGTCAGGTTGTTTTGTTGTATGTGTTTGATTGTTAGAGGAGGACATTGGGTTTCCCCACTCAAGTGAGCCTTACTCTATCAGCCCCCCGTTATATCAGACATTCTTTTACAACTACCCGATTTACAGGGGCAGGCTATTATACAAAAGATACTTGCTGGTTATATTATATAGGGTAAAATCATGATGACATGATATTTTATCATATAATGTTACCAAAAAGTAGAATGTTTTGAATATTATAGGCCTATAGCTTATAACGGTAAACTAAAGGGTCCCACCTCTTGAGTCCGCAGAAGGATTTTATCCTTGAACGCAATAGGGTTTATGTCACAAATTAAGTAGCCAGTTCCTCACATACAAGCTATATTTTGTTGATAATATAGGGGGGGGGGGATCACTGAAATTTTAACGTTACCAAAAAGTATAAATAGTTGTTGTTTTTTGCATGTATATATAGGCTTGTATCTCCCTATATTCCACGGGTATGGTCCTAAATTAATTAGACACTTTCACACACAAAGGCTTTATATTGCTCTCTAAATGCACTCTTTGAAGAGCCATATGAGGGACAACACTCTTTCGAGCGGTCTTCCGCTCTTTTAGATTGAAGTTTGCATCTTTTTGAGTGATTTTCCCTCTGTCCTGCAATGAAACCCCTCTAAAAGAGTGACATAACCACCACTCTTTTTAAAAAAGAGCCATGATGAGGGACAACTCGAAATGTAAAGAGGGGTGTTTTTCACGCTTTTACATTTAGAGAGTGGGTGAAACAAAACACTGTTTAGACCTGTAATTCCAGCAGGTCTATGAATGTTCTCTCTCCAATCCCACCAATATCTTAAATTTCAGTTCACCTTAACTGATTCCACTATCGCCCACGTGTTTTCCAATCATCATCATACAGCCTTGCTTTGCCACACGGCAGCCAGGGCGCACAGTGTCACCTTTCGGCACTTGCATGCCAGCCGCCATTTTAATACTTAAACCGGCTGAAGTGAAGCTTGCGCTCGGATCGATTTGACACAAGTGGACAGAGAGAAATCAGCCGTGATTTCTTGTATTCGTCGTCATAGAGAGCTTGCTGCAATGAATTTGTGCGTTGTATGGCAGCTTGATATTTTAATGTAGAAATTTTATGATTTTTACGGGAAAATGTAATTTTATGTCTGACAGCACACGAGTCTCTATATTATTTTTACATTGATTGTAAACCAATAGATCAGGTGGGATCCGATAACTAGTTTAGAGACTCCTTCATAATAAATAAATTTGAATTGAATTTTGGGCATTTTGGCACAAAACTTGAAATATGTACTCCAAGGTCATTTTCAATTATAAGATGCTCTAATTCTTCAATATATCATTGTCTTTATGCATGAACAAAGGGGGGGGGGGGGTGACTGGACCCAATCCATGTCTATTGAGTTCGACCTATTGGATCCCCTCTATTAAAAACACACTTTGAAGTTACTTCAGGAAAATATGGCAAGTTAAACAGCTACTTTTTTAATCACTTTTGTGAAACTAAATATTGTTTTATTTTTACCCAGATAATATTTTGTTTTCGAATCACAAGCCTGTTGTTTGAAAATGTGGCAGCCGGATGCACGCATTGAATTGCTTTCAGCCCTGTTGAGACATATTTTCCTCTTTCCTTTGCCCTTGTACCTTTTATCCTCCAATATAACTATTTGTAGGCCCACACAAAATGTCTTATGGAGCACCCCAGTCTTTAGAATTCCCCAGACCGTTTTGTTTTCCCCTTTTAGTATTTTTTCCATAACATGTAGCAAACATCAAAACAGCACTCTATGTTTTTTTAATGTAGGCCTATAGGTCACATTTTTCACACATAGGCATGTAGATTTTATTATCAGATATACATTTATAAGATAACTTTCTTACCTTGTAGTAATCAGTTATGAATTCACCAATTTCCGATTTCAAAGCAGCTCTGTAAGTACAAAGGCACAGCACCAAATACACGTTAGAAAGTACTTTTGTTAACCAACAGATGTTCACTGGGCTCTCGACCAATCAGATGCGAGCAGACAACTTGTTCTGAAAAGCGCCGCTTTTGTTCTCTGTACATACTTCACATACCACGTTTAGTGTTGCGTTAATAGTAAATCATGGCAAAGTGCTCGTGTGTGCTGGACACTACACTCCAATATGCAGCAAAAAACATCACATTTTACACGAGTTTCTACTAGAAAACATTTGGAATTTTACTTATGTTAACTTTGGACACTATAGGTGACGGAGAGCCGGGCTGATAAGGGTGAGCTACTCGTTAAATCGGGTAATTACGTGCTAATTATGTGTACAGTTTGTGCAAGTTTGTGCAATGGTCGGTGGCATTAATGCCACGCCGACCATTTTCCAAATTTGCACAAACTGTTCGGTTTTCTGTTGTTGTCTTGCTCTTAATGTTCAACTGGGTGTGTCACGGGATTCCGTGGTAACGCCCCACTGGACTGTCAACTAAACTCAGGTGTGTGCTCTGCTACACTTAGCACCACTTCTAGATAATTAATGAGATAATGTTGAGAGGAATGTAACGTAAACTTGGTTATATTCGAGCTTTTTTTTATGGACTTTTACCAAGCAGTAACTGAAACTATTACGTGAAAATGGGGTAGGTCTTTGTGTTTGACACTAGTAATTTGACCACAGGCGTACGACACAGGGGCAGGGGGCAACTGCCCTCCCAAATTCGGGCAAAACAGTGGGGATATTTTGTGTAAGGAGAACAAATTGGCAAAAGAAAGCATGAATGAATTTTATCTGGTATTAAGGTACATGTTTTTTCGGAAGTGTAACAAAAATTTCGGTCAAATCAACCCCTCTTATTAACGAAAGAGTCCATAGGCCTGTAACTTACACAACACGCACAATTAAAGAAATTGCAGAAATTCAGCTCAAATATACTGGGTAGTGACTGGCAAAATTTACAGTAATAAACAGCATGGTCGATTGGTTGGGCTAATAAAATTCCAGGGAATAATAAAATCACGGCAAGTTTCTCAGCGTCGAGAACAATACGCGAGGACGACCCGCCCAATTAATGTAACTGTCAACTGATACAAGAAAGGTTTAACATTTACTCAATTACAATAAGCCTACACGATGGATAAGTGACAGATATGAAAAGGATAAAGTCAGATTAGTATTTGCCCTCTAGGCTTGTAACGTGCAATAAATCTTACTGTCCATTTGTTCCGTGAGTAAAAAGGAAGATAATCCAATTCATCCACTCGTAATATTTTATTGATTCAAATAATACAATTTGTTTTGAAGTGCCACATTGAAGTGCCAAGTTTTTTTCCGGATCTGTGTTCAGTTTAATTTAATTGATTATTTATCACGATCAATGTAAACAAAATCATAATTTCTTGTGAACCTTAAAAGTAAATAAAATTAGCAAACATAAAAAAAAACATTACCATAAATATAATCACATAACTACAATCTTATAGAGAGTGCAGTGCACTCACCGTCAGATTTGTATTAACTTATGCTAATTTTATGATGAAAAGGGGCACATCTCGGTGTTCAGATGCTATTTTAGTAACTATACTGAATTTGTTTAGAAATTATGAGGAAACAAGAGTATCATCACATATTACAAGTATTGTATCTTGCCTGTCTGAAAGGCCATGGAATGTACAAGGCCACTCCTTTTGAAAAGAAAAGTTTATACACATTGGCTATAGAAAAGACAACAAATGGGTTGAAACAAGAAAAGCATTCATTGGTCTTACCTAACTTGCTCATTCAAGTCGTCCAGTTCCCCTGGTGCAAGTCTGCCTCCTCGAAAGAGTGACAGAACCTTCTTCTGTACGCTGCATTGATTAATAACAAAAGTCGTATTGGAATAAGTAATACTATTATGGTTTAAAATGGTGCATTAAGAATCGCCGTACATTTAATGTAGGAATATCATTGAGTTTGAAGCATATTTTTTAAATGGCCTTAGGAAGGGGTGATTACTAGTTTATTGCGAATTACAGTAACGATAATAAGAGATGGCATATTTACGGGGGTATAACAAATAGGCCTTACCTCATCACCCAAATAAGGAAATGCCAAACTGCATAAATATATGCAGTTTAGCTTGTTCAATTTATTCATTTAAATTAAAATACATTAAAATTCCTTTATATAATGAATAATTTATACGAAACATTTATTAAACGTTGTTACAAAAACAGGTTAAATTAAAAAGATATTCTTAGGGTTGCCTAGGATGTTAACTCAAGCTTACTGCTATATTAACTACAAAAATGTACAAACTACTAATAGCTTTCATTTGAAAATGCTCTACAGAGTTTTTCATTGAAATAATAGTGTTGCCATTCCAAAACAACAACCAATGATTTTAGAATTAGACAAAATTAATTTGTCGGTGGGGTCAATTTCATGGCGCCATTTTGAATTAAAGATGTAGGACTCAAGTCCTCTATAAATGAATCGACAACATCACAAAATTCCACCTTATTTTACAACTAAACATAAATCATCCTCCATCCATTTACTAATTACACGTCCTAGCAATGTTTCTCGTCAAACCAAACCACTTAGCTCTAACTATCGTTTTAGTTTCCACGAACCAGGGCAAGAGGCTAATGTTATGAGGACATGACATTGACTGTTTGTTTAAGCGAGTATCGCAAGAAGCTTCTACACATAATACGTATTATTCCAATTGACCGTGAGAAGAAGGCATGCTTCGGTTTCCATTGAATTCCCATATAATTATACTGGGCATTAACTCTACAAGGGATAGTCGATGTATAGGAAAAACACTTAAGAAGGAAATAATGGCAAAGGAGACTAATCCATTTTGTTAGTGCACAATGTGAGGGGAGGGGAGGGGAGGGGGTTGCTAATTATGAAATTGTTGAGGATAATATTGCCCGGGAAAATGTGAATGGTGTTTCGGCGTCTGCATGCATCGCTTGCCTAGCGACTGTTACATGATGTGTGTCAAATTTGCAAATAAAAAGAAAGGTTTCTCGTTGTGACATTCGCCCCTTTTTATTTTATATTTGCGTGATTACATCGAATCAAATATGGCGGTTTCGAGTTTGATTAAGTTGTTCCATTACACATGGTTTCAATAGCTAAATTAATCCTCACTCAATTAGATGATGTCACACTCACTTCGATTGCTTCATTGGAAATAAACAACGACCGGAAATAGGTGACCGAATTTTACGAATTAGGTTTGGCTCTCCCGACCCCTTATTCTTTTGTTTACCTCTGGCTGTGAACTTATGTAAATTCATTATCTTGTTTGGAATGCTTTCTTCTTTTAAACGTATTAATTCTTAATGCACAGTTAATGCAATCAAATGATAAACAGCTTTGAACTTTCGGTTCGGGACTATCAGTGTGTGATGTGATTATTAAGCAAATATTTTTTTTGCATTTTAATCGCCAGTTTTCCCTTGATAGCTCTTAAACGCCAGCTGTGAGACTTCGTTGATAATTATATAGACGATTTTGTTTCTGGTCTTGAATAACTGACATTGGGAATCTTTACTGAGCAGCTTTAATTAAAACAGTATGGTGCTTGTTAGAAAAAACAAGAGCGTTGTGTATAGGCCTACTGTTGTTATGTTAACAATTTGGTCGTGTTCCCTATCACCGATTATTTTTGTATGTCGGTCTCGCTGTGTTTACACATTATGGCTTTGAAAAATACAAATATGGGTAACCTCGGAGAAACCGTGTGATATTATAGCAAACCATAATTGTATATCAGAATCCTGACCTTTTTACGTGACCTGGTGAATTGGTGAGAATAATTCAAACGAAGTAAACAAATACTATCCATGGCCTATGGCTAGAATGCTTACTTTCTTATACTTGACCTATAGTGAATCGGTGAGAATAATTTATACCGTTTAAAAAATACCCCTCTAGCTCTAGAACTATTAGTACTCAGTGTAATTAATCTTTCGGTCTCACCATTAAAAGCAATAACGGAATAGTGAGGTTTAAAAAAACATTGTAATGGTAGCTTGGTGGTGGGTTCACTTCATGATGGTTGAAGGTAAAGTCGACTTTATTGAAGCAATGCCTCTATCTTTGTTTATAGTTCCCTGTATACACTGATGATGATATAATTCAAACTGTAAAGTCATAAACAAGGGACCAGACTGGCAGGTTCTACCAACCACCTGTATCCTCAGGTCACTTGTGATACAGTATGTAAAAAAGGGGAACATGGTAATGTTGTTCTTTTCAAAAGCCCACATTCGCCCATTTTTGTTGAGCTGCTAATGCCCATACAGTGGATAAACAAAACACAATTGTGCTAACCAGAAAAAAAGGTTCACATGTAAACTATACCACGTCACGTTACAGTCTGTAACTGGTGTCCTGTTTATTTTTGATTAGCAGAACATTTTCAAGATACATGCTCTGCAAATTGGGGCCATGGTAGGCCTAAACATTATTTGAAACATGTGTGAAGGACTGTTATTATGTGCCCTGTGGGACATTGTTTCATAAATCTGCTTGTTTTTATAACAGTGATTTCGAACTCATTTTGATTAATGGCTCCCCTTTGACTCTTTATGATCATGTGTACATGATGCTGGTTATAAAATTATACGAACTGCAGCAGTGCTTATCGCAAACACTTGACAATATTCAAAACAGAATATGTAGCTCAAAGTCCACGTGCATACGGCACTGTTTTTTTATTTCAACGTTCAGTGCAATCAATTGCAGGTAACAGACTGCATGTACGATAATTGTATGATCGCTTTGTCATTCCAATGTTTTCTTCGTTACCTTCAAAATGATATTGGCGGCTATTGTTAAACATAAGCTGAAGGCCACGCAAGACATGACTGCCTACTGTTATTACATACTGTCATAACACAACTAGCGTTCTGTAAGGAACCGGATAGCTGAGTAAATAAACTCGAATGGTGTAGAATGATTGATTACACGAGAATCATTTAAGAAAATTGAACATAACTTTACAGTTAGGTGTACCAAAAAACCTTGGTGTCAATATGAGTTATGGTCTATCGTCTGAAAACTACAGCAAACGATGTTTAATTTATGGATGGCCCCTTTCATTGATCTTGACCTCAAGTTGTTGTCATTCACTGCACGACTGTTCATAGGTGACAAACGTCATAGTATTTGTTTAAGTTGTCAATTATGCATCGTGTAATTAGCAGATTCCTGAATTTAAATAATTCGTCAAGTACACATTGATGAATCAATTGGTATCTGCAGTTGTTGGATGATCATTTCGTAACAAATTGTTGTACATAGAATAGCCGTCTAATGTCATTAATATACCTATCGTAGTTTCTTCGTATATCCATGTATACGTCGTACGCTTCATGTAAGCGATAGACCTTAGACCTTATACAACCGGCTGCGCTCTTCTATGTACACTCAGCGACAATTAAACAAATCTACAATGACAGGTGAAAATAAGTGATCCCTGTTAATTAAACTTACCTGTTCCAATCATCATTCCGTAAGCCCAACACCTGTTGTGATTTTATAGCAGTCTCGTTGTACTCGGCACGCTGCATCACGGCCATCGCAGAGCCTCTTCGCCCACCGCCAACTCCCTTCACCTTACCGAAGAGCGCCCGGCTGATGTCGCCCTGTGAACCTTGGCGATGACCCAGGCTGCTTAGCGGAGGGACTATGTTGGCAAGTGATTGGCGTGACTTGTTAATCATGGTTGCTATTGAGTGCCTTATTTGAATATGAAGCGTCAAAGTTTAGTGTCGCCCACTTGACGATTGTCTATGGTAACAATGGTAACAGTGAAAATGAGACTGTTAGGGTGCCTGAAGATCACCAGTAGATCTTCTGCCTGTAGAAAAGGAAGAGAGAACAAATACATCTGAAAACCCCAAAACAAACATCGACCAGCAAATAAAAGTATCCTTGATGTAGTGATTCGTCATTGATAACGGTGATAAAAATTGAAGGGGATTTATTCAATTTATTTATATTCGCTGGGCGCTTTGAGTTATTTTACTCATTTGAAGATTGACGAGGGTAACAAAGGACGTTAATTTCCTTCCAGTGACTTGTGTTACACCTGCATCCCGTTAAAGTTTTTTCTTCCCTTTTTAAAGTGAAATCCATCAGCAATTTTACCGTTCTTTGTAAAAAGGAGATGCATGCAATTGTTATTATCAGCATTATTTTTATCTAAATGTTGTTTAAATGTTTCTCGTGAAACTTAATTATGCAAAATTAAGTTTGAAGACACTAACAAATACACTAAGGCCTTTGGCTATAGGGGGGTAAATTGTTTACAAAATATCTTTGTGAGACTGGACCTGTATGTGTGGATTCATGTATTTATTTTTGTCATCAAATTAAAGGTGCGATTGTTTTCCGATTTTACTCGAAACTTAGAAAAAACCTTCAACATTTTTTTTCATAGATTCGAACAAGTTTTTAGGTTTTATTTGAGGTATTACATGAATCAATCCGCCAAATGCTGATGTTAAATATTAAATGATCAGCGAAGTGTACAAAATAAAGTAAGAGACAGACCAAAGTAAGTGTTTTTTTGAGCGAATAGTTAAACATTTTGGGGTTGTGTTTCTGGAATTAAGACACGTAGACAGAATACGGTTGGCATTAGTGGTGGTTGGACTATGAAATATGCAACAATACAACGTCTGCATTTTAATAAATGATACGAAGTGAAACAAATATTTATGTTCCATTTGGCTTAAAATTTAATTAGGCATACATATCATCGCATCAAAATAGCAACGAGTGTATTATTTTTAGTATTTTACGCAGCGGAAACAAATACGAAAGAGGAAAAAGTAAAGCAATTAGCATAATAATTCCAATTCTAAATTTGAGGTCTCGAAATCAAATTCGTGGAAAACTACTGCTTTCTCGAAAACTACATCACTTCAGCCGTTTCTCATAATGTTTTATACCATCAACCTCTCCCTGTTACTTACCAGTTAAGGTTTTAGGCTAATAATTATTTTGAGTAATTACCAATAGTGTCCACTACCTTTATAGCCATTGGACACTTTCGGAACAGATTCTTGTTTAAAGTTCACAGATTTACAAATTACTATAAGGGTTTACAGAAGGTAATGGTGAAAGACTTCTCTTAAAACATTATTCCATGAAATGCTTTACTTTTGTTATGACACGGCGAAAGGTGCGGAAACAAGGGTGGGTTTTCCCGTTATTTTTTCCCGACTCCGATGACCAATTGAGAATAAATCTTCACAGGTTTGTCATTTTAAATATAAGTTGTGACACACGAAGTTTGGGCCTTGGACAATACTGTTTACCGAAAGTATCAAATGGCTTTAAAGAAATGGTAAATCAAACAATACAAAATATGATGGACATAAATATCAAACTACGACTTAATGAGAAACCATGTAGCGATTTAGCGGACGGGTAACTAGAGCGTATCCGAATAGAAAAACAACAACATGGCAAAAATGCTTTATGAGTACACGCACAGGGATTAAGTGTACATCTATAAACAAGACAACATGATGATGAAAATCGTTTATTACCTTGGTGAAAAAGTCCCCAGTTAGTTGGAAGTTCCTGGCTAACAACTCAGCTGCACTGTCATATCTAGCACTGTTTTTAAAATGACTTTATGTTGGAAATGAGCATTGGTCGATTAGGCCTATGCAAACTGTAGCGTACATCACCCAACCGGGAAAATCATTATTTCTTGTCATCAGATGATATATAAGTCGATAGGGAAGACCAGTCAGGGTGGCATATTAAAAAAAAACAAGGAAGAATTGATGCGTGTAATTTAGCGCGCAATATCATCACCATCCATTATTTCGGTGGTACAATCGTTATTGATTAGGTCATAAAGAAACAAAGAAACCGCCGGGTAGCCTGGGTCGAGGATTGAGTAAACTATTTTTCTTATGGCTATATGAGGCCGTGAAGTGGTACAGGCTTTGTCAAATTACTATAGGCCTAGTTTTGCATGAAGGAGTAATTTATTTAGATTTAGATTTAGATTTAGATTTATTTATTTGTCCACGTTAAAAACACAGAAACTTGACATCCACTGGAGAGCTGTTGATATTAAAGTGTTTTGAGAAAGAGGTAAATTTTCACCCCCAAATTTGAATCTGAGAAAGCCCCCAAGAATAAAAGCAGACAACTCTTCATCAATTTCTTGCAACTTATGAATCATGTAGATGGAAAGATTGGGTTATAAAGATGAGAATGATTGCAGCACTAATGGTCCCCATAGCAAAATAAACAGAAACAAAAACTATGTGATTGCAAAACAATTGTGTATTACCCTTTTTTAAATACTCCACTTGTTTTTTTACCATAAAAGGTTACTTCGTAAAGAACACCGGGGAGCTATTGATATTAAACTGTTTTTATTTTAGAGAAAGAGCTAAATTGTCACCCTCCAAATTTGAATCTGAGAAAGCCCCCAAGAATAAAAGCAGACAATTTTGGTGGCCAATTGAGCCAAAATCTTTACTACCGTTTTTTTTACGGTTAGGGTAGACAAAAATATGGATCACTTTGTTTATTATAAGATACTTCATATGGATTTGATTTTCATTTGATTATCCCAAAAATCGATAGTTTTGAATCATGGTTCCTCTCACTCAAGAAAAACACATGCTCACAATGTCCACGTCAAAAATAGGGCCGTTAAAATCCGCCTGGCCAAGCTTGACAAATTGAGGGCGCACTATGTAATCACCTTTATTATCCAATGGTGAATCGCCTTTTTGTAAAAACCTTCACCCCCCGTTCATGCCTCTCCGAAACATTGACAGGCAGATAAAGTCACTGTCTGTCCGCACAGCCCGAAGCCATAAAGGCGCCGGGGACGAGCGAACACATTTATCGATGATCTCATCTTTCTATCTACGACTGGCCTGTTTGGTTGAAAACAAACCAGAATTTGATATCCAGGGTTCAATATTTACCAAAACAAAAAGGGAAGCATTGACCCAAAGGGCTTGCTACAGTAACAGTGACGTCGATTTGTCATATCCGTGGAATTTAGCACGTACAAAAGGCTTCGTTTGATATCAGCTGATCGTGATGTACGGTTTTATGACGTCGCTGCTGGGATTTGCCAATATTGAAGTTGTGCGTTGACGATTTTTGTATACATGGTTTTGTGTAAAAGTGAACAAATTCAAGAGGGAACTGAAGTCACACTTTTTTTTTTTTTTTTTTTTTTTTTTTTTTTTTTACTTTACTTAGGTTTAATTGAACTACAAGTATGTAATATTCATCTTTTACATTTAATGTTTTGTGTGTAAATGTGCCTGAACGGTTTTCTGGAGAAGTGGGCAATATAAGTCATCTTTTTTTGATGATTAGATAATCTCTTTTATTTTGTTCTCAAATAGCACTGTGTCTACTCTCAGCACAGTGAGTAACTCGTCACGATGATCGGTCAATTATTGACATTTTGTAATCACTGCGACTTAACTTCCTGATGTGTTTTCAGTAAAATGTAATTGCAAAATGATTCTTACACTGTCCACACCGTCGCAGGAATAAAACATAACGAAACATACTTGAATTTGAAGGTCACAACACGATAGATGATTAAGTGCTAACATTGTTCACATTTGAAATATTATTCAAGTTTACAGGTCAATCATTATTTAGGAAACCACATGATGATAAACGCAAACTTTCAAGGGACAGACGATAGCGGACAAAAAATACTGCCGAGAACATATTTTAGCCCATTTTTAAAAACTTAATTTGTAGTTAAATAAAACGCGAACTATATAAACCTTTAGCACGTTACCCCTATAGGGTGACAACAACTGCCTTATCTTCTGAGAGGTGGCCTTGCTACTTCGAATAGAGCGCCCTCACCCGGCATAACCCGCGTCTCTTGCTGTTGATTTAAATTACCTATAGCAAATGATTGATGACGCAATCATTTATATTGGTGTGAAACAATCACTGTGTAGCTTACCAGAGCAAGAAGACCTTGTTTGTCTCGTCGTGCTTGATCGTTTTTCTGCATAATGTTTGAATTAATCATTATGTAAGCTTGGGTGGCGCCGAATCTCTCAGAAAATAGCCTTTTAGACACAATTTGCATTTTGTTTGCATAAAAATGAGTGGCTGACTTAGAACATTTTCTGATGGGAGACAAGATACTACATATTGTGTTGTAAAGGAAACTTGTAAGGACAATCCCGACTCTCTTAGTGAATAGCCCTATTAAACACATTTCGCATTTGTTTGACTTTGCACATTACATGATGGCATGCAATGCACTGCACATATTATCGTTAGGGGAAATGTATAGGAGGGTATTAGAAGGGTTTTGTATAATTATAGAGGCAAATCCTGCCAGAATAAAAATCTTTTTTTTTTACTTTGAACATTAACCCAAATTGTTAACAATATCTAAATTAAAAACATGGCAAACCTTTTTTGTGTTAATCTTTGACCATCTAATAATTACTTTACCCCCCCCCCCCCCTCAAACAATATGAATATTAATTTAGGGATAAAACAAACCAAATAAATACCCGGTTATCTCCGTGGAATTCACTATTCTGCAAAAACACGAATCCACGAGTCCCCTAAGATCGAAACCGGATTCACGTCTTGGGAACGTAAACAACAATCGCCTATGATAATACTTGATGCTATTCACTTGGGAAACAGACATACATACGTAATAATTTGCCCACAACACTCGGTAACTTCTCAATATGGGACAGACACAGATATCTTTTACATTGCCTTGGTGGGCTCGCGAGTCCAACCAATTACGTGTTAGTTGACCTTTTTAGAGAAGAGTGGTGTCTGTTTTGGGGAGAGTAACCTAATTATTAACCTCTCGTATTTAACCTGTGAAAGTTACGTGTATTTCATAAAGGCCGTCAAGAAATAAACGAGGATGGTTGGGTTGGTGTTATTATTTTATGGTGGTGATATGTTGGGGAGTATGTGTACTTTTATGTAGCTTAGAGGCACTGTGTATGTTTGGTAATTGTCAAAGACAAGTGTTCCCACTTGGTGTATCCCATCATAAGCATAAAATAAATGCATATGAAAATTTTGGCTAAATTGTTCATCGAAGTTGCGAATAAATGATGATAGAAAAAACACCCTTGTTGGACGAATTGGTGTGCTTTCAGATAGGAATAAAGACCTAGCTAAGAAGTCTTTTAATATTTAAGTAAGAAATTACCTCTTTCTCCAAAACTACGTTACTTCAGAGGGGGTCGTTTCCCACAATGTTTAATACCATCAACAGCTATCCAATGCTCGATACCAAGTCGAATTTGTTTCAAAATTTGTTTTGGTAAATTATCAAACGTGTACCTTCCCTTTAAAGATCGTTTCAGTCTGGTTTATTTGGGGGTCTTTTTCCCGGATTGTGACATACAGAAATTCTTCTAAGAACAATTTATTTGTAGGTGTGCATCTTTAACTTTTCAAGATGCACAAGATGCGTACACTTTTCAACATGCGTAATAAATTTTCAAGATGTTTTGTCTGGAAACTGTGTTGGTGTTGTTGTCATAATCGTCGTTGTTAATATGATCTTCAAGGGAACTCGACAAATTCCAACAAGGGGATTAAACGCCAAGCTGGCACATAGCCAGTCTCTCTCGTACAGACATTTGTTTAGCGTTTATGGTTATGAATTGCACAATAAAGAAATTGTGATCCAGTAACCCAACGACTTAATCCAGTCATGTTGAAATCATTTGTAAGCTTGGGGATTCGAACCCACAACCTTGTAATTACAAGTCATGGGATAACCACTGAACCACGCGGTAACATTGTCGTCGTCGTTGTTGTTGTTGCTGTTGTTGTTGGTTGTGTTGCTGTCGTCGACATCGGCGTTGTTTTTGTCGTTGTTGTTTTTAACCGCGGGAGATCTTACGTATCTGAGTCGGTAGGTTCGACTTCAAGTTTGGGTTTGTGATCATAAAGGCAATGAATCTTGACCAACACTTAGCTTTTCGGACATACACTTTTGAGCACACTCTCGATATTATAGGTGTTCCCAGTCATGTTCGGGGGAAATTATTCTTTGCTATCACAGTAACAGCTTCTTGGTTCCAGGTTCAGCTACTCATATACAATGCAATCCAATGCGTACGCAATTATAATGCCCATGTCTGCTAAACCAGACTCCCGTATTAAAGACTACTCCAAATCCAGAGTTAAATTACTGTCAATTTGAGCTATAAATTATGTTTGCAGCAGAATGGGAAAAAATCTAATTTTGTTCAGACCTCGGTCAGTAACCTCAGCACTCTTCGTTTGACAGTCAGTGTACTCTATTACAGAGTAGGCATATACCCTGTTTTTGATATGAAACTGACAAGTAGACGTTAAAGAAAACCATGTATGTGTAAGTCAGCTGTAGCAAAAAATTTCATTTTTTTTTTAATGTTTGAGTGTCGAGGCAGAGCGATTGGGTGCATCCGACTTGAAGTTCTGGTGGCTAGTCATAGGGTGTGGGTTCGAATCCCGGTCTTGACACTTGTGTATAAGCAAGACACTTAACTGCTCCTCTTCACCTATAACTTGGTACTTGGGGGGTGAGGGTGAGGGTGGGTTTGAATTGAGTTTGAGGACAAAATCGGTTCTTGTGAATGATTTAGCTTGGTGTGGTACAAATTGGCAGCACAGGCTGTGTACTCCCAATATTGAGATTGAAAATGAATTATCTTTATGGCCCATCGGTGACAGGGGGTAATAATGTTGGAGCGCCACAATAGCCACTGAGTGACGTATTTGAGCGCCATAATAAGAAGGCACTATTATTAGTATTTATTACTATCTTTCATCAAAGTACATTATTCAAAAAGATGTTAAAAACACATTGACGTTCAGTACAACCGGCACAGTTTTCTGGATTAAACTGTGTGAGATATTGCAACGTGGTATCAATAAATCATAATTTTACTTAAGGGTCTATACATGAAAATAAGTTAATTCACGCAAAAACTGCACGATTACCACGAGAGAAATGATATTTTATGTGCAAAATTGGGCTTCAACAAAACTGAGAGTGAAAGTTTAATCTGTTTTCTGCCAACATAAGTTATTATTAGGAAGGTTAATTTCGCTAAAATGGGAGTGAGAAAACGTCTCTGATAATATTCACGCAGCACTAACAGTACCTGGGTTAATGCCATTTTAACAGTAGCTATGTTTTTGCTTACGGCCTCTGTTCTGAGAAAATGGTATACTTTGTGTGCTTGTCAGCAAGGCATCAAAGCCTTTAGCCCTTCTTCTGGCCATACCAAACAGAGAATGTAAATTTGTTCCTCGTAATTACGTCTTGACTTTAAGCAAATAATGTTTATACTGTCTCAAACAGAGTGAACGGTTTTCACTATACAAACTCACTGACTATTACAAAGTTAATTTCAATGCCAACTCCCCAGAGAAACATTCCCACCTGACATTATATGGTACTGTAAAAGTCGAGAGTTGAAAGTCTAACCAATCGCTGTTAACTTTAATTCGATGGCCTCAACCGAATTAAGCATGGTCATATGTGACGTAACCCGAGATTTTCATTTGGTGACATGGTGGAGGTAGAACTACCTCCGTGGTGACAAGGTAGCGGCAAAGTTGGGGATGAGGGCTATTTCATGCATCGAACCATTGGAACATTAATTATTTTTATGTGTGCACTTTTTTTTGTTTTATCTCAATGGGTGCGGGGTGGCAAAAGTTTTAAAAAATTCCTCATGTTTCGACAAGTCTTCCTCGAAACCTAGGGTCGAAACGTCTTCAGGCCATGAGCCATTATTTAGAAAAAGCAAAATGAGGATGTGAAATAATTTACTCATCCGAATTGTTTTTAAACTGAAACCTTGGGTTCAAAGGTCAAGTTGCTTATCGATAAGGTAAACAATGAGTGAGCTAAAAACAGAAACAAATATAATCGCATACCACATGTTAAGCTGCTAATGTCTGTCAATAATTTGTCTACCTTCATTTCCCGAAAGGCAACCATATCGTAAAGCGTTTAAGCTGCAACCGAGTCATAGACATAAATGTTGTTTGTCAATTACCTGACCTCAATCTACAGAGCAAATACATTTAATTTTTGTATTTGCGGTGGAGACAAATATATAGGCCTTTAAAAAATTGGGCAAAACATTGCCTACACGGAGAATATTAAAGGCACATGGACACTATACTCAACATAATTGTTAGCATGAAAACTTGGTAACAAGCAATTGAGAGCTCAGTTGATAGTATAACACTCTGTGAGAAACGGTTCCCTCTGAAGTAACTTATAGTTTTCAAGAAAGAAGCAATTTTCCACTAAAATATTTGAATGTGATTTCGATACCTCAAAATTACATTTTGAGGTCCCTAAATCAAGCATCTGAAATCACACAAATTCGTGTGACAAGGGTGTTATTTCTTCCATTATCTCGCAACTTTGACGACCAATAACTTCAAAGTTACACAGTTGTTATTTTGTGCATATTTTGAGAAGTATCTCTTTGACAATCACTAAAAGGTGTCCAGTATCTTTAAACAAACATTTTAATTCCACCGCCGTATAATCATTTCATAGTCGAACGAGGAAAAACAAAATGTCCATCCGAAACGAGTTTTAATCTACGTGGAAAACGTGCATTAAGATTTAGACACTGATTTATATTAAAGACATCTGATCGAATTCCAATTGCAGCGAATTTGCATTACCAAATGAAAGTGAAATCCAGGTTGACGTTTATGCTACGGCAATAATCTGAGCCGATACATTAAATTAAATGATCGATGGGTTTAGATTTATATAACAAACATCCACTTTCGAGTTATTGGAACGTTTTACCCACTGCGTAAAACATACATCAATATTGAATTAAAGTGGAACAGTGTACTCCTTATAAAATGATGTAAGATTAGATGGCAATAGTTCTGTCGTATAGTTTAAATCGAGTTCTTCGAAGATTAGAGAACTGTAGGCTACAGAAACGGACAAAATGGCCTAAATATTTGTGAAACTTGGTTTAAAAACTGGATGGATGATAATGGTTGTAAACACGTTGAAAATGTCGATACCTTGAAATTATAAGATACAATATCGGATTATTGTTTTCATTTTATTGGTTTGCAATAGGGTGATTTGATTTGCTCTTCACACTGGGAGGGGAATGAAATGTTACATAATGATGAAACATTCTTGTATATTTGCATACCACAATCAAAGAAAGTGAAGGAACATATTGGTTGACACAGTAAGAAATACTGAAGAAGGCCACTGCAAAAAAAAAAAGTTTTTTTTTTATAGCATTGTCTTTTTGATTCACTGTTGTACTTGTTTTTTTATGATGTCGCGGAGACTATTCCATTATTCTGCTGCTTCTGCGAAAGTTTTTGCTCCATAAAATCTAGTGAAATTCGAGGAATTTTCTATTCTTCTATTCTAAGGCTTTTTAATAATTATTGTAATATTTTTAATAATTGTAAACTATGTCGCAATTCAGCGGTGATGGCATTTTTAAATAAATAAACCATTCATAAACCATTCATAATTCGATTTTGAGCTAAGATTTAAAAATGGATGATATTTTTGATGAGATCTTGAAGATGTTTTATAGGGCCGAAACCCTCCATGAAAAGAATGTTAACCCGAATACGTTATTTTATCGGAAGACACTGGTATGCCCATGGGGGAACTGACATCAACCAAGTCACCATTCACTGACTAGTCATGGTATTTAACCATTATTCAGGGATGTCGAAAAGGCAATGAGCAAAAACTACTGGCACCAAAAGGTGATTTGAGTCAGAAAACAGTAATTGGACTTTTGAGGCATACATTTAACATGTTACGCGCCTTGGGCCTGATTTTACGCTGCACCTCACGAAGGGGAAGCCAAATTTCACGCATAAAGAGCATGATTTAACAGACACAAATAGCCTCACGAAAAACATCTCACATTGCATACTCGAGCCTGATAAAAGGCTTCACCATTGCCCGATATAAATCTAAAGCAAGTTCTCACATATAATATTTAAGTTATAGTGTCAATCTTCATGACATTTGGGCTGACATAAAAAATGGCAAGACGCGTTTGTTGAGAGCATTTGCTGAAACAAAATCGGCTGGTGTCGTTGAATCATTATCGCGGTAACGCTTCTCAAACTTTGGGGCATAAAAACTGATATCTTTTTTACATAACCACATTACTTCAAAGTGAAATGTTTCTCAAAATGCTCTACTATTGAAAGCTGCTGTAGGCTTAACCACAAGTTTTTATTGGAAAGTTGATTTTAAGAGTGATTACCAAACGTATACTTTCCCTTTAATGACGTGTATATACGACTGATACAATTCAGAAAACATTTTTTTTTTAACGTAGTTGACTTTTTATGTCAAAGTTATCTTGGGCATTTTAACCATGCCATCCGAAACATGTTAAAATGTCAAACATGATGCGACATAAGGGGAATGAGCTTTGGAACGCTAATCCGTGACAACAAGGCTGCAACCATTTTCGGTTTCGTCTCTTCGAAAACTTGTTTGCTCTTTCCAGTACAGTTTCCCTCGGGTTAGGCATATGCATGTGCTTATATTATTATGTTTCCTGTGAACTTTTCGGGTACAAAGCTGTAATCAATTCAATGTTCGTTCAGTTTTTAAAACGTCGACAGTGACGGTCCTCGACACAGCAATATCGTATTTATTATGGGTGCTGTCTATGCTTACAAATTTAAACGTGGCCCATGCACGACTAGTCGGTTCAGTGAAGATAACACGAATTTTGATCTGACCTTGTGAGCTGAATTCAGGGTTCAAACCCATTTCAAACTCATTGTGTGGTCTACAAAAGCATACTTTGAAATGTACTTTTTGTGGGTTTTTTGAAGGAAAAATTGCAATGTCAAAAGCATACTCACTCGGTCTGGAATCAACACAACTCGTTCTAACTGCTCCCTATTGTTTCCATTGTTGTCAACCTTTTGTTGTTTCGAACACGACTGGCCCTCTAGTGTTCTCTTGCCCCAATTAATTGTTGTCACCTTTTATTTTAATAATACTGTTCCAAACGAATCGACAACCAATAACCTATTTTGGTTTGTACTGTACTTTTGCCGGTTGAAGAGTTGATTGTTCTGCCACTCAGTTCCACCATAGAGAAAGGACTATGGTACCATTATATTCCATTCACCAGTCAGTAGTAATAGCAATCACCGCCGAACATGTTTCGGACAGTGTTAACAAGAAGATCAAAGGCTCCGGTACATATACCTTGTCAGTTTGGCACTCAGTACTGACCTGGAGACTCAGAAGGTTTTAAAAAGTTCCCAATAACAATCGAGCACAAAGTTCATATCAGTCATTCCTAATACGTAAGGCTTTCATCGGGCTGGATGCTGACACGTGTGGATCCCGTACCACGCAATCGCATCGAGATAACTGACACGGTCCTTTACCTCGTTCCCAGTGTATATGTAGCGGCCGTGGGGTGATCAACTTAAGGGACGAAGTACCCAGTTTAAGAGGAGATTCCAATCGTCCATCCACTTTTGTTATCTCGACATCACCTAGTCAGACTTTGCTCCCCTTCAGTCGAAATGACCTGTTAATGGTAAATTCTAACATGGATTAATGCTCATCACGTGGATAAGTCTCTGCACACCGCCACACCAGTGGCAAGGCGGGAACATTTTACTTCCTTCTCTCTCAGACTCGTCAGTAATTTCATCCGGACGGTTGCCATGGGCAGAGATGAGGGGAGTCGCGAAATGTTATATCATCAATTCAGAGCCGTATCAATTGATTGTGGGCTCAAATTCCATTTGGACAATCGATGTCTGCATAAAATAAATCGCTCTATACTCTAACTCATTTTTCTTCTTTATCTTCTCTCGTCGTCGGTTCGGATGGAACTGGACATTTGATCGTAATGATCGGTATTTCTACTCTCTTCTAAGAAAAAGAAACCCCGTTTCAGTACTGCCATAAAAAGAGCGCTCTTCCTGTACTCTACCTAAAGTGTATTGTCATCGATGGGAGTAGGAGATAATGCAGCCTGAATTGGTCAACCACTCTCTGTTTCACTCAAACATTGTGCTGTGTTTCTATTGATCAAACAAAAATTAGGTTCTATATTTTGAACATCCCCTCTCAAGGGAATTTAGTAATATATGAAAAGTGTAAATTGATACCTGGTTGGTGTTTATTTTCCTTTGGAACTGCATAAACGTCAAAGAGAAGTGGGGCAAACCTGAAAACGAAACCGCGCGTAACAATGAACCCTTTGAATTATGTGTATACCTCTGTCTTCAGTTAGAGTTTGTTTTTAAATAGCTCTACTTTCACTTTGTATCCATATCTCTGTCTTGAGTTAGAGTTTTGAAATAGCTCTACTTTCATTTAGTATATATATCTCTGTCTTTAAAGCTTGACGTTTTCTTTGCATTAAAGGGATGTACGGGCTTACCGTTTACGTAATTTAGCGATGTTGAATCGTAAATAATATATGTTTACATGGTTGTTTTTAAAAACAAACAAAACATAGAACAAAGTATATGATTTCAAACTTTGCATTGTGGGATTAAATTAGTGAGGTTTGCGGTAACACCATATGGAAATCTCTCTTTTGAGTAAGGTTTGTTCTAAAAAGTACCGGTGGTTGTTAATAACAATGACAGCACTAATATAAATATTTGCAAGTCAGTTTATTTTTTAAACGAGATACATTTCTACCCGGTTAATTGCAAACAACCAGAAAATATACAAGATAACCTTGGGCCCTAATTGGTAACAACACACAGACGTCCTTTGGTATACAATCAGCAATGTCAACAAAGATATCAAAACTACAGGCTGAAATGATATATTGGGTTGGCGTGGTCATTCAATCTTTAAATAGACGAATGACGCTCTGTATAGTAAGTACTTATAAATAGGATTTCCTGTTTGAAAAAAAAAAAAATGATTAACTAGTGTCGGATAACAGACAATCCGAGCATCACTAAAAGACAGTTTTTTTCTCTCTAGTATGTGACGCGCTGTAAACCAATCATAATGCAGAATCTTCGCAAGGGAAGTAATAATTACCGTGAGAAACATAATTTAAAACACAATTAACGAAAACGACATTTCCTTCTATTCAAGATTAAGAAGCATACAGTTGGATTAATATAATATCGGGGAATAGAAAAGAGGCGGGCTTCAATTGAAATAAAACATTCTCTGCTGAAGTTGTTCCAGCCTTCTTACAAATAATGTCATTGCCCAACAACCAACCAGTCGATACACGGCACTCACGCGAGCAAACATTGCATGTAATTTTGGCGCTGAAAATTGGCTGTCATGCTAATCAAGTATTCATAAAACCCTCCTGACGATAACAATGGCCTTTGGCTGGTAATCGTCCTACCTAATGGATATTGCATGACCTGTCGCTTGCTAAAGTGCCGGGCATCATCCACAATTTACAGGAGTTTTTCAAGCAGCAACCTCAAACGATGTCGATACTAATAAAAAGGGCAATGTGGACTAAAACACATATACCGTAGCAGGTCGTACTCCATGACTTATGTCGTATACCCAGAACAACGAATTAGTAACGGTTGATTTACAAAAAAGCACCAACCTCAAACATGACAAGATATCGATACTAACAAGTGCAATGAGGGACTAAAACACACACGGTAGCAGGTTGTTCTTCATAATTGATGTCGTATACCCAGAACAACGAATTAGTAACGGTTGATTTACAAAAAAAGCACCAACCTCAAACATGACAAGATATCGATACTAAAAAGTGCAATGAGGGACTAAAACACATACGGTAGCAGGTTGTTCTTCATGATTGAAGTCGTATTTATATCCAGAATTACGAATTAGTAACGGTTGATTTACAAAAAAGCACCAACCTCAAACATGACAAGATATCGATACTAAAAAGTGCAATGAGGGACTAAAACACACACGGTAGCAGGTTGTTCTTCATGATTGAAGTCGTATTTATATCCAGAATTACGAATTAGTAACGGTTGACAAAAATGTACCACGGGTTAGAGAACTTACGCCAAATAGTGAATGTTCGTTAAGACCTTGTCTTATGAACCTTACCAATTATGATGCAAAAAGTTCAATCAAACACACCTAGTCGTTTTAGTCATCCAAAGATGTGTTCTAACTTGAAGATGCAACTCGACTTGTTGACTCGCGGATTCAGTGCAAAATGATCTCCAACTTGAAGTGCATTTCATCCCTATAGAATTTAATCAACACTGGTTATATAGGTGCTTGGTTGACATAAATTCGCAATATTTACCTATCACTCGAGTCGTACAGGGCCAACAGAACGGCAGGATGTTGCTAAATTGGTGTGTTGAGATGAGAGGGCTTGTCGAGGTCAAGAAATGGCTTTCAGTTTAACTGTAGCAAGGATGTTCATAAGATCTTGTCAATTTGTCTGATGTTAGAGTGGGTGTTTTGATCGTTTTTTGTTTGTGCCTTGACCATTTTCAGAATCATATATTTGCTATGCAGCCATTTTATAGTTTCGTCCGGACTAAAATAATGTGCGTTGTCAAATCGAGGCTGGCAGTGAAAAATGGTGTGGCCCCAAAATGGCACTTTCTGTAAATCTTTACTGTGGCTACTGGCTCCTAGACAAGGATGGCCTCAGAAGGAGCCCTTTAAAGACACTGGACACCTTTGGTAATTGCCAAAGACCCACTTGGTGTATCCAACCAATGCGTAAATAACAAACCTGTGAAAATTTAGACTCGATTGGTCATTGTAGATGCAAGAGAATAATGCAAGAAAAACAACCTAATCGTTGCACAGATTTGTGTGCTTTCAGATTCCTAAGTAAAAAGAGGCTTCAGACCTGAAGTCTGTATTTGAGTAAGAAATTACCTTTTTCTCAAAAACTACGTTTCTACGCTTATACTTTCATCAGCTCTCCGTTGTGATCGTTAAACAAATAATTGTGTATGCCAACAATTTTATTTTAGTAGTTACCAATAGTGTCCAGTGCCTTTAAACCAGAAACTAGATTCATAAAGACATTGATCCAACGAAAGAGCCATCAATAACGACTCTGTCACTTTGCCAGCTAGAATGAGGATTATCGTTAACTGTTTTGGTCGAGGTGCCTGAGTTGAAACTGAACATTTCCTAACTGCAAGAGAAGAGATACACATTCTCTGAATGCATAAAAATGAGAAAACAAACAAGTAGTAATATACTGTGTTTTCGAGCAAATTAATATCCCTGCATGCAGCTGCTGTACGCTTTTGATTTATGCACAACCGGTTTTCAGTAATGTAAAATAAGCATATATTTATAAACACCCGTTCAACGACTCATTTATTTATTTACTTGTACATTTTTTTTTACGACCACTACTGACCGTAAAATACTAAACTCAGGAACTGAATGAGTTCACTTTAAAACCCCTCGGGTCAGAAGTGAACCGGATTCTGGGTTCCAGACCAACCTGACCCGTGTGAGTCAGGCCGACCAGGAGCCTTTGGGCCAGGCCTGTATGCTTCGTTTTTGAAGGGCTTGAGCACCTTTCCCCTTGGTAAAAGGGCACCTATATGAGGCACTTGTAATTTTCCAGGAGCATTGCAAAGGCAGAAAGGCAATGACCAGGGGGCCAGGAGGCAATCGCCTTCGTTGCCCCCGTGACATATCAGGCCTGTACTGTGGGATTTTGGACTAGGGTCAAATTAACACATATTCCGAGTCACCTAATCCAGCAATGGATCAGACCCCATGGGACAGAATCCAGGTAAATTATGTGTGGTTGAAACAATTTATATTATACACAATGAATGTTATGAAGCTCCCGAATGACGCAATTAGTCTGCTAATTATAGTCCTGCAAGCCTTCTCTGATTATTGTATCATCCTCATTACTCATTACCTGAGCGTAGAAATCATTATAGAATGGCACCGAAGCTGGTTCGTGTGTCCTCCAATGTATTAAAGGGTTACATGCACCCTGAATAAAATGCCTTAACTTAGGAGCGTTATAGCGTGGGTTGGGCCTTTCTCAGCAAAATTAAATTATCAAATTTGTCAAGAAATATTCGATATCCTGAACCTGTGGCTTTCGTTACTATAATGTCTGTCCATCACGTACTCCAGGAAACACCTCAAGCATCCACAGCCACACTGATGGATGTCTTTTAAAACATCCATCAATGTGGGTGTTGCAGGTGTACAATATTTTACACACAGGCACCCCAGTTTATTTTAGAGTGCTTTGTACTTTTAGGTACAAAGCAACTTAAAGGTATTTCTGGAGTGGGGATAAAAACATAATTTTTTAATTTTAATCTAAAAGCTCACTAGTTCTGAAGTTTATTTATAGCGGAAACTATTTTAATTTTTGCTCTCTGAAATGAAATCATATTAATACTCCAGAATTGTGTCTGAAAACTAATAAACGCAACATTATATGGTTTCAGTTGTTACTACATAAATTAAGGATGTGTTTCATGCTGCAAACAACTGTGCTTAGTTTTCACTAATTTCTCCTGACTCACATAGTCTTCCCACACAACAGATTAATCCTAACTTTTCACAGGTTTGTTATTTCACGTATGAATGGTGATCACACACAAAATGTTTAGCATACTCTAACATTCCTGTTTACCTTTATAGGCGTTTCAGAGTTTTCAGTCGTCATTTAAGAGTACTTCGGGCGAAAATATATGTCAGTGCTTGGTTCCTGTGCTTAATGTCGAGAAATTGAATACTTTTTTGGTTTTATGAGCTTATTTTGTATTGGCATTAGGAACTCAGACAATCCATTATCTTATTTATACGAGAGAACCCTGCACATAACAAGACGTTTGGAAAATGAAGTTATAGAACTGCATTAATGACGAATTGGAGTAGTATTTGTTTTAACCGAGACAGGGACTTGAAAATGAATCATATTGCCTGCTTCCTGCAGAAGGAGTCTGTGACAGGAATTCACTAATAAAACGTCTGGCTTAGCTCCTTAAATATACAACAACAAGACAATTCCATTACTGCACGACTGTGTGTATACCGTCCTGTCAATGAAACAAAATAAAAGCACATGGATATCCATAGCAAATGGAGACGTTCCAAGCCCGCAGCAATTATTGAAACAAATATATGACGCGTGGGACACGTCACACAAATAACATGGTTGTTGATTTTGGTCCTCATGAATGCGTATACATGGAAGGACATTATTTTAAATTACCGTATGTTACGTAATTCGTTTTACAGACTTGTAAAATTCTCAGCCGATATTGCGGCAAATGTATAGTAATGTACTGTTAGGTTTCTGGAAACAAAGAATAATATTCTACATATATTATACATTTTAAAACCACTCAGGTTACATTAAAAAGTCCATGGGTTACACTTGTCCACATCCACGTGTTGTTGAATTTCGTTTCAAATTCCAAATCCAAACCCCAGACACGACACTGGTGAAACGCGCGCCAAAAAACATACAGTCTGCAAATATTTTGAATAGTAAACCCATACAAATCAGCAGATACTCACGTAAGGTGTTAAGCCGGCTCGTTAAACTCTAACAAGAAGTCCCCATCCCTCGTAGGAACTAAACTCACCCAAGGCTTGGCACACTTAGAAGTGACTGGCTTGTGACGCGTCGTAAGTCTTGAGCAGCTTCTAGGCTCCAGCACAAGGCACTTCTTTGGAGACGCCAAGCTTCCTCCAAGCTGGTCAGAGAAGGTGAAGTGCACGTCGTGATGGGTTGCCTGCTCTTTACATTCCCATCGGATACGATACTCAAGTCCGGTAATGACACAGTAAATGGCTACAGAGTGGCGGTAGCAGTAAGTTTACGAGCTTGTCATGTTGTGTCCATAGCGACCACGGCCGTTGAAAACACACACTGAGAGCAATTTTGAATACCGTTCACTTTCCTCTCGTCACCCCAGCGTGCCATTCACTCGGATTTTTTTTAATGCTCATTTCCCCCTTTTTTGACTTTTGCGAAAGCCATAATGACGAAGATGGATTTCAGTTTACTACCGCAGGCTGGACGACTACAAAGCTAGTCTGGCACTTCTCTCTAGGGATGCCCATCGGGAGTCTTACAAAACAAAAATGAATTTGCCCATAGGCCGTCCGGTTTCCATGCTATGACGTCATGATCATAGTTAGCCATATTCGGTGGATTTTTTTCCTCTTCATAGCGGTTTCGGACCCTTGGGTGCAAACCACTTGATTAATGCACCATATTATGAATGATTCAACAACGAGCTAGGGCCAACTATTATTTAAAATGACTAAACGACGAATTAAGAGTCGTTGAATTTAGTTCCAGAATGATTCAAAAGCATAGCTGAAAGTTTTTATAAGTCCGGGCTTTTTTTTCCATCCATTGGTGCTAAACTTGTTTAGATTGAGCCATGATTTCGGGTCAAATTGACCCGTTGTACTTTTGATATTCTCTGTGCACAAAAATCCCGTAGGGAGGCTTGTTGAGATCGTTTCGGAGCACGGCCGCCTTCTTTTAATTTTCGGTATCAAGAAGTCTGGAAGCCGCTCTAAAACTTTGAAATTTGAATTCAGGGACATGCCAGGGTGACGCAGGTACAAACTGCGTCTCTCTATCGCTTTTAGTTCCAGAATGATTCAAAAGCATAGCTGAAAGTTTTTATAAGTCCGGGCTTTTTTTTCAAGGCATATATTTGTTTTCTCCAATAATGACCACATGCCGTGTGTTTCATGCATTAAATGTCCCAAATTTATGGGGTGTGTCGGGTGTACTCCCTGGCCTCTAGCGTCGCTTTGAAAATCCCCATAGCACTAATTTTTGTACGAGAGGAAAGCCCTTGAAATTGTCCATCCAATGGGTCTAAACTTGTTTAGACTGAGCAATGATTTTGGATCAAATTGACCCGTTGTACTATTGATTTTCTCTGTGCACAAAAATCCCGTGGGGGGGCTTGTTGAGTTCGTTTCGGAGCACAGCCGCCTACTTTTAATTTTCGGTATCAAGAAGTCTGGAAGCCGCTCTAAAACTTTGAAATTTGAATTCAGGGACATGCCAGGGTGACGCAGGTACAAACTGCGTCTCTCTATCGCTTTTAGTTCCAGAATGATTCAAAAGCATAGCTGAAAGTTTTTATAAGTCCGGGCTTTTTTTCAAGGCATATATTTGTTTTCTCCAATAATGACCACATGCCGTGTGTTTCATGCATTAAATGTCCCAAATTTATGGGGTGTGTCGGGTGTACTCCCTGGCCTCTAGATTCGCTTTGAAAATCCCCATAGCACTAATTTTTGTACGAGAGGAAAGCCCTTGAAATTGTCCATCCAATGGGTCTAAACTTGTTTAGATTGAGCAATGATTTTGGATCAAATTGACCCGTTGTACTTTTGATTTTCTCTGTGCACAAAAATCCCATAGGGGGGGGGCTTGTTGAGTTCGTTTCGGAGCACAGCCGCCTACTTTTAATTTTCGGTATCAAGAAGTCTGGAAGCCGCTTTAAAACTTTGAAATTTGAATTCAGGGACATGCCAGGATGACGCAGGTACAAACTGCGTCTCTCTATCGTTTTTAGTTCCAGAATGATTCAAAAGCATAGATGAAAGTTTTTATAAGTCCGGGCTTTTTTTTCAAGGCATATATTTGTTTTCTCCAATAATGACCACATGCCGTGTGTTTCATGCATTAAATGTCCCAAATTTATGGGGTGTGTCGGGTGTACTCCCTGGCCTCTAGCGTCGCTTTGAAAATCCTCATAGCACTAATTTTTGTACGAGAGAAAAGCCCTTGAAATTGTCCATCCAATGGGTCTAAACTTGTTTAGATTGAGCCATGATTTCGGGTCAAATTGACCCGTTGTACTTTTGATTTTCTCTGTGCACAAAAATCCCGTAAGGGGGCTTGTTGAGTTCGTTTCGGAGCACAGCCGCCTACTTTCAATTTTCGGTATCAAGAAGTCTGGAAGCCGCTCTAAAACTTTGAAATTTGAATTCAGGGACATGCCAGGATGACGCAGGTACAAACTGCGTCTCTCTATCGCTTTTAGTTCCAGAATGATTCAAAAGCATAGCTGAAAGTTTGTATAAGTCCGGGCTTTTTTTTCAAGGCATATATTTGTTTTCTCCAATAATGACCACATGCCGTGTGTTTCATGCATTAAATGTCCCAAATTTATGGGGTGTGTCGGGTGTACTCCCTGGCCTCTAGCGTCGCTTTGAAAATCCTCATAGCACTAATTTTTGTACGAGAGAAAAGCCCTTGAAATTGTCCATCCAATGGGTCTAAACTTGTTTAGATTGAGCAATGATTTTGGATCAAATTGACCCGTTGTACTATTGATTTTCTCTGTGCACAAAAATCCCGTAGGGGGGGCTTGTTGAGTTCGTTTCGGAGCACAGCCGCCTACTTTTAATTTTCGGTATCAAGAAGTCTGGAAGCCGCTCTAAAACTTAACACACCTTATTAATAAAACGTAGTATGTGCTTTTGAAAGAGACCTTGTAGGCCTAATGAGCAACTGTCATTTGAGCCTACTGGCCCAAGTCCTTCTGAATCATCCACTTTGGATACTGACGAAGGAATTGAGACTGTAAAGGTTTTCACATCTGTACCAACAAG